>NC_090266.1:999215224-999532724 GCF_040414725.1 Anabrus simplex | reverse complement strand
TATTTAACAAAAAATCTAATAATCTTTTTTTAACCACTTGTTCTAAAATCTTAGATCAAGGAGGTAGTACCGAGATTGGTCTGTAATTACTTACATCAAGTTTATCCATGCCTTTATAGATTGGTACAACTCTGGCGATTTTAAGTTTGGCTGGTACTCTACCCTCTGATAGAGATTTGTTAACTAATTTTGTGATGTGAGGTATAATAAATTTAGAGAGTCTCTTTATAAGAATGCTACTAATACCAAAACAGTCAACACTGCAACTGTTTTTAAGATTATTAATTATTTGTTTAATTTCATTTTCATTAGTAGGGGTTAAAAATAAGGAATTAGATGGGCCAGGTTCAAGGTGAGGGTATTTACACCGAGGAATGTTCTTAGCTAAAGACAGACCCATATCAGTGAAATAGTCATTAAATATAGAAGAAATTTGACTAGAATCAGTCACCAACTTATCATTTACTTTCAGTTGTATTTATTCATTGTTACTGTTATTAGTTGTTAGGATATTATTAACAACTTTCCACTGATTATTTGTGCTGTTTAACTTATTGATATAATAATTCTTTTCTAGATCTCTTTTCATTCTAGTAACCCTGTTACGTATGTCTTTATAGTCTTGTATTAACTGCTGTGAAATATAGCCACACCCCATACTAAATCTCATCTGTTGTCTTTTAATTTTATAATATAAATTATTTTTTTGTTTGATTAAATTTAACAGCTCTGAAGTAAACCATGGGCAAAAAGGTCTAACGTTCTTATTTAGATTAGGACTTTCATTTTTAACTAAAGCAGTACTTTCTTTAAAATATGTTATTAATTTATTTGTTATGATATCTGAGCTATCCTCTTCATTTATAGTTATTGGCATTTGAGACATGTATTTTTCCATAGATGGGACATGGTATTTTGTAGGTTGCATTACATAATTTCTTTGTGTATTCATTTTGGGTGTAATATTAATATCCAAGATAAATAAATTGTGATCACTCAGATCATTTATTATGTTATATATTTTATATTTGCAGACTCTGTTTATGTAAAAATGATCTGTAAGTGTACTAGTTGTCAATGAAATTCTAGTACGAAAGACAGTGTTACATGAACTCTGATTATAACACCCACAGAGATTCTGAAGCTCAGTAGATATATGACTATGTTCAAATTTATTTATATTAAAGTCACCAACAGTAATACAAAATGTTTTACCACCTTTATTCCAAATATCTTCTAAACATTTTAGAAAATCTTTGGAAAATTTGGTATCAGGGTTATATACTGCTACTAAGTGAATGTCATTCACAAAAACCTTTATCTCAATTAATAATATACTATATGGACTGGCATTACTGTTAATAGATAATAATTCAGTAGCCTAATACGGTTCCTTTATCTAAATGGCAATTCCACCACCCCTATTATGTGATCTAGAGCAAAAGAGACCATCATATCCATTTAGATTAAAATATTTTTCTTCCTCAGGAGAAACCCATGTTTCAACAATTACATTAATTTCAGGATATTGTGCTTCCTGTATTGTATAAAGTAAATTACTCCACTTTTTACGAATACTTTGGGAGTTGATGTATAGAATTCTAATTCCATCTTTGTTAGCAAGCTCCTGTAGTTCATTTAGTTGGAATTCGGAACCTTCCATAAAGAATAGCGTGGATTATTCATGTACCTACAAGTAAATAGCCTATCTAAGTCCTAAAGGGAAGAGAGAGCTAAGACATCGTCTATGGTTTTGATATGTATAATGCTAGAAGTATCATTTCTCCTTACAAAAATTCTCCCTTCCCTTGACCACACATATTTGAAGCCTTTTGCTCTAAGGTGTTTAGCTCTCTTAAAAAGACCTTTAGATTTAGCTGTTAGGTGGTCATTGATGTAAATAATATGGTTAGTGGCATTAATATTAAGTGCAGTGGATGAAAGTTGCCTAACATTTTTCTTTGCAACCATAAGTTCATGCTTCTTCCATCTATTCAAAAACTTAACCACAATAGGTCTAGGCAGAGATTTATTGGATGTTGGAATTCTATGAGCAATGTCAATGTCTGTTTTATTGATTACACAGTCAAATGCTGATCCAACATCCGTGACTAATTTATATACACCGACTGACAGAGCAAATGCAACACCAAGAAGGAGTGGTCAGAACTTTATGCCAATTGCAGGGTAGACTGACGTCACTGAGGTATGCTCATGATGTGAAATGCGCCGCTGTGATGCGCACGTAGCGAACGATAAATGGGACACGGCGTTGGCGAATGGCCCACTTCGTACCGTGATTTCTCAGCCGACAGTCATTGTAGAACGTGTTGTCGTGTGCCACAGGACACGTGTATAGCTAAGAATGCCAGGCCGCCGTCAACGGAGGCATTTCCAGCAGACAGACGACTTTACGAGGGGTATGGTGATCGGGCTGAGAAGGGCAGGTTGGTCGCTTCGTCAAATCGCAGCCGATACCCATAGGGATGTGTCCACGGTGCAGCGCCTGTGGCGAAGATGGCTGGCGCAGGGACATGTGGCACGTGCGAGGGGTTCAGGCGCAGCCCGAGTGACGTCAGAACGCGAGGATCGGCGCATCCGCCGCCAAGCGGTGGCAGCCCCGCACGCCACGTCAACCGCCATTCTTCAGCATGTGCAAGACACCCTGGCTGTTCCAATATCGACCAGAACAATTTCCCGTCGATTGGTTGAAGGAGGCCTGCACTCCCGGCGTCCGCTCAGAAGACTACCATTGACTCCACAGCATAGACGTGCACGCCTGGCATGGTGCCGGGCTAGAGCGACTTAGATGAGGGAATGGCGGAACGTCGTGTTCTCCGATGAGTCACGCTTCTGTTCTGTCAGTGATAGTCACCGCAGACGAGTGTGGTGTCGGCATGGAGAAAGGTCAAATCCGGCAGTAACTGTGGAGCGCCCTACCGCTAGACAACGCGGCATCATGGTTTGGGGCGCTATTGCGTATGATTCCACGTCACCTCTAGTGCGTATTCAAGGCACGTTAAATGCCCCCCGCTACGTGCAGCATGTGCTGCGGCCGGTGGCACTCCCGTACCTTCAGGGGCTGCCCAATGCTCTGTTTCAGCAGGATAATGCCCGCCCACACACTGCTCGCATCTCCCAACAGGCTCTACGAGGTGTACAGATGCTTCCGTGGCCAGCGTACTCTCCGAATCTCTCACCAATCGAACACGTGTGGGATCTCATTGGACGCCGTTTGCAAACTCTGCCCCAGCCTCGTACGGACGACCAACTGTGGCAAATGGTTGACAGAGAATGGAGAACCATCCCTCAGGACACCATCCGCACTCTTATTGACTCTGTACCTCGACTAGTTTCTGAGTGCATCGCTGCTCGCGGTGGTCCTACATCCTACTGAGTCGATGCCGTGCGCATTGTGTAACCTGCATATCGGTTTGAAATAAACATCAATTATTCGTCCGTGCCGTCTCTGTTTTTTCCCTAACTTTCATCCCTTTCGAACCACTCCTTCTTGGTGTTGCATTTGCTCTGTCAGTCAGTGTACATCTTCACTTTGCAGTTCTGGTATACCAAGAATTTCCACATTATTACGTCATGAGTATTGATTAAGTTGATCAATCTCGTCACAAGATTTGGATTTCATAGTGTCAAGTTCTAGTTGCAGTTCTTTTATTTATGTATCTTTTTCATTTACTACCTTTCTAAGATCTTCAATAATCTTCGTGCTGAAGTCGATGCTGTCCTTAAGTCTATCAATTACTTTATCGATTAGTCGCTCAAGGATACAATCGAAGAACGTAGAAGTACTCAGTATTTCACGAACAGTTGATTCTAGATTGTCAAGTCCATTTTCAGCAACTCGGATGTTAGTTTCGTCCACTTCGAGAAACTTTAACTGACCCTGGGTATCCATCATGCTGCTGTTCTTGTTCTTATTCTTTTGCTTTTGCTTATTCCGCGACATAATTTACAATTACACTACCACAAAGCGAGAATACAAAATTACACAGCACTTTAAGGTTAGCCAGCAGTACGTGATTTTTCCTTTCAATAGTCACTAGGAAATGTACATTACTATCACATAGGAAAACTTCAAACTCCTTTAATTACCCGCCACAAACACTATTTTAAGAGACAAACATACATCACACAATATTAGCCGCCATCTTTACAGACAAACAGTTTAGCTCAGATTATCTTCAATTGTTTATAGTAGAGACTCAGTAGAATGCAGTTTATTTTATTTGACTTTATACTATATATACAGTACCTGGCCACTTTATTAGACTCAACATAAATATCTTCATTTTTCTAAAAAGATGTTATATTAACATAATTTTAATGGAATATTACACATTCACTAATGGATAGCATTACAGTATGTTTAATTTGCGATGTCATACCCAGTTTTAAGACTGAAATTCTAATATTTAGTCAGTCCACCCTTAGCTTTTATGACTGCTTGCACCCTGCGAGGCATACTTGCAAAGCAAGATGAAGCTGCTGCTGACAACTTTTCATTATGGTTCCAATGAAATATGATCTTTTCAAGAAGTTGAAGCTTGGTAGTGATACACTCTTTACCAATTTCACGTTTCAGACATTGCCACACATTCTCAATCGGGTTCAATTCGGGTGAATTACCAGGCCAATCCAAAAGAGGAATTTCCTTTTCTTTCAGAAAAGCTTTAATAGATTTTGCTGTGTGGCATGGAGCCCCATCTTGCATGAAAATCTTGTTTTCACCTTCACTAAACCAGTCCTTCAATTGCGGGATCAGTCTCTTTTCAAGTATTTGTCTGTACTGATCCTGACGCACTATACCCTCCACAATCTGAAGACATCCCATTCCCTTTCCACTTATCACTGACCAAATCATGACCTTGGTAGGATGTTTTACTGTTTTCTGGACGCAATTCTTCTCATACTTTTCACTAGACAATCTTCTTACAAACCGGGATTTCTCGCTTAATACCTCAAAAGTTGATTCATCACTGAAGCAAACCTAGAAATTAAGATGATGTGTATGAAATATAAAGTTGTAAATACTCGTTGGAATTTTCCTAGTTAAAACATCATTTGTTAAGGAATTTATATAAGGAACTTACCATTTTCCAGTCTTCTGCTGTGAAATGTTGGTGTTTTCTTGCCCACTGTAGCCTCCGTTTCATCATTCGCTCAGTAAGTTTGGCTTTCTTAGCTGGTCGACAACATCGGTACCCCAAGCTGCAAGTATGTCGACGCACTGTTCTCGCAGAAACCTTGATACCACTGTTGTTCAGTTCTTGGGTAATAGTAGCATAAGATGCCCTTCTGTTTTCTTTCACAATTTTGACGAGCAAACGTTCTGCTCTTGGAGTCAGAATTTTCTTCCTACCACATTTCCCTCTTCTGTTCTTCAGGTAATCTCTCCCAGTTTTATTTGTATTGCTTATATGGCACACAGAAATCTGTGATATTCCTGAATGGGCAGCAATTTCCCGTTGTGTCAGATTTCCATGCTACAAAAGTCCCTTCACAAACTCAATTTTGCGAGAAGAAAGGTCCTGAGACTTCCCCATAACTCTGTTATCAAGAAATTGTTTGATTTCCCAAGTAACAAATTTAAAACCACTGCTACCTCATAAAGTTCCTGTTATCAACACAGATTTAGCGTAAATATCTAAAATACAGCAAGACAAACTGTTAAAGTTAATTAACCAAACACACATCTGACACAAAAACCGCGGGACTTATTACCTCATATGTTTACGGCATGGTAGGTACTAAGTTAATAAAGTAAAAAAGGCGGGAATTTGTAAAGATAATAAGTTCCAAAACTCACATTATTATCAACTATACCATGTCCTACAATGCAAGTATCAACAATGAGTTTGCTGTCACATAAATCCAAGAATTAGGGTGTCAAATGAAAATAATTGCTAAAAAGGTACTTGAGTCTAATAAAGTGGCCAGGTACTGTACATATATACTAGCAAGGTACCCGTATTTCGCTACTGACATTCGTGATCCGACTCGTTTTCTGAGAGAATCTGTCAAAATTCGCGATCTGACTCGTTTTCTGAGAGATTACAGCAAAATTCCTCCCATTTTTCAATCTTTCTTTCCACTAATCAATTTTGTACTTCCCGGGCTAGGTCCAGGTATTCTACCCGGTCAGTTAGGCCCCTGAATCTTCGCCATTTTTTCTTATAAGCATTTTTAATATGGATCAAATCCTTAAGGAGATCTGGCGTGGTGACGTCTTGGGTGCCTTGGCAGTACTGAACCCGCGACCGGACTGCATTTGTAGTCATTACCCGGCCAGGACCCGTTTACAGCGCAGTCGGCACATTTTGGCAACGGTCCAGAACATAATAATAATAATAATAATTATTATTATTATTATTAGGGTGGGTGATATTAGTTGAATTTAGGTTATTATTATTATTATTATTATTATTATTATTATTATTATTATTATTATTATTATTATTATTACTGATGGTCTGGACCCCACAGCAAGATGCAAGATCGCTATTTGGCAGTAAATTACATCTGCTGCCATTGTCATTGCTGACAATGTGACCAGCACCATCGTCGCGCGTAGGCAAGTGCGCAAGGTTTCTGGCGACACAAATGATGCGTGCATTATTGACCTTATTATAGAGGTGAACAATTGCACGGTCAATGTCATTCCTATCATATATTTCAAATGTATTTAAATTTTTATTTATATGCCAGGAGAATCTACTGTAATCTAACTTTATGTTCTCCAAAGGAAAAGATGGCTCTTGAAAACTAACCCAGGAAAGATTAAAAAAAATCAGTTCATGGTCAGAATAAGTACATTATGAACAGTAAAATAAACTGGTCTCAACTCCTTTTTTACCCCACCGCCGTTAAGTTGATTTACCCCCCCCCCAAAGAAAAGAAGGCGTGTTTCTTTATGTTTAAAAGATATTCCAAATACCAATGTTCACGTCTGTTACCTTCAGTTCTGAGATATATGTATCCCCATAAAAAGAATTCACTTTTTTCACTTCCTTTCACACTCCCTCCCCCCAATAGAATTTTCCGGCAAAAAATACTTGTTTCTTCAACAGTAAAGGATCTTCTAAATACCAATTATCATGACTCTAACATCTTCAGTTATTGAGAAATGTGTCATCATAAAAGGAATTCAACTCCTTTTCACTGCTGCTGCCCCCAAGATGATTTCACCCTAAAAATGCCTTTAAAGGAGATCCAAATACCAATTTTCACGTCTGTAACAACTTTAGTTTTTATTAGGTGTAAGTATCCTCATACAATTAATTCAATGAATTTTTCAATTGTTTCACCCCCCCCCTTCATTGGATTTTCGAATAATACCCGTTTCTTTAATCTTAAAGCAGGTTCCAAATACTAATTTTCACGTCTGCAAAACCTTTCGTTTTTGAGATAATAGTATTATCATACAAATAATTCAACTAATTTTTCAATTCCCCGCCCTCCTAGGTGGATTTCCGAAAAAATAAAAAAATAAAATAAAATGTATTTCTTTATTTTTAAAGGAGATCCCAAATACCACATTTCACGTCTGTAACATCTTCAACTTTGAAGATATGAGTATTCTAATTAAAACGATTCTACCCCAATTTCAGTCACTTTTATCTCTCCACCCAAGCGGTTTTTCAGAAAACAAAAAGTGCATGTTTCTTTATTTTGATAGAGATAAAAGTACTATTTTTACTTCGGTAGCATGTTAAGTCTTTTAGATATATTGTAGAAATGCTCATTTTAAAATTTCACCCAATTTTTGGTTTCCCTTAAGTGCAGTTTCCAAAAACAAATCACCTATGTTTCTTTACTTTTACAGGAGATTCCAAATACCAATTTTTACGTCTGTAACATTTTATGTTTCTGAGATATTCTGTGGATATAGTCTTTCTAAAAATTCACCCCACCGGGCGAGTTGGCCGTGCGTGTAGAGGCGCGCGGCTGTGAGCTTGCATCCGGGAGATAGTAGGTTCGAATCCCACTATCGGCAGCCCTGAAAATGGTTTTCCGTGGTTTCCCATTTTCACACCAGGCAAATGCTGGGGCTGTACCTTAATTAAGGCCACAGCCGCTTCCTTCCAACGCCTAGGCCTTTCCTATCCCATCGTCGCCATAAGACCTATCTGTGTCGGTGCGACGTAAAGCCCGTAGCAAAAAAAAAAAAAAAAAAAAAAAACCCAATTTGTCACTTCTGATTAACCTCCACTCATCGGATTTTCCAAAAAAAAAAAAAAAAAATTGTGTTTCTTTATGTTCTAAGGAGTTTCCATATACTAATTTTCAGGTTTGTAATATCTTCTGTTTATGAAATATAAGTATCCTCATTTAAGGCATTCAACTGCTTTTCACCCTTTTTCACCACTCCTACTGGTAATTTCCAAAAAAAAAAAAAAAAAAAAAAAAAAAAAAAAAATTCTTTATTTTTAAAGGGGATTGTAAAAATCAATTTTTATATTTGTAAACTGTAAAAGTTTTGTTTATAGATACACTCATTTTTAAAATTCACCCCCCTTTTCACCCTCCATTAATTGGATTTTCCAAAAACAAAAAATGCATGTTTCTTAATTTTTAAGGAGATTCTAAATACTAATTCTTACATCCGTAAACTTAAAAGTTCTGAGGTATAGATACACTCATTTTATAAATTCATCCCCCTTTTCAACCCTCATTAATTGGTTTTTCCAAAAAACAAAAAAATGCATGTTTCTATATTTTTAAACGAGATACCAAATACCAATTTTCAGGTCTGTAACGTCTTCAGTTTCTGAGATATAAGGGTCCTCATTAAAGGCATTCATCCTCATTCATCCCTTCTTTGAGATTTTCCGAAAAAAAGAATACGTGTTTCTTTATTTTTAAGGGAGATTCTATATGTAAATACCAATTTTTACATCTGTAAACTTTAAAAGTTTTGAGCTATAGATACACTCACTTTAAAAATTCACCCCCCCCCTCTTTTTACCCTTCCATTACTTGTATTTTCAAAAAACAAAAAAATATGTGTTTCTTTATTTTCAAAGGAGATCCCAAATACCATATTTCAGGTCTGTAATATCTTCATTTTGTGAGATATTAGTATCCTCATTAAAGGCATTCAACACCTTGTCTTTTACCCTTTTTCACCCCTCCGGTCGGGATTTTCCGAAAACAAAAAAATACGTGTTTCCTTGTTTTTAAAGGAGATTCTAAATACCAATTTTTACATTTGTAAACTTTTAGTTTTGAGATATAGATACACTCATTTCAAAAATTTTCCCCTCTTTTCACCCCCTTAGCGACGGAATATCCAAAAATCATCCCTTAGCGAGCACCTACATTGTACTATAAATGTATCCTCAAAATTTCATTTCATTATGTCCAATAGTTTTGGCTCTGCGATGATGAATCAGTCAGTCAGTCAGTCATGTACCATTACGTTACAATTGACGTCAGTTTACATGAATATAGATCGGAAGAAAAATGGCGCAGATCAGCTTCAAACGTTGAGAATGCACGGAATAACTTTTTATGACAAGTTCACTGCAATTAGGAGGCAGTGCCTGGCGAGATGGAAAGGAAACTCTATGAGAAATGAACCATTGTACGTAAAAAAAATTGAAAAATGTTCTATTATTATCTACTTTGGCAAGAAGATTTTCGTCGTAAACGAACTGTGAATTGCAATCACCTGACCAGAAGATTAGCTGACATAATCAATATAACCATAATAGGAGCCATACGAAGGAAGAATCCAGAAACAAACTACCGGAAAATACGTAAAAACGGCAGGGAAACACGCATAATACATTTCAAATACTGTACGGAAGAAGAGGTGTCGGAATACGGCATTCGTAAATAAGGCCTACACTGACTTAATTTTTTTTTTTTTGCTAGGGGCTTTACGTCGCACCGACACAGATAGGTCTTATGGCGACGATGGGATAGGAAAGGCCTAGGAGTTGGAAGGAAGCGGCCGTGGCCTTAATTAAGGTACAGCCCCAGCATTTGCCTGGTGTGAAAATGGGAAACCACGGAAAACCATTTTCAGGGCTGCCGATAGTGGGATTCGAACCTACTATCTCCCGGATGCAAGCTCACAGCCGCGCGCCTCTACGCGCACGGCCAACTCGCCCGGTCACACACACTGACTTAATAAACGGCCAAATTTTCCTCAAATTATACGTATAGCCCATTTATAAGATTTAAAGAACATTATTCAGACAACATAGAAAACCAAGGAAGAACCAGTTGATGAAAATAAAATTGAATCTGAGCAGTATCTATAGAGGAAAAGAAATATAAATACAGTTAGACAAAGTCCTTGGAAGAGCTCTATATACTGAAAATTAAGATGTATTCTATCAATTTAATAATATCTTTTCGTTGCATGGAAATTGGACACGAAATGGAGCTAGCCTAAAGCGATGGAGAAAGGCTGACCAGATCATCGTAAGCTCAAGCCTGAAGACCTAGAGATCCAGCATAACGTAATCCAGCAAAAGGCTAGACGTTCCGAGATGCCGTGAGGAGGAAGAAGAAAGCAACGTCGGACATAAAATGGCCTGGGATAAGTAACATTATAAGAAATTTAACTATAAAGTATATTTCATTTGGTATAGTATAATTGTAGGAATGCTGAAGTGCCAAAGATATGACCTGTTTGTGCCAAGGTGTGAATTCTAAAGCATATGCCGGAGAAAATAACCACAGATACGTATTATTTATGTGTAGTGATATACTGCCGTGCTCATAAGTTTGATCTGAGGTTAATGTGAGCAGTATCGGGAAGAGAATTGATGTTTTTAAACCTATATGCTTAGGGGAACGTCGTATTCAAGCTAGGCGAGGCTGAGATATGAAAGTGAAGTGCAGTATAATAATAATAAACCTAGGCTACCCAATGACCAGATTGAATAACTAGGCCAATATCGTCCATATTTACGATGAGTTGACAAACAGTAGCAGCTTGCGGTGTTTTGAGTAGATATTAAGGTAAAAGAAATGTTTTACTGCGACGTGGTAGACATTATGAAGAAGCTGAGTAGAGATATTGATTGTATGCGGAGGAATCGCAGTAATTAAAAGCATAAATGATAATATGTTGTTGGAGATTTGAGATGTTGAATAGGTATTGTGTAAGTAAATGATTGAAGGAAATAGGTGCGAATTTATGCTTAGCTACAGTTATGTTGTGATTGAAAATAGGCAAGCAGTGGAATTAAGGCCTAGATACGTGAATATTAAGTGTAGCAGTGAGGTTAAATGGTCAACTGGTCGAACTCAAATGAAATATGGAGATAGGTTGATCGTAATTTACATGTATTTGAAGTGCATATGGGAAAGAGATATAGTCGCCTAGTAATATGTATTTGTCTCCCATAGTGAATATACAATATTGGAACACGCGTTAACCTGAAAATGGTAAAATTAGTAGGCAGTAGAAGGAACCTTTTAATTGAAAATACACATAAAAATTAATTGATCGGTACGATTCTGGCAGGTTATGACTAATTCCCTTCATGGGAATTTAGTATTACCATTTGGAATCGCTAGGCGGGCATTAATTCCATTGTGGAGTTTTATCTCCCTATGCAGTTATCAGACTGTGCCACATAAGAGGCTTCTGATAAGTTCACCTGCATACACCCCAGCATCAGTGGGTAGGGTCTGACACATCCCACTCTGACGAGTCTAGTGTCAGACCTAAGACGAAATGCTGGTTAATAGAGCAAACGCCTGAAAAGCCATACATCCAATTTTTGATCTGATTTTTGATATGCTCTATTGGTGGAAAATATCTAATTCCCTTCATTTTTTAATATATAAGGATGTTGGAATTAATATTTATGGATAGGATGAATTTCTTTTAGATACTTAAAATGGCATTTTGAAGCCATAATTGGAAAGAGTTACTTATCTCATGCCATAAACAAGTCAATACGCAAATTCCCAAACCAATTCCAAAGAGTACTGCAAATAGACCTAAAGGAAAGAAAGACCACTCCCTCCTTTAATAAAGAGTAAATCCTAATTGTCCCCATGATGAAATAAATTGATGAAATGTGGTCACGCAGCAAAATAATAATTGCCCAGATGAATTAAAGATACCTGCCCAATTTTAATTACGTTAATTCATAAATTTGAGTTGTCAAGAAAGATAATATGTGATATTTGAGTTTATTTTCCTCTATTACCAAAGATGATCATTATTTGGTTAATTATAGTATTGGCAAGCTAATAAATTAGTTTTAAGATTATTTTAGCGTTTATTTTCAAAGGTAGAGATAGGAAGAGTAGTTATAGGATATATTTAGACTGGTATTTCGGAATCATGATATTCAGAGGCTCATATTGATTCTACGGTAGGATTTTGAAGAAAATGAGTAACATATTGAAGTATGCAACCTCTTCAACTGAACTTGCGAAGGTAAATAGTATTTTTGAATATACATTGACTGACAGAGCAAATGCAACACCAAGAAGGAGTGGTCAGAACTTTATGCCAATTGCTGGGTAGACTGACGTCACTGAGGTATGCTCATGATGTGAAATGCGCCGCTGTGATGCGCACGTAGCGAACGATAAATGGGACACGGCGTTGGCGAATGGCCCACTTCGTACCGTGATTTCTCAGCCGACAGTCATTGTAGAACGTGTTGTCGTGTGCCACAGGACACGTGTATAGCTAAGAATGCCAGGCCGCCATCAACGGAGGCATTTTCAGCAGACAGACGACTTTAGGAGGGGTATGGTGATCGGGCTGAGAAGGGCAGGTTGGTCGCTTCGTCAAATCGCAGCCGATACCCATAGGGAAGTGTCCACGGTGCAGCGCCTGTGGCGAAGATGGTTGGCGCAGGGACATGTGGCACGTGCGAGGGGTCCAGGCGCAGCAAAAGTGACGTCAGCACGCGAGGATCGGCGCATCCGCCGCCAAGCGGTGGCAGCCCCGCACCCCGTCGATTGGTTGAAGGAGGCCTGCACTCCCGGCGTCTGCTCACAAGACTACCATGGACTCCACAGCATAGACGTGCACGCCTGGCATGGTGCCGGGCTAGAGCGACTTGGATGAGGGAATGGCGGAACGTCGTGTTCTCCGATGAGTCACGCTTCTGTTCTGTCAGTGATAGTCACTGCAGACGAGTGTGGCGTCGGCGTGGAGAAAGGTCAAATCCGGCAGTAACTGTGGAGCGCCCTACCGCTAGACAACGCGGCATCATGGTTTGGGGCGCTATTGCGCATGATTCCACGTCACCTCTAGTGCGTATTCAAGGCACGTTAAATGCCCACCGCTACGTGCAGCATGTGCTGCGGCCGGTGGCACTCCCGTACCTTCAGGGGCTGCCCAATGGTCTGTTTCAGCAGGATAATGCCCGCCCACACACTGCTCGCATCTCCCAACAGGCTCTACGAGGTGTACAGATGCTTCCGTGGCCAGCGTACTCTCCGGATCTCTCACCAATCGAACACGTGTGGGATCTCATTGGACGCCGTTTGCAAACTCTGCCCCAGCCTCGTACGGACGACCAACTGTGGCAAATGGTTGACAGAGAATGGAGAACCATCCCTCAGGACACCATCCGCACTCTTATTGACTCTGTACGTCGACGTGTTTCTGCGTGCATCGCCGCTCGCGGTGGTCCTACATCCTACTGAGTCGATGCCGTGCGCATTGTGTAAGCTGCATATCGGTTTGAAATAAACATCAATTATTCGACCGTGCCATCTCTGTTTTTTCCCCAACTTTCATCCCTTTCGAACCACTCCTTCTTGGTGTTGCATTTGCTCTGTCAGTCAGTGTACATAGATGTTTTTACCCTGAGATATTGACTTAATATGGACATGTAACCACCGCACTTGATTGGTATATCCATCCCCGATTTCGGATAGTTAATTAGCAACATTTAAGTGGAAATGTTGCACGGGCAACATCATATTAAATTAGTACTACAACTTGAGGTGAAGTATGAGGAAGTACAGCGCGATGGTGATACCTATATTTTTATCAGTCCAACCTGGAACTTGGTATGAATTAGGACTACGAGGCCACCAAAGGTTGCATTAGATTTATCACCCATTCGTGAGGCAAAATTGAAGAGAAAGGCACCGTAGGGCATGTTGCAGTCAGTACAAGTTATTTTATATATATTGTACCCGTCCAAATGGTATTTTATTGGATTTAGAGAAGTTGGTTTAATTTTCATAATGCAATATGGGTCTACGCGTAAGCAAGCACTAGCTGATTACCGTGCCGTTCCGCTGCGGACGAGAGAGGACTGGGGCAGGCGATCAAGGTCACCGCACATCACAGGGTTTACGTCACCTAGCGAGCCGGAAGCCAAGGGGAGTGACATTCCAGAAAGATCTGCTCCAAATTTGGAAGAACGAATCACGTCGCAGAATAGCTGACGACCAATGAAAATTAGTGAAGATATTGGATGGTCGGAGAATCATTCTAGAAAGACGTCGAACAGTGTGGTTTCAGAAGAGAGACAGCGAACAGTAGAGTTTTAGAAGAGACGTCGAACAGTACAGTTCCAGTGGAGAAAGCGAACAGTGTGGTTTTAACTGACTACAATTTAGTACTGCACGACGACTATGATATTTAAGAGTGCTCATTTAATTTTCCGTGTCGACAATTCAGTCTAGTGCGATATGTTATTGCTGCACATTTTCCTGGGTGGAACTTTCCAAACCACGGAGAGTCAGGGCACACATTACGTCAAGTATTGCCGCAGAAATTTGTGGAATGTTCTAGTATGAATTAAGAGGGAAGATTATCACCGAAATAGAATCTTTGAGAACAAACCTGGCCAAGGAACATCGCATCAGTAATACATTAGATTATTCGAGATTCCGACAACTCAACGATGTGCTGTAAACTGAGAAATGAGCTCAAAATTTGAAGCTTTCTGTAGTGTACATCATTGTGCCAGTTAAGTACTGTAAGACAAACTGTTAATCTACAACAAGTGTGGATCAAATTTTAATAATAAATTTTAGTTTCAGCAACACCTACGAAGACCAGCCGTCATCATGGACCGACCAAGAAGGAAATCTTGGGGAACTCTAAAACACCGATGGAGTGATTCTACGCTATTTGACTTCACAAGAATCCTGATGTGTTAAGCCGACGTGTGTGAGCCAGCACGATGAATTTGTTCATCTACAACCCACCATAATCCCGAGGAGGAACCGACATCTACAGCTACATTCAAGACGCCAGAGATTTACATCGGAATAATAAGTACTCTTGTCACATTTTCTTCTCTTTCAGTAGATTGCTAATTGGATTGTATTCTTATTTAATGAAATATAGATTAGTTAGAGATGTAGTACTTAAGTAATTTTGATGGTAGAGTAGTCATGGATTCATTGATTCATTAGTTTCATTTTGTGCATTTTCTTGGAATATTGCTGTGTTGATTCAGTGATTAATAACCCCAGTTGTCAGTGAATTTCAGGAGGTTATGAATAATTAAGGTCTTCGAAATGAATTACGGGGGAATGAAGCCTAATAATAATAATAATAATAATAATAATAATAATAATGTATGACTTCATAAAAATCATGACGATAAGGATGTAATTAATTGGATTATGTTAAAATAATAATTAAATCCAAGCTTTGATAAAGAAATGATTTGTGAAGTAAGACTGATCTTAGAAGGGAAGGTGATAGCTGTGGACAGTAGGCAAGCTCATCAAACATATGTTTTTAGCAGTAATAATCAGGGATATAATAATAATAATAATAATAATAATAATAATAATAATAATAATAATAATAATAATAATTGTACCGGGCGGTACACCTCCACGCCGCTAATTTAAAATGTGCGCCAATTGAAACTCCTCTGCTGGAGGAAGTCTGAACTTTATTGACGGTATTAATTTTTAAGTTTCTCAGAAGATGTCACTACCTGGAAATTTTGGAGTTTTTGAACGGTGTCATTTTCGACGTATTTATGTTTTGCTTGTAGTAAGAAGTGTGAACTTTCTCTTCTAGAGGACACTACTGAAGATCAACAATAGTGCACCCTAGTGCGGAGTGAAAGAACTGTTTTTTTTGGAGAAATTTTTATTTCAAAAGTTTGTTTCTTGTTAAATTTCTTTCTGTTATTGTTTAAGTGGGCTGTATACCCCCTCTCTTTCCCCTTGTTTTGTATTTAGCCAATCCCGAATTTCTTTTATTAATTTCTGACCAACCGGAGCTATCTTCCCCCAACTTGAATATGTTGCTGTATCCTACCCAATAAAGTTCTTGTGGGAGGGTGTTTTCATTCCCCTAACGCCTCGAACCTTCCGCGAGAGGATATAAACTGCTGATTTTTGGGTCTCCGGGCCACTTCTGTTCCATCTTTCGGTGTGTAAAGTACATAGCAGAGGGCGGGAAGCGCCTCTTCCTTCGGCGGCGGTCAACAACCAGGTAATGGCCAATTAATAACTTCTTTCTTTGCTAGCTCAGCAGTTTAACTCTCGGGGCGGGTCCGAAGTTTTTCCATTATGTAACCTTCCTTAAAATGTAAAGGAACTTGTATCTATTCCATCTTTTAAACTGCATATCGGGACAGAGAGTGCTTAACCCTCTCGAGCTCCCAATCATATTGTTTTGAGGTGAACTTATTTTTCTCAACCTATTCTTCGTTAACGTAAAACAAATCGTTCTTTTCTAAAGTCACCTCTGTAGTATGGGATTAGCCCTTGCATTAGTGGCCTAGAGCCAGATTAGGTTTTAAAAACAAGTGTATTAGGAGTGCAGATCGCCTCCTCTCAAATTGTTATTTTAGAGATCATGTAATTACCCCTTTTCATTTAATAGACCTCAGTAGGTTGGGTATTTTACCCCTGTGTCTATGTCCAGTGAGGACAGCTTGAAGGTGGAGTTTGGTGTGGCCTTTGAGAGGCTTAAAGTTGAGAGCGAGTGGCTCTTTTTCGAAAATTGAGTGTTGTATGCCTCGTGGAGGCTTTTCAGTGTAATTTGGAGCAAGTGCTCCTGAACATGAATGGGGTTTTCTACCCCTCTGGTAAAACTTATTTTGAAGTAAGGTTGGGCTGATTGCCCACGAATTGTCAAGTAAGGGCGCTGAGCCCAAATCCAGTAAATATTGTACCTACATTTTGTTGACTTGCTACTCTGTACCTGCCATGTTTGTTATTTCTTTATTTTAAAAAGAAAATATAACCTTGTTAAATTTTACATTAACTTTGATTCCGTAGTTTGAGACCCGTTCACGCCCGCACCTTCTTTCACCTCTACCTACCGCTAAAACACGGTAACAAGTGGTAGCAGAGCGTGGTTGAATGGGTCTCAATTTAGCCCCTTTTGACGGCTAAACATTGTTTTGTTCCAAACTCTAACAATTTTCTCAGTTGCTGGAATTTTTTGATTTTTTCAAAATTGTTCTGTCATCATGCCCGGCCCTCGCGATGTTCTCCATCTTAACTATTTGCGCAAGGAGGAGTTGATCTACGAATTGACGATTAGAAATGTGCAATCTGGAGGCACGGTTGCAGTAGACACAAATAAGCTTAGAGAGTCCCTTGATTTGCCCATTTCCATCCCCACCTTGGGAGAGAAAGAAGTTGACGACTCTCTTTCCACGATCGTCGAGAATATTACTGGGCTAGCTTCTGTAGTTAGTTTTTTTGATGAAAATGATCCTTCTCCTAATCAAATTAAGCGTGTGCAAGCCAGGCTATATCACTTTTCAAATAGAGTTAACGATCCGTTGTCTCTAAAGCTGAATGACGTTCAGAAGAAGGAAGCTAGTACGCTGCTTGAAAATATTTCTGAATTATCTAGCAAGGTCACTCAATTGTTAACTGGGGAGGTTCCTCCCAAAACTGATCAACCCGCCACGGTGAATGTAGGTAGCGAGGAAGAGCCTCATAAGGGAGAAGTAAATAGGAAAACCATTGCTGCTCAAACAACCCCTGCCCCATTGGACGAGTCTGAACGCCGTGCATCGATGAATAATATACGTTCGGAATTAACTTCCTTGCCATTGAAACCCTTACCTACTATGTCACCAGGGTTTAGCAGCTTGCCTCATCCATTGGCAATGTTGCTCAGAGGTATATCTAAGTTTTCCGTTAATACCACCAGTGACGTAATTTCATTTTTAAGATTTCTAGTTGAATTTCAGGATCATGCCCTTGTGTTTTCTCTTTCTCCATGTCAAATTTTGCAAATCATCTATCCTTATGCAATTGGTATTCTCTCTGACAAAATAGTAAGAGCCATAGCTGAACAGTCATCTATTGAAGATTTTCATGCACACTTGCTTGCAAATTTTATTCCTGCTCGCGCGAGGTCATCTCTGATTCAGAAGTACTATTACCGTGTACAGCGCTTGGATGAAAACTTGGCTGATTTCATACAGGACATTAAGTTTTATACTAGGGTGTTTGCTCTTCACTTCCCCGAGGATCAGACTGTGCAAGCCATTGTGGAAGGTATCTCACCATCCTATAGGTCATATTTGTGTTTCGCGGCGTGCCCGCAAACTTTCTCTGAACTTGAAGCATTGGCCGTCTCAGCGGAAGGAGTGAGATACGCTGATTCTTTGCGTGTCGCGAAAGAACCCCCGCCTTCTTTTAGTAATCCTCGGCCTCCACCTCGCCGACCATTCAATCCCCGTAAATGTTATGCTTGTGGGTCGCCTGACCATCTTCGCAATAAGTGTCCACTGATCAAGTCGAGTGGGACAAGGAATGGGGCTGGTTCATCACAAGGCTGTTTTAAATGTGGGGCTTTCTCACATATCGCCAAGAATTGCCCAAACTCAAATAGCACCCCCTCCTGCTCAACTTCTGGTGCAAATTCCACCAATGCCAATAATAAAATGTGACTAGCGGCTTCGGCTGAGTCAACTAAGTCTGCTTCCCAAGGTTCAGCCCCTGGCAAAAAGGTCGTGAATTCAGAGAACGATCAGTCTTCAAATTCATCTTTTGAATGCCCTAAAGAATGTCTTAGGATTGCGGCGGATACCCCCGCACCTGTTCCTTTTCTTAAGATTGAGTTAAATATCGAACCTATAACAGCTCTCTTAGATTCAGGCAGTGTTTGTTCGATTATTTCGGCTGAATGGTATTCTAAATTGAAATCTGTTTGTAAACTACCTGACTATGTCTCATCTACTGTTCAATATGTTTCGGCTAATTGATCCCCATTAGAAATTCTAGGTTCCTTACTGGTCAAAATTCGTATTTTTAAATTTACATGGAAAACCAAACTGTTCGTGGCTAAGCACTTGTCTTGCCCCATCATACTGGGAGCGGACTTCATTTCTCACACTGGTCTTGTGCTCGATCTTCAGAGTAAGTCGTGCACATTCAAATTTGCGTCCAATTGTAATATTCCCTTGTTAAAGTGTAATTCTGTATCATGTTCATCTATTTCGCCTACCCAGGATGAGATGTTGTTAGACCTTAGACATCTACCTGAGGAGCAGGCTGATAGTATTCGTAAATTATGTCAGTCATTTCCAGAGGTGTTCTCTGATACTCTTGGTGTTACTGACCTTATTGAATACAAAATTGAGGTCACGGATTCGATTCCTGTCCGTTTTCCACCATATAGGCTATCTCCACCTAAAATGAAGGCTTTGAAAGAAATCATCGATCAAATGTTGAATGATGGTATTATTAGGCCCTCTAAGTCGGCGTATTCTTCGCCTATTTTTCTAGTCCCGAAACCCCAAGGTGGCTTCAGGCCTGTCATTGATTATAGGGCTCTCAATCGGAAGGTGGTGTTACAATCTGTGCCCCTTCCTGACCTTCATTTTTGTTTTTCATGGTTTCGTAAGGCCAAGTTCTTTACTATCTTGGACTTGAATCAGGCCTACAATCAAATTCCCCTTGCCGAAGAGTCTAAACATCTTACAGCGTTTGCCACGGACTGGAACTTATACGAATACAACCGCGTGCCTTTCGGGCTCCCCACGGGAGCAGCTGTACTCACTAGGCTGCTAGATAGGGTCTTCTCCGACATCAAATTTGAGTACTTGTACCACTACTTGGATGATGTCGTCGTATTTTCAGAGACTTTTGAAGAACATCTAGATCATCTACGAGAAGTTCTCCATCGCCTTCGTAAGGCTGGGTTAACTGTTAAGTTGTCCAAGGTTGCCTTTGCTAAACCCTCTATGTCATTCCTAGGGCATATTGTGTCACCTGATGGTGTAGCAGTCGATCATTCCAGAACACAGGCCATCCGTGATTTTAAACCTCCCAAGGACATTAAAGGTATCGCCAGGTTCATTGGTATGGTGAATTTCTTCAGGAAGTTTATTCCTAACTTCGCTAATAGAGCGGCGCCCTTAAACCTTCTTCGTAGGAAAGGCATCAAATTCGAGTGGGGAACTTCTCAACAAGCCGCTTTTGAAGATCTTAAATTAGCTCTCTGTAATGCCCCTGTCCTTGCAATGCCTGATTTCTCAAAGAAATTCATTGTCCAAACCGACGCGTCGTCGTCAGCAGTAGCGGCAGTCCTTCTTCAAGAGACTGAACTAGGGAGGCGACCCATCGCCTATGCATCTAGGACCTTGTCGGCTCAAGAAGCCAAGTATTCTATCTATGAGCTCGAAGGTTTGGCAGTCTTACTTGCCTTAGAAAAGTTCCGTCTCTATCTGGAACATGTCAAATTCGACTTGGAGACAGATAATCAAGCCTTAAGCTGGGTCTTAGGTAGGCCGCGTCATACTGGTCGTATAGCCCGTTGGGCCATCCGTATTTCTGCCTTCCAATTCGATGTCAGGCATATCAGAGGTACCGAAAATGTGGTTGCTGATGGACTCAGCCGTATGTTTTCCAACGACGTCGAGACCCACGAACCGGTCGACAGTTCATCACCTCCCGAGTCCATACTATCTGGTGTTAATGCCATCTTAACAGATGCTCCCATGCTCTTTAGGGATATCGAGAAATACCAACGTGAAGATCCGACGCTGGCTCCGATAATGGAAACCCTTTCTTCTGGGGAACATGTCGTCCCTTACGTTCTGAGGAATGGTGTTCTATGTTGCCCTTCGAGGCATGATAAGATGATGAAAGTTGTCGTTCCAGCTGTTCTCGTACCTATGATCTTCAAGTATTATCATGAGACCCCATTAGGATGGCATCTTGGTATCTTTAAAACTCGTGAAAAGATTCGTGAAATGTTCATCTGGAAAGGTATGGACGGTGAAATCCGTGAACTAGTGAAAGCTTGTAAATCCTGTTTGCTCAGTAAACCCACCATGTCCACCAAAGTAGGCCTTTTGTCTTCGCATCAAGCGTCGCGCCCCATGGAACGCCTGTATATTGACTATGTAGGACCCTTCCCCCAGTCAAAGGGAAATGCCAACAAGTTCATCTTTGTATGCGTAGATGGTTTCACAAGATTTTCCTGGTTATTTCCGACCAAGCTGGCTACCGCTCAGTCCACCGTTACTTGCCTAAATTCTATTTTTGCTTCTTTTGGTCCGTGCCAATATATTGTGTCCGATAATGCTAAGGCGTTCACATCAAATCTTTTTCGTAAATTTTGTTTTGACTTGTCCATCTCTCATGTAACTACTTCTGCTTATTACCCTCAACCATCTCTGGCTGAACGGGTTAACCGTAATCTCAGGTCCGCGCTTATTGCCTATCATCATGAAGATCATTCCAGGTGGGACACGTCCCTGCATTGGTTAGCTTTTGCTTTGAATTCGGCGGTTCATGAATCACATAAATTTACTCCAGCATCTTTGATGTTCAAGTTTGTTCCCAACACGCCGCTCTCTAACCTCTGGTCTCTGAGTGACATTCTACCCGAGACAATAGATCCGGACAACATTAAAGATCTTTGGAAGAAGGCTAAAGCCAATCTTAAAGTGTCTCATGAAAAGGTTAGGGAAAGGTATGATCGTGGACGGAGACCCACCCCTTTGAAGGTAGGTGACCAAGTTATGGTCAAGAACTTTGTTCCCGCGGGCAAGCTTGCCCCCAGATTTCATGGGCCTTGTATCATTCTCGATTTTCTTACGCCGGTTACGTTGTTATTAAGTAATCCAGCCACCGAGAGGATATTTAGGGTTCACCTGTCCCAGGTGAAACCGGTGTAATTTCTGTGTTAACTTGCTTCATATTATTTTGAAAGGAATATGAAGGTTATATATATATATTTTTTTTTTTTTTTTTGAGTTTCACTTTTAAGGCTTTCTGCCCCTTCTATAATATTTTGTTTCATATGTAAGTATTTTTGTAAACCCTCCCCGCACCGTTAAACTGCCATTCTGTCCTTACCACGGCCATTACCACGCTCCCGTCTCCTGCTATACACACTGTGGCTTGCTTATATTATATGCCATGGATATCTGCACGCCGCTGGCCCCTCAACCTCTCCACAAAGCCTGTGCCCAAAAAAAAAAGATGATAGTCCAACAATTCTGCCGCCTAGCTTTAATGTTTCAGTGCCCCCGCAGCCGCGCGGCGCCGTGCCGCGACTGGGCTAGAGGAAGGGCCCCCTCGACCCCAGCGAGGACGACATGTGCACGGCGAGCCGGAGCTCTCCTCCCGGCCAAGGCTGATGTGCGGCGCACGACCTGCTATTTGCCCGCAGCCTGTATATGTTCACCGCGGGCGCGGCGTACTTCAACACCTCTGCTCCCCTCATAGTGCGGGCGAGCGGTATCTCAGGGTACTTGAGGGGCCCGGGCGGCCTCCTCTGAACGCAAGCAGTGGCGGCTGATCTGGCCGTTAAAATCATCAACGTGTGATGTACATATCCAGCTATATGGACATTCCAGTTCAACTTTAATACCTTTTCTTGGGAACTCTACAACAAAATCTGGTGGACTTAGAAAATTTTTCCTCAACTTTAACACTAAAGTTTTCCTTCTCAATTCAACCTTCTACAAACATTAAGACATTACTTTCGCTGTTACTACAAGATTTTTTGAAACTGAATCAAACCAAATTAAGAAAATCTTATGCTTCTGCAATCAATATTCATATCAACATCATAACTTGGACCTTGTTTCAAACAGATTTCATGTGTCACCCCTGGAGGAACTTTTGGGGTGGGGAGGTCTGTACCGGGCGGTACACCTCCACGCCGCTAATTTAAAATGTGCGCCAATTGAAACTCCTCTGCTGGAGGAAGTCTGAACTTTATTGACGGTATTAATTTTTAAGTTTCTCAGAAGATGTCACTACCTGGAAATTTTGGAGTTTTTGAACGGTGTCATTTTCGACGTATTTTTGTTTTGCTTGTAGTAAGAAGTGTGAACTTTCTCTTCTAGAGGACACTACTGAAGATCAACAATAGTGCACCCTAGTGCGGAGTGAAAGAACTGTTTTTTTTGGAGAAATTTTTATTTCAAAAGTTTGTTTCTTGTTAAATTTCTTTCTGTTATTGTTTAAGTGGGCTGTATACCCCTCTCTTTCCCCTTGTTTTGTATTTAGCCAATCCCGAATTTCTTTTATTAATTTCTGACCAACCGGAGCTATCTTCCCCCAACTTGAATATGTTGCTGTATCCTACCCAATAAAGTTCTTGTGGGAGGGTGTTTTCATTCCCCTAACGCCTCGAACCTTCCGCGAGAGGATATAAACTGCTGATTTTTGGGTCTCCGGGCCACTTCTGTTCCATCTTTCGGTGTGTAAAGTACATAGCAGGGGGCGGGAAGCGCCTCTTCCTTCGGCGGCGGTCAACAACCAGGTAATGGCCAATTAATAACTTCTTTCTTTGCTAGCTCAGCAGTTTAACTCTCGGGGCGGGTCCGAAGTTTTTCCATTATGTAACCTTCCTTAAAATGTAAAGGAACTTGTATCTATTCCATCTTTTAAACTGCATATCGGGACAGAGAGTGCTTAACCCTCTCGAGCTCCCAATCATATTGTTTTGAGGTGAACTTATTTTTCTCAACCTATTCTTCGTTAACGTAAAACAAATCGTTCTTTTCTAAAGTCACCTCTGTAGTATGGGATTAGCCCTTGCATTAGTGGCCTAGAGCCAGATTAGGTTTTAAAAACAAGTGTATTAGGAGTGCAGATCGCCTCCTCTCAAATTGTTATTTTAGAGATCATGTAATTACCCCTTTTCATTTAATAGACCTCAGTAGGTTGGGTATTTTACCCCTGTGTCTATGTCCAGTGAGGACAGCTTGAAGGTGGAGTTTGGTGTGGCCTTTGAGAGGCTTAAAGTTGAGAGCGAGTGGCTCTTTTTCGAAAATTGAGTGTTGTATGCCTCGTGGAGGCTTTTCAGTGTAATTTGGAGCAAGTGCTCCTGAACATGAATGGGGTTTTCTGCCCCTCTGGTAAAACTTATTTTGAAGTAAGGTTGGGCTGATTGCCCACGAATTGTCAAGTAAGGGCGCTGAGCCCAAATCCAGTAAATATTGTACCTACATTTTGTTGACTTGCTACTCTGTACCTGCCATGTTTGTTATTTCTTTATTTTAAAAAGAAAATATAACCTTGTTAAATTTTACATTAACTTTGATTCCGTAGTTTGAGACCCGTTCACGCCCGCACCTTCTTTCACCTCTACCTACCGCTAAAACACGGTAATAATAATAATAATAATAATAATAATAATAATAATAATAATAATAATAATAATAATAATAATAAGTCGGAACAATTTAAAATGGTTGTTGAGAATTAAATGTGAGCGACGATTGTGATGACAAATTTTTATAAGGATATTAGATGACATTGGACCACTAGGGTACATGTTAGTCGTGAGGATATGGTGATTTACGGTGATATAATTAATTATTCAGGGAATAATAATAAACTTTCGCTCAACAACTTATATTATGTAAAGTAAAGACTCGATAATTATTTTTATCGTTCCCTGAGGTTATGAGTGCATTCTTCGATGTATCCCTAACTGATGGTGGTGATGATTAGTTCTTCGATTTTTTAAAATTCATCCTATTTTTGTCAATCATCACAGGTCATGGTGAGTCTTTACTATTATCTGCCAATAATGCGAGGGTCTTCAACCTAATTCTGAAGGGAGACATAATAAAAATAAAAAAAAATAAAAATAAAAAAAATAAAAAAATAATAATAATGATATCCTCGACAATGTGATAAAATCTGCTGATAAATAATTGGGGGAGATTGTGTTATGGTGTGACAGCTTATCCATGCGTTTCCATAAGCATTATTTCCTTTAGTGATTTTTCTTATGTGGTTTATTGTCCAAGGAATTTTAGTTTACGTTGATTGCGCGTTTCGCTACGTGACACTCTATCTATCCACAGTGTATTAGTCAGTGAAAAATCATTTAATGTGGTTTATAAAAGGAATACAGTCGAACGTAATCTATGAAGGAGGGGAAATTTGCGAAAGAATTTCCAAAGAAATTTGTCAAGGAATTTCCAATGGTATTGTAAAGAAAATTTTCATATAAGATTGAGAGGTTTTTCTTACGATAATGTTCCGAGATTTTCCAAGTATTTTGTAAGTGGATTTTCTGAGTATTGAAAAATATTTTTAGAAGTAAAATATTACTGAATTCTCTAAAATAAGATAAAGGAAATTTCTAGAAAATAAATAATTAATATTTTCAGAGAAAGGACATGGTAATTTAATGAGAATAAATTGATGGGAATTTACCCAAACTATTATGAGGAGGTAGAAATAATTTGTAAAAAATTTATCCCACAAGGGAATATTGTAATTTCATGATCTAATGTAGCACTATTGGTCATAATGACATTGTCGCTAACATTATGATTGGTCCAATGTTATGGTTCCATAAATGGAGGATTTGACCTAGAGTATGACTTTGGATGGTGTTTAATTGAAGACAGGTCGAATCAAATGGGACCCATGAGCATGCTGTGGACTTACATTCATGTTGCAAACCAGAATCAATAGATTTGAGTTATATTTATGTAAATATTTTTTTCTTCTTTTTCTTATGCACTGTCCAGACTGTTTTATATTTTAATAAATGTTATTGTTATTTTGTTCCAATTTTTTTTTCATGTCATGTCACCTATCCAGTCACCTATGGCCCTGCAAATAAAAATATTCTGAAGGTCTGTCCCGAAACAGTAAAGTTGGCCGTGTGAACGTTCCACCCTTTGGGACTCTCATTCCGCCGACTGAGCGACCCTAGAGAAGGGGACAATATATATATATATATTTACCCTAGAGTCTACTAATGGAGAAGAAAATTTGATATTTTATATGGAATGAAAGTAACATTCTGGTATTTGCATTGGTTGTTCACAATGCAATGAAATCTGGGGTAATCATTGCCTCAGAAACTTTGAGTAGAAGAATTGGAAACAATAGTTCAAAAATTCATTTGGCACAAATCCCAGGATAATGGGACGATTTGTTCAAAAGAAAGAGGGCGTGTACTTTGGCATGTTTCATTATCCATTATTTGATCTTACGCACCATCCACTCTCACATCTAACGTTATGCGTCTGCTCTCACTTCGCTCAGTTCAGTCTGGTGTAGTACTGTTATAGTCTGATTTATTCAAAATTAATTACTTCACTTTAATTCAAACTGCTCTGTGCCATGTTCCCATTCTGCGCAATATTGTATCTCAATGTGACAGGGAGCAAAGTAATTACGAGTCATAAAAGGTTTCAAGATGTTGAAAGAATTATAGAAATCTTCATCAGATCATGTCAACATGCATATCAGTTGAAAGATGGTGACTTATACTATCAATCTACATAAGGAAACGTTGTGTTTATGGGCTCAAAAGAATGATATGGGGGCTCTTCCTATATCAATGTAACCTTGAATGGGTGAACAACAAAAAAATTTTAATTTAGAGAGGTTAAATAATTAAAATTAAAAATCTGTTTGATCACCAAACATAACTTCTCCGCTTTGCTTCTACTCTAATTTAGCAAGCCCTCACCAGAGGTAAGATTAGGTCAGTGCTAGTTTGTATTACCACTAGGAGGGGGTAGACTACCAGCTACTTCCTGCCATCACCCCGAGAGAGGGAGTGTGTGAGATGAACCGGTGACGGTCGGTCAGTCGCATGATGCAAGATGTTGTTGACATAGTCAGTGCAACTAGCACATCCGGAATTCTTATGCAAGAGTAAATATGTGTAGGGAGTATATCTTGTATTGTGTATCACATGTGTATTTAATTGTGTAAATACGTCTATGTTAATAATTCCTCAGGAATCCAGTGATATGAACCGGCTACCTACCTCTTGTCCTATAACTACAGTCCACAACATTTCTCGTGCTATCCTAGCTAAATGTTGTACATATCCTAACTCACTCAATTCAAATTTGTCTACATCCCTAGCCCACCTCAATTCATGGTCCTCCGCGCTGATTTTCCGTGGATTCTTAGTAAATGTGTAACACGTGTATTTGTGGCGGGACCGAAGCGTCATAGCAGCCATCTTGGCAAAGAACACTACTGCTTCCTACAGTAGCCATCTTGGCAAAGAATACAACTGCTCCCGATAGCAGCCATATTGGCAAGGAATACTACAGCTCCCAGTGGCAGCCATGTTTGTTCCAACTCCGGTCAAGTCGTCCGCCATGGTGATTTCCACTTCGTACTTCGCCATCTTGGGTCTAGTTTATGGCAACCAGTTATCTCCTGTCAGTGCCAGAGGAAATACGACAGCCACGCAGACCAACTTCGATGCACTACCTTACGCAACTACTGTAAGTACATTCTCAGTTTCTGATTCCTATCATTTCCCACTATGGATTCTAAAGAAAAACAACTCCTTTAAGACTAGAGGCCTAGCGAAAGCCAGTATCACACGTGTATACAACTTCATAGTTAACTTTAAATCAGGATCAAGTATAAATGCAATTAAGGCAAGACTAGATGATTTACCCAGAATAAGAGAAAGGTATGAAAATTCTCAAGATAAATTGAAACTGGAGAATGAAACTGAAGATCATAGTGAAGATCGTGATAGTTTTGAATCATTGTACTATGATGTAGTAGATAAAATTACAACACTGATAGAAGAGAGTGCAGAATCACGGTTGAAACAAGGCAACTTTTGCGGTGCATCCAATGATACTCACTCTGGTTCATTCAAGAGAGAACTAGCACTTCCAACTATTAAATTGCCAACTTTTGGGGGCAATATTATTGATTTTCGTCATTTTTCTGATACGTTTACCAGTTTAGTTATAAACAATGACTCACTTGAAGATATACAAAGGTACCATTATTTATTATCTTCACTTACAGGTAAAGCACATGACCAAATTAAGAATCTTCCCATAACCACTACAAATTTTAAGACTGCATGGCAAACAGTGTGTCAAAGATACAATAACCCTAAACTTATTGCAACGTCTCACATTAAGAACCTGTTAACCCTTTGCAGTCCAATTTTCTGTCACATCTTCCAACAGTCTGGTCCAAATTAATTTTGCACATTTTTACCTAGTCAGATTAAACTCAGAATATTTATTAGTAATTATAATTATATTATTATTATTACCGTACATTCTATTGCATAGGAATTAATTTCCATAATTATTTTCATCGTCAGTGCAGGAGGAAAAGAACAACATAATAAACTGAAGTGGAGTGATGCAGCTAGGCAGAACCTGCGGTCCTCTAGTTTTCTGACCTGATGAATAACTTAGTCTAGGTGGCTCACTATCACAAAATGTTACATTCCGGTAAACACTATTGCCGTTTGCATTCTCATTTGTATGTGCGGAAGTATGTTCAACATCACTTTTACTGAAATAATAAACCCTGACCTGAGAAGCGTCATCATTGCCATGTGCAGTATCCCCTCCTCCACCCCGGCCCATTACATCTGCGTGTCTTCTTGCTTTTGTAGCAGTCACTGGAACTTCCTCATCTGAATCTTCGGAAACAGCATATGTTGGTCCGGGATCATTCTGCGTTTTTTTTAACGCACAGGTCCAGTCGCTGAAGTTTCACTTGCAATGCTGGAGCTCACTACACCTTCATCTTCACTTGACAGTTCTCTAAACTCTTTGTCTAATTCAAATAAATAATCATCGTCACTGCTGTCTAAATAAACGTGCATGCGTATTTCTTCTTCATTCATATTTGCCGATTTTATATCGCAAATTCAACCGAGACAATTCCCTTCACAGATGAACATGCCTAGTATAACACGTGTGCAGCACTACTCACTGTAAACACAGCTGACGGGCCGCGGGTAACCATGACGACACACAGCTACATATATCTCGTATTATATCCATGGAGATAACAGAACGGTTTCTTTTGTGCACAAAAATTAGCTCTAGAAACTCCAGGAATATTGATTGACCACAATCAGGTCAAAGAACTTCAATAAATAACTTCTCATGTAGAACGAAACATAATGTCGAGGTGAGCTCGACGTTGGACCGGTTACAATAAGCCATGATGTCGAGGTCACCTCGATGTTGGACCGGAAAAGGTTAAACCTTCCATCTGTAAGAAAGGAGTTGCCCACAGATCTATGATGACTTCTAAATCAAGATTCAAGTAATCTATGTGTACTTGAGGCACTTGAACTTGATATTCCTTTGCATGAAATTCTCATATAACAGTTGATTCTTCAACAAATTGATGAGACCAGCAGAAAACAATGGGAGCTGTCATCATCAAAATCAAAATTTGCGAGACACATGAATTATGTTCATTTTTAGAAGACAGATGCCATGCCCTAGAACTCAATAAATCAGACCAGACGTTTAAACCAGCTGTATCATCCCACTTAAGGCATGCTACTGACATCAAACACACTAAAGCAGTAAGACCAGCTTGTGTCTCTACTGGCAATAGTTGTTTATTTTGTGATGGTGTTCATCCTCTTTACAAATGTTCAGATTTTTCTAGCAGCAATGTCCAACAACGAATGGACCTTGTCAAACAGCATAGATTGTGTTCAAATTGTCTTAGGCCTACACACATTGTTAGTAAGTGTTGTTCAGGCTCCGGTTATCCATGCGGCTTGAAACGTCACACTCTACTTCATCGAACCAATCAACCAGTCCCACAAAGGCAGCTTGAAGACACGCCTGGAAGACACAGCGGCGCTGATGTCAACCAGCAACAAACTGTTACAGCAACTTATTGTTCGTTAAAAGCAAAACCTCAAACCCAGATATTACTTTCCATTGCACTGGTTAGAGTACGTGATGGATATGGAAGACTGCAAACTTGTAGAGCGCTCCAAGATTCATGTAGCCAGGCACACTTCATTACAAAAGCCTGTCTCAGCTTAAGGAAGGTTCGAAACTGAATACCAATGCAAGGTATAAGCAACACTGCTACAGAATCTTGTCACAGCGCTACCGTTAATATTCACTCCATGCACAGTGACTACCAAGTATAAATCAACTGTGCTGTGTTGCCAAGAATTTCTGGTGACCTCTCAGGATCGTATATTAACTTCGCTGACTGGGGTAATCCGGAAGAGCTCCCTCTAGCCGACTCGACTTTCAACCAACCTGGGCGAATTGACATGCTAACTGGTGCAGAGCTTCTTCCAGTTTCTTCAACTGGAAAGACAGATGAGACAAGGTGACTATCCTGTTATCCAGAACACGGAACTTGAGTGGATACTTGCAGGGAGGTTTCAGTTAAACAGAACGGCTGAAGCACCTTCACAGACCTCACAGACCTTCTTCGCCATGAGTGACAATTCCCTTGACCATCTGGTTCAACGCTTCTGGGAATTAGAAGACATCAATCAGCCGATCACATCGAAGGAAGACCTGGAGTGTGAGAAACATTTTACTGACAACACCAGGCGAGATGCTGAGGGAAGATTCATGGTATTGAACTATAGGCAGTAATAGACACTTTGCTAGGAGACTAGCAAAAAGTAATATTAGGGTAAGTAAATATTAACAGTGATAAAGTAGAAAAGCAGCGTATGAGTAATATAAGTAGTAGCCAAATGCACAGCGAGAAGGTAAAGAGCCTCCAGAGGACGTGAAAAGGGACAAGAGAAAAGCAAATATAAACAAGATAAATAAATATATTTAACAATCAACAAATAAAATAAATAACCACGTGTCATTAGATAGGAAACACCAGATGAGAATTTTGCCTAACAATACCAAAAAGGAAAGCTTGGAAAGCGAGCGAAATATGCCACATTTACAATATCCAAGGGTTTAAAAAACATCAAGAAAAGAATTACGAATGGTGAAAACCAGAGGAAATAAGAGTATAGTTAATAACGAAAGAACTCCAATCAAAGAATGCAGGGTAAGGATGAAGAAAAATACAAAAAGGGAAAGGAAATAAGGATCGAAACTATAGTAAAGATTCACTTCGCCGGATAGTATTTATAAAAGAAGTCTCACAAGTGCAGAATTAGTAATACACGTTACCAACAGGACATGTAAGTATTTAGATAACAGTTCTCAATGTCCAAAGCAAAGTCCATATTTTTTTTAAAAAAAAAGGGAAGAATGGAGTCTGCAAGCATAACTTTAAACGCCGGTAAGCTGGCAAGAGCAAAAGTGGGTATAAGTCAGATAGCTTAATGAAAAATTTGAAGTCCAAATAACAAGTTCATAGTTCTTGCTCACCAAGCAGCCGGCAGGTATTAGCACAGATTTTCGGTACTCCACCACTTCAATACGAAGACAGACTCATTTGTGAGAGGTGGAGCCCGAGAATATAACGCACAATGGAAAAGTCTAGATGTATACAGAAAAAGAAAGCCAGAATGTTCCAGAATGACGACGTCACAATCACGTGTCCATAGGTGTTGCACAGGCACACGCAGCATAGGAGGCGAAGATCGCAGCGTCTAGAGGGAGATGACGTCACAGTCACATGTTCAGCAGAGTAGATGACAGTGGGTGAGCACAGCAGTAGAGAGTGAAAGGCTGCAGCAGAGTGGTCAAAGAAAATGTGGCAGTGGAAGGTAGGAATAATCCAGAATATGTAATGGAGAGATCGTAACATCACAGTACGGCTTCCACTTCGTGATGATTCAAAAGAACTTGGGGACTCGCTCCCAATGGCTAGGTCACGGCTTCATCATCTTGAGAGACGACTGAAGAGGAACACCCAACTCAAGAACGATTACGTGAACTTCTTAGAAGAATAAAAAGCTCTGGGACATATGGATGCTATCGACACATCGCAACTTAATGAACATAACTACTACATGTCCCATCACCCAGTTCTTACACAGGAGACTCTACTACGAAGACGAGGGTTGTATTTGATGCTTCTGCCACCACTACAAGTGGGAAATCGCTCAAAAACATCCTCCGAATTGGGCCGACTATCCAGCAAGATATATGGTCCATCATTACAAGGTTCCGCATTCACCAAGTGTGCTTCACAGCTGATATTCGCCAGATGTATGGACAAATAAATGTTGATAGTCATGACTGCAACCTTCAGAGAATCGTATGGCGCCAATCGCTGGAAGAACCTATAAGACATTATCAGCCGAAAACAGTCACGTACAGAACAGCTTCAGAACCCTTCCTCGCTACTAGGTGCCTTCAGCAGCTCGCTATTGAGGAGTCTAGCAGTCTACCCAAGGCAGCAGAAATTCTCCAGAGAGATTTCTATGTGGACGACTGCATGCCTGGGACAGAAACACTCGAGGAAGCTCTACGAATGCAAGAACAACTCATCGATCTCCTTCAAAGGGGAGGTTTCCAACTACAAAAGTGGTGTTCCAATCATCCACGACTACTCGAAGCTGTTCCCCCAGAATACAGAGAAGCCCAGTTGCCCCTTCAACTCGATAATGGTAATAATGTTAAAATTTTAGGACTCCTGTGGCATCCTGCTAATGATCAGCTACACACTGTGAATGGTACTGAGTGTACTAACGTCAAAGGACCTATTATGAAAAGAAAGGTACTTGCAGTCATAGCATTAAGAGTCATATCGTCTAGAGTTATGTGGAGCATTGCTTCTAGCTCGTCTTCTCAAGAAAGTAACATCAATATTAAATTTGTCTACTACCAGCATCCATTTATGAACAGAGTTCTTTCATCGATTGCAGCATTGCCTACACTGTGGAAAACTTTCACTGCCAACAGAGTTGCGGAGATTCAAGACAGCACATTGATTGCAATTGGAAGCATGTTGCTTCAGGAGATAATCCTGCGGATCTGATTTCACGAGGACTCACCCCAGACGCCCTTATCGCTAAATCACTCTGGTGGAATGGACCACCGTGGCTTGTGGAGGATACTCTGTTATGCCTGATTCAATCCCTTCTGCGGAGACTCAGGACATCCCAGAACAGCGGAAGCCAGTGGTCAGTCTCATGGCGCTTCAACCTGAAGATGAATTCATGAAGCGATTCTCTAAGCTTGCACGACTACAGAGGGTGACAGCATACTGCCTCAGATTTGCCGCCAACACCAAACTTCATCCTACGGAAAGGAAGACTGGCGAATTAGACCTTCAAGAGTTACGTTCTGGAATATATGATGTATCAAGAGCGTCCAAGCATCAGCATATGGTGCAGAGATTGACATCCTTGGGACTGCAAAGGCGATTAGTAAGAAGAGCAAGCTTATATCCCTTAATCCATTCCCCTGCGAGCAAGGAATTCTTCCAACTGGGGGCAGATTACAACGATCGGAGCTTCCTTTCAACCAACAATATCAAATATCACCATCTAACTAAATTCACTGTCGAGAACAAACATCGATGAATGTTACATGCTGGGTGTCAATTGCTACTCTCTTCTCTTCGACAGCAATACTGGATAACAAATGGAAGGAATACCATTCGAAAAAGCATACACCATTGTCTTATCTGCCATAAGCTTAAAGCAAAAAATGCCCAGCAACTAATGGGTCAGCTGCCAAACTACAGAGTAACACCTGCCAATCCATTCCTACACTGCGGGACTGATTACGGTGGATCACTGTATATAAAATCAGGCTCTCGTAAAAACAGTTCAAAGCTGAAATTTAAGTATCAGTTTTTGTATGTTTGGCTACTAGGGCTATTCACTTGGAAATTGTTAGCAGCATGACTACCCAGGCCTTTCTTGCTCCTCTCAAACGCTTTATCTCACGACGAGGGAGATTTGCGCACATATATTCGGACAATGGCAGAAACTTCGTAGGCGCTGACAGGGAACTTCAGGAACTGCAGAGATTGATCGATGAAGAACATCATCAACGAGAGATCTCAAACTTCGTTAGCACCGAAGGCATTCAGTGGCACTTCATTCCGGCTCAGGTTCCATACTTCGGAGGCATTTGGGGGGCTGGTGTCAAATCATTCAAGCATCATCTTCAGCGAGTGATGGGAACAGCATTCCTTACCTTCAAAGAACTGGCAACACTCACAACATGAACTGAAGCATGTCATAACTCTAGGCCTCTAGTCCCCCTATCCGATGATCCCAATGATCTAGTTGCTATCACTCCAGATCACTTTCTAATTGGAAGACCTATCACTACCTTTCCCAAACCAGATCTGAGAAAAGTACGCCTCAATGTACTTTCTAGATGGCACCAACTACAACAGCAGCTCCAAGGATTCTGGAAGGCGTGGTCAATAGACTACCTCTCCCATCTGCAGCAGAGGAGTAAATGGACACTATCAAACAATAATGTGCAACCAGGCACATTAGTGATCGTCAAGGAAGACAACACCTCCCCACTGTGTTGGAAGCTCGCGGTAATTGATCAGGTCCACCCTGGTGCTGATGAACTAGTACGCGTCACCACTATCTGTACTTCTTCTGGAGTATTTTAAAGGCCCATTGCAAAATTTTGACCACTTCCCTCTCCTCAAGGAGATAATATCTGAATGTTGCGTGTTTTGTATTGTAGTCTTCTTCATGCTTGTTCCTTTTTGTATTTTGTGTGTGAGAAAAGTGTTTAACCCTTTTTTGGTGGGCGGCATGTTTGATCACCAAACATAACTTTTCCGCTTTGCTTCCACTCTAATTCAGCAAGCCCTCACCAGAGATCAGATTAGGACAGTGCTAGTTTGTATTACCACTAGGAAGGGGTAGACTACCGGCTACTTGCTGCCACCACCCGGAGAGAGGGAGTGTGTGAGATGAAGCGGTGATGGTCGGTTACGTGATGCAAGTGTAAATATGTGTAGGGGTTATATCTTGTATTGTGTATCACGTGTGTATTTAAGTGTGTAAATATATCTATGTTAATAATTCCACAGGAATCCAGTGATATGAACCGGCTACCTACCTCATGTCCTATACCTAGAGTCCACTACTTCCCTCGTGCTATCCTAGCTAGACATTGTACATATCCCTAACTCACTCAGTTCAAACTTGTCTATATCCCTATCCCACCTCAATTCAAATCTATGATGAAAACGACAACTAATGTCAAGGATGGGAGGCAGAGGTTGGCTAAGGTTGAATATGACAGAACGCAAACATAAACTTGATAGGAGATTGCCCATGTGATTCGTGCTAAGGGGAATTAAATGGCAAGGACAACCATTGCAAGGTAGAATCCCAACTGATGATGTGCAATAAATGCTGATTCAGATTGCGGTCAAAAGTTCAGCGTACAAGGGTTTTAGATTATGCAGAGAGGTAGTAACGTGGATTATTCCTAAAGCAAAGCAGAACTTCGTGAATTCATGAGATGTAAAAACTGATGCATTGTCAGATACCAGATACTGTTCTGATTGTGAATCGGCATGTAACACTTTATATAAATAAGTCTATATTCTTTCGGGAACTATATGACCCAAATCTTATACCGCTTCAAGCATACTGAACACTGTCAGTCAAGAATATTGACACTTCTTAGTTGTGATTTATTTCATTGAAGCTTTATGAAAAATTAATGTAGTATATGCTAAATTTTATCATGTAGAAATAGTCTGATAAAATATTATCCTTGATTCGATATGGTGTTCTAAAGTTTTTAACTTGTTTTCTCGGAAACATTCATTTTTGAGTTCTGTAACTATTCTTGTGGAGGTGCGATATATGGTACATCCTGCAAAATGTGCATTACAAGACTTCCCAGTCAGTCTAAAAGAACACAGGATGTCTTGAAATGCTGGGCTGTGAGCACAGGAGTGTAATTCTTTTGAGTGTATATTGAATGGAAGCTCGGTGCTTTTGGCAGTGACTGAGCGTGTAAATGGGGTAAGTGCTTTGTGATTTCTGTGTGTGCTATGTGTGAGGTTCACAGCCCAATATGCAATTTTTTCATTTTCAATTGCCAGTGTAGTTTTATATAGGAAATACGTTTGGTAAAACATTTACATTATCTTGAAGAGCATGTTCAACAGGACATCAATTTCTGTTATGTGGAGCAGTATACTCTGATTCAGGAATTTTTGTTTAAAACATTATAAAACCTCGTCTTATATATGAGACATACTTGTCTTCTGAACTCAATGAAGTTATATTTGTTTTATTGCTGTCATGTGGTTCAGAGTTTAATTTGATTTTGTAACAATGTTTGCTCTTAGTAAGGTTTTGTAGCGAGTTAATGTTGAGCTGTTATTCAGTGCTCAGGCCGATTAATACCATAAAATTGATGGATAAATTACAAACACATTGAAATGATAGCCCACATAATTCTTTATTTCATTCTGTGACATACGTGGCAACTTGACCGGATGCCATGGCACTGGCTCTCTGGAAGGATTAGTAAGCAAGGTTCTTTCACCATCATCGTTTCAAGGCAGGGTGACCTCGACATAGTTATATTTCAAGCCAGAGAGAAACAACATGGAAGAACAACAGAAACGCTAACGGATGCCCTACCTAAGCTGATTGGTGCAGGCAGTGAGCGTCTGCATTTTGAAATGAATGATATGGATGAACAAAATCAACCCAATGATATGATAGTCATATTCTAATATTAAAAAATGACTAGACCAGGTGGGACTTGGGGCCCCGAACGAAGATAATGTGACGAAAGAATGTGAATGAATAAATACTCTAACGCTAGGTTAGACAGTGTCTTTTGCATCTTGAAGGTTTGATGTGCAGTCATCTTACTTTTCCAGTATGTCTTTCGTATCTTCATTCTAGGTGTGTAAGTCTTTACATTTTATATTGTGTCGTCATGGAGTTTGAGAAACTTTGGTCTTTGAATTAATAAACTCAAGTCAGATGTAGAAACTTTGATTTCAAGATATTCATTATCATGGAAGTTAGTGAACATTTAACTCAGGAGTGGAGAGCTTAATTATGGACGAAAAACTATTCACTTTGTTTGGAGAGTTATAATGTCTCCAACATGGCGCGTTCCACCATTCGCGTACAAAAGAGCGAACGGTTTGAACTAGAGTTGAACCACAACCTCCCAGTACGAGAGAGATGTAAAAGAACAGGTAGTAGATTTAAGAAAGAATAGCTTAACTACACGAATTACAGTGGCATCATAGTGAAATGAAAGATCAGTGAAGTGACAGTGTTCAGTGTAATAAGAAAAACAAATACAAAATACAGTGAGAATAATTTAATACATATATGAAATCCTGAAAAGGCAATGCAGTTCTCTAATGGCTTAGAGTGAAGCCAAGGCATGGCGAAGTATTAGGAAACATCATAGCTGTTTGTGCTAGCTTATCACCGGTAATTAAATATTCAAAGATCAGGAGTTGGGAGCTTCAACGATGCACGTAGGCAATGGAAATATCCATATTCTCAATATTTCTAGAACCTGCTCATGGTAATCCTTCCCTCGTGAGGGAAGTGGCCAGCCAATCAGGAAACGCCAATTCAGAATCATGAGCAGGGCAAAGTCTATTATCAAATAGTTGGTTCTAGAAAATAAGAAGTTCTTTAAGAGGTATAGAGAGTGCTGGTCAAAAGAATTCATGGGAGACGGTCCAAGGGAGGCCAAGGGAATTTGTCAGAAGTAGTTACGGGAGTTGGTTTTGGGAAACCATGGAGAGGGCCTGTCTAACTAATTAGCAACGGAAGTCTAGGATAAAAGTCTGGCTTCATTGGGACTCAGGCTAGTGAAAAGGGAGCAAAGTGTGGCTCTGACAAGTTGATCCTGAGAATCTATTGAGAAGAGTAGCTGCGTCAGTTCAATGGGGGAGAACTTAGGAGGACTACGAAGTCATAGTAGTAGTAGTAGTAGTAAATATGTTGGAAGATGGTCCGCCTAGTTAATACTATTTATTTATTTACCTTTCACCTTAACATCTAGTACATGTTTCGAGAATATTATGCATTCTCTTCCTCAGCTAGTGGATTAAAATTCAGTATACAATAAGACCTGACTAAAATAGGGGGGGCCCCCATTAAAAATTCAAAACAATGAGTATTACAATGTAACACTTAAAAATTTGGATAGTACAAAAATAGAATTAAAATCCCATTTTGTCAAGTACAAATTAAAAACACAATATAGTAATGTCTAATTAAATACAACGTCTTGTGATGATATGCATTCACAGTGTCCTTGAAGTTGCCTTGCGTAGTTCAAAAAAGTTGAGTTAGGAATGAATGAAATTGCATTAAAACTTGAAGTCCTGCCAATATCCACCGTTAATGGGTGTTAAAATGAGGTCTATTATCATCATTATACGACGCTGTGTCCAATATTTTAATTTAAATAGACATCATTTTAACACCCATTAACGGTGGATATCGGCAGGACTTCAAGTTTTAATGCAATTTCATTCATTCCTAACTCAACTTTTTTGAACTACGCAAGGCAACTTCAAGGACACTGTGAATGTATATCATCACAAGACGTTGTATTTAATTAGACATTACTATATTGTGTTTTTAATTTGTACTTGACAAAATGGGATTTTAATTCTATGTTTGTACTATCCAAATTTTTAAGTGTTACATTGTAATACTCATTGTTTTGAATTTTTAATGGGGCCCCCCCCTATTTTAGTCAGGTCTTATTGTATACTGAATTTTAATCCACTAGCTGAGGAAGAGAATGCATAATATTCTCGAAACATGTACTAGATGTTAAGGTGAAAGGTAAATAAATAAATAGTATTGACTAGGCGGACCATCTTCCAACATATTTACTGTTACTAAGTCAATACGGATCCAATCCCGACCATCATGGTCAAGATTATTAATAATAAGTCATAGTATTCGACAAAGTTAGCCTGAGACTAGCCCAAGAGTTTCAGTAGGGAAGGTAAAGACAGCCTACTACAGGGAAGAGAAACGTCGTATGGGAAGGTGGTTCGCTAGACAGGTTGAGAACTTTTAAGTGAAACTGCATTTCCTTGATGGGTTGGTGAGACATGAAGTCGCTTGAGTGCCAACCTAACAAGAAACAAGTGAGGAACAAGTGAGGAGAGCGAAGAGAGAAGAAAACGCTTCCTGAAGCTAAGTATTTACCGTAATAGACAATCTTAAAAGAAAGGAACCAAAGACCCTTTAGTTAACTCATTAATGTGCAGTAGAAGTAGGAAGTTCCCTCCATTGAGAAGAGTGTATAATTGTGTATAATTGGACATATCGTATAAACTTGTGCACTTCAGTTCGAATGTTTCAATATAAGGTAGCTCAGCAATAGGCCAACTGGCTGGTGTATTTCATGATTGTTATTGCTCTTGCTTTCTAGTCCAAGGTCCCTAGCCTGTCCCTTCCATAGGATACAACAGAGTACTAGCATGTATAAAGTCTTTGTCTAGTGAGACCAGTTAGTCAGCTATGAACAAACAGTTTGAATTTTACTAAGACATTAGTGAGGAATAAGGTTGTAAAGAAGGTCAATATTTTTATGAGAGAGGGAACTTTGTAAATATTAAGGTGATGTGGCACATCAGATAGAATTGCTGCACAAATTGGTGGTGGACTAGGGAGATAAGAATTCAACAGCCAGACTCATATGATGTGAATGAGAAACTTGTTTGCGGAGATAAGACAGGACTTGGTCAGTAGGTCAAGAGATAACGGATAGTAGCCATTCAACTCAGTTATTACGTCATATAGGTAATTAACTATGAGGGCAGATCAGAAAGTAACGCACAATAATTTTTTTCCCAAAAAGTTTAATATGTACCAAAACCAAACTAATCACAAATGAACTTACATTTTTGGTCACCAAGTCTCTCAACACACTTCTTCCATCCTTGTACCAGTTTCAATATGTTCTGTTCGTAGAACCCCGTTTGGTTGGAGTACAGCCATCTGCAGACTGCTGATTTCACTTCCACATCTGTCGCAAAGTGTTAGCCGGCCAGGAATTTCTTCATGGGACCAAACAGATTAAAGTCAGGTGATGCTAGGTCTGGACTGTATGGTGGATGCTGGAGCACTTCCCACCCAAATTTGGCAAATTTTTCACGAACAGGAGCAGCAACATGGGGATGGGCATTGTCATGAAGAAGTTTGACACCGTCAGCATTAATGTTGGGGTGTTTGTAGTTCTGAATTATTTTTTTTTACTGGGGAAGCAGCATGTTTCCACTCCATAGAGGCCTGCCTGGTTTCGGGCGTGTAGTGGGACGCCCACGACTCATCACCAGTGATGATTCCTTTCAGAAGGTCATGCCCTTCTACGCGTAATGCGTTAAGTGATCCAGGCTTGTCATCATTCGCTGGCCCTTGTGGTTGTCTGTCAGGTTCTTAGGCACCCAGCGAGCACCAACTTCACAGTATTTCAACGTGTCATGAACAAAGTCGTGCGCCACACCATAGAAAATGTTGAATGTCTGTATTAAGGTTCGCAGGTGCACACGCCGGTCATTCAAAATTGCTACCACAATGGCGCGGACACCCTGCGGAGTTGAAACTGTTACTGACCGCCCGGAGTGTGGCGAAACACTAAGGTTCACACAGCCTTCTTGGAAGAATGCACACCACCTGGAGACATTGCTACGGTTCAGACAGTCGTCCCCATACACGCCACGCATATCCCTGTGAATTTCACTTGGGGTATGCCCTCTGACCCACAAATATCGAACTACACTTCGCTGCTCTTCACACATGGACGACAGCAACATGTGTGCCATGTTTGTTTCATAGTTCGGGCTTCTCTCGCTAGAGCTGGACATGAAAACAAGATACCCTCTGTAGCGCAAACTTCAAACTATATCGTCGTAAAATTTCAACATTCCAGCTGCAATACCAGGGAAGAAAAAAAAAAAATGTTTGTTCATTACTTTCCGATCTGCCCTTGTATCTATGCCGCATAGTCTAGGCAGCTTCAAGGAATAACTGTGTATGCTTATGAGTGGGAATGAACACAAGAAAGAAGCCATCAGTACGTGTGTTGAAGACTGGACTTGCAGATATGGAGCCATAGCAGAGACTTGTCATCTTGCTTTCTGATGCTACTATAATGATGTGTGGTTACTAAAGCCATGTGGTACTCTGGCCGGAGGTGGAGCGGAAAAACAACAAAAGATGAGTACTCAAATTAAGATGATTTTATAATTTGTGCGCCCACTTAATCACTGAGGGAATAGGTTAATTTAATAGGACAATGTCCTAGATGTTTATTTAAAATGTACAGTAGTTGTCTAATTCATTGTAAATATTGTACAGTAAATAATTACAGTTTTATGAAGTAATTTTGTTTATAATTTCATTTTAAGCCGAGTGTGTTAGCATGATTTTCATTTGCTTCATTATCTTTGCTTACTATTTTATCTTACTTGGTTATGGGGATGCACTGTACATCTCGGTTGTAAAGCAAATGTAATGGGAAATAATTTGAGTACTGTAATATGTTTTATATTAAATTGAGTAATTTACTACGGGGACTTAAAAGGCAAACATGCAGTCAGATATTACCATGTGTGTGTGTAATAGATCCAGGGGATCTCATGTTTGGTGTCAGGTCAGGGCTGTCGAGATTTCTGTAAATTTGTGTACGAGGGTGCATACTCATTTTGTGAAGATTGTAGATCCACAGATTGGTAAAGTCTTTGCCTCATTTCCCATGTGTAAATATGTACAGTATTTTGTGTTGTTATATTGATAGTGTTATCATAATTTGGAGTGGAAGAATAGTTTATGAAACGGCAGGACCTCAATTTCACAGTAAATGATTATTCAGAGGTTAATTGGATTTTCAGTCATCAACTGGAAATTTTTTATTTATAATAATAATAATTATTATTATTATTAACATTAAGAAGTGTTCAGTAATTTAGGTCAGTAATGCTCTTGATTTAATATGTCAGGCTGAGTTAACTATGGTTAAGTTTCTGTCTTCAAGATTTAATTATATCAATGTAGATCAAATGGCATGATCACATAAGATTTAAGAAACAGGAGTATGATCTTCAGAAGACATTCAAAGATATTACTGGAAGAACTGGACATTGTGAGGCATCAATTTAGTGACTTCAGAAATTAAGATTATTTGATTCTGTGTTTAAGGGGGAAATTGTTCTTCATTTAAAGGCCAGTGTAAGATATGAGAGTATATACATATGCGATAGACTTACTTGCGCAGTTACGATTTGCAGCATATTTGTGTGAGCCTAGACCCGGGAGGCCAGGGAGTAATTTTTTCATTTGGGTGTTTGAATCCCAGATTTATTTAGCACTATTAGGAGCTTGGATCTCCAAGCTGTTATTCCTCCATAGAATTGTCCAGTGAGGGTAATATTTGTCTACCAAGGGTTTTTTTTTTGTTTAAGTGGCCAACTGTGTATTTTCTTTCACCCACATTCCTAGAAGTAGTAATGTTTTATAATTTATTAATGTGGTATTCATTATTTTTATTCGAGTGTAGTGTGTTATTTGAGTTCCACGTTATTTATTTCAGGAAACCACACTTAACGTGTGATCGAATTTAAGCCCACAGTGTGATGTATCTTTGTGTCATGTATAATTATTACAGGTAACAACCTTAACATTTTGGTTAAACTGAAGTCCAAATATCTTAAATATCTCGATTGTCATGTACAGAATGACCCAAAAGTCTGTTAACATTTGACGAGGCAATAATTCACAGAATATTGGAGGTAGAGAGGTAATAACTGGCACAGCTCATGCGACATCACTGATGTGTTGCTGTCCAGCTCCATCTGTTGGCCTGTTTGTTCAATTGTTGTTGGTGCCAATAAAACCCCATGTCATGTCAAGCATGTGTGATAATTTGTACCTGATGTGCTGTTGTCCAGTGTCATCTATTGGTCATTTTATGTACTTTATTTGGTGTCAATAAAACCCCACGTCATGCCAATCACGTGTGTCAATTATTACCTCTCTACCTCCAATATTCTGTGAAGTATTGCCTCGTCAAATGTCAATGGACTTTTGGGTCACCCTGTATTTTATTACTGAGAACAACGTTGACAGGGATTCTAGTTTACTCTATTTCCTTCCATGGAAATTTGAGATCTTTATTGGAGTAAAAGATGCCTGTTTCCTTGTGTGGAAAAATTTGTCAATATGTATGCGATTATTTCTTGTGATGTTTGTTAGTATGCGATTTTGCTGAATGTGATTTCAATCCACAAGTGATTCATATTTGTTTGTTTACTCCAGCAGGAGTTGTGTATATTAGTACTCATCACCCCACTTAGACTGTTGTGTATAGTGACTTTAGGATTTTCCCCAAAGCAATTAGGTAAGTTTTAAGCTTAGCGTTTCCAGTGCGATGGTGTGTGCAAACACTGAATATGAGTACTCATTCTAAAGTTGAAATAATGTAAAGAGTCGCCAGTTGCAAAACTGAAAATTCGAGTTAATTTTATGTTAAATGCGTGTGTCTGCGCATAAACAGCTTGTTTTCAAGATTAACTTTTTCAAGAGATGATTCAAAGGCTAATTAAATTTATGTAAATTTTCTTGTTCTGGTCTAATTTCATGACATCTTAGTTAATAATTATTTCATCAATCCTAAGCCGTGGTCACCTATTGTCATTTATAGCATTAGTGTCCTTGTTTTGTCCATACTATTATGATCACCTATATCCAAGATGTAATCTAAGTAGGAATGATTTCATTTGCTGCAGACTGAGTATGCCTGAGATCTGCTGAGCAGCTTGGGGCATTACCGATGTGATATTTATGTGGTAAAGATGCCAGTTGAATTACAGACAATAAACTGCCTTATGGTTGTACCATATTTTCAATCTGCCTTCGCTTACCCTCTGGTTATTTTCTCCCTATTGGACTTATGCTAGTACCTTCTGAAATATTTGCTATAATTTTTCATACATGCCTGGTGAGCAAATATTGGTCCGTATGTCATGCCAAAAGTCTCATGACCACTGATCGGTTTGGGCAATTTTACTTACGCTGCAAATCTTTTAAAAAAAAAAGGTGCTTTATGTCGCAGTGACACAGATAGGTCTTTGGCCGACAATGGGATAGGAAAGGGCTACTACTGGGAAGGAAGCGGTCATGGCCATAATTAAGGTACAGCCCCAGCATTTGCTTGATGTGAAAATGGGAAACCACGGAAAACCATATTCAGGGCTGCCGACAGTGGGGATCGAACCCACTATCTCCCGAATGCAAGCTCACAGCTATGCACCCCTAACTGCATGGACAACTCGCTCGGTATGCTGTACATTAATGACAATTCAACAATATATTCAGAAAGCCAGTCCTGGTCATGATCCTTTCCATAAACATTTTTTAAACATAGGTCATGCAGCAACTGGTTTCATTTTGAATGCTCTGGTAGTGTAGACAACAGTGTTATTTCAGTGTATATACACTTGTGCTATGAATATCTTGGAAAGTTTTATTCGCTATTAATGGACATGTTCTACACAAGTTCTACACAAGATAAGTTATGGGACGAAGAAACAATGGATCTGGGTACAATTATGAAAAACAGAAAAGGTCTGCACAAAGGTTTAGTCAATACATGTTTGAAAAGGAATGAGATCATTTTTAGACATAAGGATCTTGTGCTGGCTATAAGTGGAAGAACACACAAGATGTTGACATACTCTAAACAAAATATCAGCAACTGGATCAATTGTTAATGTTAGGTCACAGAAAAGAATGGTTGAAAAAGTAAAATCTGAGTGTGTTCTTCTAGACCAAGACCTTCTCTGTTGTGCCCCCCTTCCAAAACATGAAATACCTAGTGCCCCCCCCCCCCCCCCCCCTCAATCTTCTTTCCTTTCACAGTACTTCTCATAGGCTACTTGGCACAAAAAAATAAGTTAAGCTGATGTACAGTATTGGCTTAATACTAGTACATTTACTACTCCTCCTCCTCATCAGTTGCAACTCGTATCTGAGTAAACATATGCTTCAGCAGTTTATATTTTCATGCACACAATACATTGTGAATATGTTTCATATGACTTATTAGCCCAATCTTGGCATGAATCATACGTCTGGGGAGGGCAGGGCTGAGCTTGACAGAGCTTCTGTGCTTGTCGATTATCCTCTTCACGTCGTCATTGTTCCTCTTCAGACACTATAACTGATGTAGAAACAGTGTGGCACCAAAGTCTATGATTCTCAGCAAGCGTATGCCAGGATTGAGTGTAAATTCCAGCTCTTTTCATAGTATGATTTAGCTGATCCTTGAAACGTCTCAAAGGGGCTCTATGAAGTCCTGTGCCAGAGCAGATTTCACCATACAGGAGTTGACGAGGAAGCCTGGTTTCACTCATGCACTATCCATCTGAGACGGTGGCCAATGATGGTAGCCTCAAGGCTTATAGCATGCGCTTTCTCAGGAACTGCAAGGCTGGTGACACCGATCCTCCCATTTGCTATACAAGATGGATCTAAGTTTTTGCTGATGGAAGCGCTCTAGCCTTTTGATATCCTAACGGTAGAAAGTCCAAGTTTTACAACCGTAAAGCAGTGTTGATATTACAATAGCATGGTAAATCATGATATTGGTATGCAGTCTTAATGTCCTTATCCATGAAGACACGATGGGATCAACGTACAAATGCTGAGTGGGCAGCACCAACTCTCCTATCCACATCTTGTGAGCAGATAACAGTTGTTGAGAGGATACTTCCTAGATATAAAATGTGGTTGACCTGCTACAAAGAATGGAGATATTGAAAGCTGGGAGTTTCGAACCAGGTACAGGCTGTACAAGTACTTTGGTTTTCTGAACATTAGTGGAGAGACCAAAACAACTGCAAGCACTCTTGAAACTACTGACTAACTGTTGCAGCTCCACAGGTGTGAGAGCAGGTGCAGCAGTGTCAGCTGCATGTTGCAATTCCGTAATGGAGGAAATCATAGTAAGGTTTTGGGGGACTAAGTCTAGCCAGACTGAACAGTCCCTTATCCAAGCGATATCTGAACCTTACACACCTTGGCTGTCTGCAGATGTTCCATATAGCATGGCAGCTAGATAAAGAGGTAAGAGTAATGGAGCAACCACACATCCTTTTTCAATCCATGAGTGATTCGAAAGGGATCAGAGATAATATTTTGATGAATGATTTGCCCAGCCATGTTATCATTAAGAGCCTTGCCCAGATGTACAAAATGCTGTGGACAGCCAAGGTGTTTCAGTACTGTCCACATAGCTGGTCTCGGGACTGAGCTGGAAGCCTATTTCAGGTCATACATCACTTGGTATAAAGGAGTCTGTTGCTCTCTTAATTTTTCCTGGATTTGCCTAGCACAGAAGATCATATCTGTTGTCTCTCTGGATGTTCAAAAACTGAACTGTGACTAGGGTAGGATCCTCTGGGAAACAATCTGCAGGCGACAGAGCAAACTTCTAGCAAGAATTTACATGATATACCATGATAGTTGCCACAAACACAACGATCACTTTTTTGAAAAGAGTAATGATAGTGGCATGTTTAAGCTCACCAGGTACTTCGTAGGTTTCCCATATTAAGAGGATAAGAGTATGAAGTCTCGTCTTTAGAGGTAGGCCTCCACATTGAATCAATTCCAGAACTGGGAGAAGAGTGGAGTAACTTTCAGTGTCCTGGAGGAGACAGACAGACAGACAGACAGACAGACAGACAGACAGACAGACAGACAGACAGACAGACAGACAGACAGACCGACCGACCACTACTCATCTGCATTTAGGGCAGTCGTCCAGGTGGCAGATTCCCTATCTTGATTTCCTAGCATTTTTTTAAATGATTGCAAAGAAATTGGAAATTTATTGAACATTTCCCTTGGTAGGTTATTCCACTCCCTAACTCTCCTTCCTATAAACAAATATTTTCCCCAATTTGTCCTCCTCAATTTCAACTTTATCTTATATTGTGATCTATCCCACTTTTAACCCTTACCCTGTCCAACTCGTTGGCTGAATGGTCAGCGTACTGGCCTTCGGTTCAGAGGGTCCCGGGTTCGATTCCCGGCCGAGTCGGGGATTTTAACCTTCATTGGTTAATTCCAATAGCTCGGGGGCTGGGTGTTTGTGATGTCCCCAACATCCCTGCAACTCACACACCACACGTAACACTATCCTCCACCACAATAACACGCAGTTACCTACACATGGCAGATGCCGCCCACCCTCATGGGAGGGTCTGCCTTACAAGGGCTGCACTCGGCTAGAAATAGCCACACGAAATTATTATACCCTTACCCTTTGAATTAAGGTTCTCTCTGTTGTCTCTACTACTCGTATTTTAAATGTGTATTTCTATCTTATATGACCTACATTCATCTTTCATGATTTTAGAAATAGACTTGCTTTTAAATGATGTATTTAGACCTATACACGTTTACAGCAAGTTATACTGAAGCAAATACAAGCAATATGTACAATTTAACACAAATTATTTTACATTTATATTTTTTTTTACATTCATTACTATCGTTATCGTATACCGATTGTTTTCGTTAGTAATTTCACTGAAGAAATTATCAGTAAAAAGCAATTGAAAAATATCTAAATCAGACTCTGGTTTTAAAACTGCGGTGGTTTTTAGCCTGAAACTGCTGTAAACGGCGATTTCTTCAAACTGGGATTTGTTGATTTATAACTGTGCCAGCCATCAACATCGGCTACACGTTGGGGTTAAGGTACACAAGCCGACCATTGCCAGTTCACTCATAGGCACCATTAAATGCTATTAGATATATTCTTCAGGGTACACGGAAGGAGTAGAGGTGCAAAAATACTGGGTTTTTGTACAATTACCTGACACATACAACACTGAACAGTACACTGTATTCAACTAAGAGAGCACATGGCGCCCATGTTTATTTACTATCACTCAAGCCTTTGTGTGCGTGAACGGACTGGACACAGCTGACAGCTACACTGCCATCTAAATAACAGATTATTGACTGACAGTCAAATAGCATCTGGATTTTACAAAGTTCCACAATGAAACAAAAGATGGAAGTACATTATAGCATCGTGTATTTTGTCGGCTAAGAGACGACAGACGAGTGGTGGGTGATACAATGTCATATCAGGCCTTGCCAGACACATGACCAGAAAGGGAATAACGTAATGTCGGGCCTCTCCCGACAGATGAGGTGTAGGGGTTAAAGACACCACTCAAACTTATTCATCTACCAATCTATCTCTCCACTGACAGCTTGGAACATACCACTTTGTACAGCAGCTCGTCTCCTTTCTCCCAAGTCCTCCAACATTTTTGTAACACTACTCTTTTGTTGGAAATCACCCAGAACAAATCGAGCTGCTTTTCTTTGGATTTTTTTCAGTTCTTGAATCAAGTAATCATGGTGAGGGAACCATACTCTAGTTGGGGGTCTTACCAGAGACTTATAAGCCCTCTCCTTTACATCTTACTACAACCCTCAAATACCCTCATAACGATGTGCAGAGATCCATACCCTTTACTTACAATCCCAATCACGTGCTTACCCCAATGAAGGTCTTTCCTTATATTAACACCTAGGTACTTACAATGATTCCTATAAGGAACCTTCACTCAATCAATTCAGTAATTAAAACTGAGAGGACTTTTCCTATTTGTGAAACTCACAAACTGATGTATAAATTCAGAAATTTTATAAGTAGAAGTACCCCTACTGTTGATTATAGATCAAATATGCATATTTGCTTTATGGACCTTGGGCAGAGCTTTAGCCGTTGATAGTTTAGGATTCATATTACAGTAGAACCTTGATTATACGTTCCCGGAAACTATGCTTTCCCGTATTATTTGTTCAAAGTACGTGGACCTGCGAGCATCCTAATTAAATCATGTAAAAATCCTGCATCATCCATTCCTCGAAGGAACAATTTCCTGGGTCAACTGTCCAGAAATTTCAGTCCCATCAACGCTAAATCCTCGATTACGCGTTTTTTGAGAAACTGTATCTCAAGAAAGGATGGCTACGGCATGGCCTACTTACGGATTTTGGTGTTAACATCCCGTCACTGAGGTAATTTGAGGAAGTACTGTACTGGAAAAGCGATCGGCAGTGAACTTGCATAAGGGACCATCTTAGCATCGCATTCGGGTGGTATTGTTTAGAGTATCCTCTGAAATCGTAAAGCAGAGTGTTTTTACAACGATTGGAAGGAGAGACCGGTCTACTTGAAGATGGAACGAGTTTCGTCAAATGTTGGTACTTGCAAAATGACTACGTTATGTCCAGGGTTAGATTTTTTTTTTTTTTTACTTTTCTTGAGTTTATCGAAAAACAGGTTTTTGGCACTTTCCTCAGGGCACTGTATAGTCACTGGGCTTTCAGGCAGAAATTGAAACTGCTTCGTCAGTAACAAAAATTTAGTATTTTAATATTATCGTATAAGATTATGTTATCGAGACCAGAACAGATGTTACACCTTACATACATAAAGCCATGGGAGGTTTTGGGATTACCTACTACTGTTTTGGTCCTAATATAACACTGGGAATTTTACGTTTTTGTGTTAAAATGTTACAAAAACCGCAGTCGTTTTTTTAGGGCACGTTACATTTAAAAATTTTGTATCATTTCGCACTCGTACCGACTTGTACAGCGAGCATGCTTTCCAGATGAGCTAAAGGTTGCGAATAACCGAAATTTCAGGAGTGTTAATGATATTTTTTCTCTTTCCAATTTGATTGTGATTAGTGCCGGGCAGAATTAAATATAATGCATTCGAGAACTTGAGATTCGATACCTACATTAGAAACCATATTCTCGAGTTCAACATAACCTTTAAAAGTTGATACAGGCCTAATTAACGCGGTACAAGATTTCCATAAACTGACTACGAACAGTATACCGGTGACCAAATTACAATGAAAGATTAAAAATAAATAAAAAAAGAAGGATTTCACCATCATGTTGGGTGCTTTTGTATCTAATGTGCTTTGTTTTATTAGATTAGAGAATTAAAAACTACTTTTGGTCAATTGTTGTTTGGTTTGGCGTTACGGGTATTAGATTTTTCGAAGAGTTTGGCTGCTCAAAGTTGCTGAACTGAAAGAAGTTTTCAGAGGAAACTGACAAAGTTTCCCAGGTAAAAGTTTCAAGTTTTCTAAGTCGCGTACTGGTAATTAATGTTCGAAGCCGGCCCCGTGGTGTAACTTGCCTGCTTCACACCTGGAGGGCCTGGGTTTGATTCCCGGCCAGGTCAGGCATTTTTACCTGGATATGAGGGCTGGTTCCAGGTTCATTCATTCTATGATTACCTTTAATTGAGGAGCTATTTAATGGTGAGATGGCGACTCCGGTCTAGAGAGCCAGGAATAACGGCCGAGAGGATTCGTCACACTGACCATGCGCCACTACGTAATCTGCAGGCCTTCGGACCGCGCAGCGTCGCTTGGTAGGCGGAAGGCCCATTGGGGCTGTAGTTTGGTTTGGATTAGGGGTGTTTATAAGATTATAAGTAAACATATTTCATTTTTGTGATGTTTAGTCAAACTGTTGATGGTTCATTCGTTTCCGGATTTTCTGTTTTCCCGTGTTGTAAGTTTTTCTTTCGTGGTCCCTCCAAAAATGGAGAATCGAGGTTCCACTTTAATCTTTTTCTGGTATTCGTGTTCATTAAAGAGAAAAGTGGAATTTTTAAGTATATTCTTGAAATTCTTCTGAATTTTATTTATAGGCTCTTTCTTAGTTACTAAGTAGTTTTTATCTGAAAAAAAATATTCAGTTTTATTAATGTAATCAATTTTGTTCAATAGGACTGTGGTTTCACCTTCGTCAGCTTTAGTTATTATTACATTGTTTTCTTTAATTTTAGTTCTTAATTCTTTAATCTGTTTAGACAGAGTATGATTTAAATTGTTGATCAACAATTTTGCTAAAGTAGGAAGTTTCTTTTTAATTTCAAACCTAGTACCATTTTGCACATCTACCGGTAGTGCCCTATATTAGACTCTGCTTCTGCTATTCTAGTAATCATATCTTCTATTAGATGTGGATGAGGCCAATTGAATTTAGATCCTTTATTGAGTAGGCTTATTTCACTTTCAGTAATTTATAATAGTGCGTATATATTTTAAATCTGAAGTAGACTTTTTAACTCTTATTTTCTGGTCCTTAGGATTTAATTTATTCTCTCTTAAATGTATAAGTTTATTTTTTAGAGTCTTTTGTTTCTTATCTAATATGTCAACAAGCTTCTCACTGGTAAACAGTTGGACTGAACTCCATTCTAATGGAGATAATTGCTGAGATATTTCTAAATGCACTTGACAGAATTATAGGTTCAAAAACTATTTCTTTTTGTATAGTGCAACTTTATCTCATCTCTTAGCCATATCTCATTCAGCTCTTTTTGTGAGTGTGCTAAGTTTTGCGTTGATAGATTACGTCTTTGTAGAGATTTTAAAAACTTAGGTACTAGTTTGTCTTAGAAACATTTCTTCAAAAACCATATGTTCTTCGAGATCTTACCTAATTTAACCTTGAGATTTATGAATCTGTTCTTAAAGTTTATATTAGCCTGGTTGGCCATTGCATTGCAAGTGACAAATCTCATTTTAGAACCTGTATTGAAGATCAAATGACAGTAAAAACAATGAATCTATTATTCCACCTATTCAATACTCAACTAGCATTATAAAATTAGGATTTCATCCTTATTTTATTGCTAAAATATTAAAACATGGTACATGTTTCGCTCATTTTCTGAGCATCTTCAGCAACATTAGAATCTTAAGGCTAATTAGGAATATTGACCTTGAAATTATATGATTGATTTGTCATTAGCAAACTTATAATTAATGCAATTTTTGAGAAAACATGGTTAAATATAATTCTCTTGTACATGAGGTCAAATGGCTGTGATCTAAGTATAACAGTTATTTGCACTTAATTAAAACAATTACATTTTTCTTGTATATGATGTCTAATGGCTGGTCAAAATATAAGTTATTCACATTCAATTAAAACTATTCTAGTCATAAAAGTTTGTTGTTTAAAATTAAAACGTTTTACTAAAATCTTAAAGAATCATTGTCACTTCTTATAGACTTGAAAAGTGACTATATTACACTCTCATAAATTGTAAATTCATGCAATAACCAATACCAATGTTCAGGAATCTATAGACTTACTTGCACAGAGTGCGGATTTTTGTATGTAGGCCAAACTGGCAGAAGCTTTATAACCAGATACCTAGAATATGTAAATGCTGCAAAACATAGTAAACATTCAGCTATGAGTACTCACATGAAAGAAAAAGGACACCACTTTACGACTAGAGAAAGGGATTTAAGAATAATCAGAAAGATCCAAAAATAAAATTGATGACTGAACTGGAAAATATATACATTCACTTAGACCAACATTTCAACAATGATGAGATTGAAGTTAAGAATCCCTTAATTGAACAATTACCAAATTTAATACATACATTTAAGTGTGATAGACGAAAATTTTCAAACATTTTCGTTCCTAACAAAATTAATAATTACTCTACGCAAACCATTCCATCCATCATGGCGCCGTCCACTGCTACTTCCCCTTCCCACTCCCCGTGGTTAAGTATCCACACATACAAGACAAGGATTGCTAGCGGAACAATAGGCAGGGTCTGACACATTCCACTCTGATGAGTCTAGTGTCAGACCTAAGACGAAACGCTGGTTAATAGAGCAAACACCTGAAAAGCCTTACATCTGATATGTTTTTGACATTTTTGACATGCTCTATTATTACATGTTATAAACCTCATTATTGCTCCTTATTGAAAAATTACAGTACAAAAATAATAAAGGTGTTCATTAATCCACCTATTCAATACTTTATTTCCACTTATAGTGGTTACATAAACACAATAACACTTATTTGGGACATGTTTCGCCCTTAATTTAGGGCATCTTCAGCCTAAAATATAATCTTCAAAAGTACACATAATATTACAAAAAGAAGCTAAAAGATTAGCTAATTACTAAAATTTGGTACATATAATGTGAATATTGATACATTAATAAAAACACGTTAATAGAACACCGTCAATGATCATACTAAAACTATCTTGTCAGAGACTAAAACTTCCTCCAATAAAAATACGTAGTTTTAATTAAAATGGTTCAAATAAAATTGTTTATGGATTCACCTAACGTGATAATGCATATATTGCCAACCAAAAGAAGACGTTAACATAAGCACAAAAACATATGTCATGTACACAACATGTTCCAAGGCCGCTGTTAAAGTCGTAAGCATGAAGGTATTAAAACATTCAAAGGTAGATATACGTAAAGGCGAAATTGAAACATCAGTTGAATTATCGTAGAAAAAGTGGCCCTTTGTACAGATAGAAAATATTGTCAGAGATCTTTGTCGAGAGATGCTGGTAGATTCTGGAATAACGTTCAGTGTTTGTACTTGTACCTTTGAATATTTTAATAATTTCATGCTTACGACTTTAACAGCGGTCTTGAACATGTTGTGTACATGACATATGTTTTTGTACTTATGTTAATGTCTTCATTTTGTTGGCAATATATGCATTATCACATTAGGTGAATCCACAAACAATTTTATTTGAACCATTTTACTTAGAACTACATATTTTTATTGGAGGAAGTTTTAGTCTCAGACAAGTAGTTTTAGTATGATCACTGACAGTGTTCCATTAACATGTTTTTATTAATGTATCAATATTCACATTATATGTACTAAATTTTAGTAATTAGCTAATCTTTTAGCTTCTTTTTGTAATATTACGTGTACTTTTGAAGATTATATTTTAGGCTGAAGATGCCCTAATTGAAGGGCGAAACATGTCCCAAATAACTGTTATTGTGTTTATGTAACCACTATAAGTGGAAATAAAGTATTGAATAGGTGGATTAATGAACACCTTTATTATTTTTAAACATACATGAAAAATGGAGTTTGGTTCTTCTAAGTATGTAAGCTAGTGTTTGGTGGCGAGTTAGGTAGTTATTTCGTATGTGTGGTTAGTTTTGAACGACGATAAATTAACAAACTAATTTCTATCTACCTAAGCATCAAAAAAGCTGTAAGTTAAAGATTTGAATGTAAATAATGACGGGGAAATGCAACAGTGTCTTGATGCAAAAAAAAAAAAAAAGGGACCACAACACAGATTTTTCAGCCGCATGTAACAGTGGGACGGAAGATATTCCTGAATGCTGGGATTTGGAGAAAAGGCTAGAATTTTCCAGTATGAATGGTTCGTGGTAAAAAATAAGATACTTGGATGCAAAATGTGTAAAGAACTTGTGAACTGAAAGCATTTCGCGAGGGATGAACATTTCACAGCAATGAGTTTCAGTTTCTATTTGTGCAACTGGTGGAACTGAAAATAAATGTCAGCAAATGCTTTCTCTCCGCAAGAAAATATTTAAACATAGAAAGAGTTCAGCTCATCAGGCCACAGTTAAAGTACTAAAACCAGCAAAACCGTAAACTTTGGAAACTGCATGCACTAAGGCTTTTGGAAAAGAAAAGGAAATAACTGCCAATGTATTTTTTTTTTGCTAGTGGCTTTACGTCGTACCGACATAGATAGGTCTTATGGCGACAATAGGATAGGAAAGACCAAGGAGTTGGAAGGAAGCGGCCATGGCCTTAATTAAGGTACAGCCCCAGCATTCGCCTGGTGTTAAAAATGCGAAACAACGGAAAACCATACTCAGGGCTGCTGACAGTGGGGTTCGAACCCACTATTCCTCGGATGAGCTCACAGCCATGCGCCCCTAACCGCATGGCCAACTCGCCTGGTCCTATGTATTTCGCACAGCATCTAAAGTAGTTAATAAATATCAAGCCTTCCACGATTTCGAAACTGAAATTGACGTGCAGGAGTTGAATGGCGTTAATATGGGCAGCATTTTTCATTCAACTAACACATGTATAAATATTGTTTCTCATATCGCAACAGAAATGAGAAATAAGGTAGCACACATGATAGCGCATGGGAATAGCAAAATTGCCCTCCTTATAGTTGAAAGTACCACACTCAGTCAGCTATCATCACTGATAGTGTACCTGAGGACAACATTTCCAGACATGGATCAGCCAACCAAAATTTTTTTTTTTTGAATTATCAAATTGTGAAATATCACTGTCAAAGGTATATTTAGTGCGTTGATGACTTATTTCGGAGCACTGGGGGACAATGATGAGTTTCTGAAACAGAATATCAATCAATCAATACTAATCTGAATTTAGGACAGTCGCCCAGGTGGCAGATTCCCTATCTGTTGTTTTCCTAGCCTTTTCCTAAATGATTTCAAAGAAATTGGAAATTTATTGAACATCTCCCTTGGTAAGTTATTCCAATCCCTAAATCCCCTTCCTATAAATGAATATTTGCCCCAGTTTGTCCTCTTGAATTCCAACTTTATCTTCATATTGTGATCTTTCCTACTTCTATAAACGCCACTCAAACTTATTCGTCTACTAATGTCATTCTACGCCATCTCTTCGCTGACAGCTCGGAACATACCACTTACAAGTAACAACTCTCATTATTGTTCCGTATTGAAGAAGACGTTAGGCATAGATATCAAGGATAATTTAATAAAAAACCACCTATTCAATACTTTCCACTGAACTGATTGTAGGTTGGTCAAGATTGAAAATATAAATTTAAATTAATTGTGTTTTAACTTGGCAGTTCTATTCTGGTTACTTAAAATGTTCAAGACTAAAAATAAAATGAAACGGATCTTCTTTTTTCTTGAGAAGGGGTGATATTAAAACTGGAGCTTGTTTGACCCACGATTTTCATTTTCATGTTCTTGACGTAACTAATATTTAAATGTGTTGTCGTGCACAAGTGGAGATTCAAAAGCCGATTGTTGTAGGTAGACTGGTCAAAAACGTTGTGAATGAAACTGTTAGCGTCTTGACTTTGGGTCTCATGTAACGTCAAGGAATTGACAAGAGTACAATATTTAGCTGTTTCATAGTTTTAGGCTGCTGCTTAATTGGGAAGAAACATCCTAGACACTTGATACAGTCTTGTGTGAAAATTGTTCCCGTTGATGTGTTGCTTGGTCTTTGGGAGGGATCTTAAGAATATCTGTAATGAAGTAGAAAAATAATTTTGAATTAAATTTTTTTTTTTTTTTTTGAGCACGCGTTGTGATAAAATGTATTAAATTAACACCTCTTAACTGTAAAATGACTTACTTGTTCAGTTAATACTAGATGGATCTGTCTGTTCCGGCAGCGCCTGTCTTGTCACCATTTCTACTCCTGGTGTTGTACTGGTGCGGTAATGGAGGGGCGGGGCATGGAGGGAGAGTGGGGGTAGGCTGGTCTATGGGCGTGTGTGCTGTTGCTGGAGGGGAGTTTCTAGAAGCAATATGGGCGGGTTTAATTTTTGGCATGATGGATGAAGCATTTGAGTGTGGAGATTTAAATAATTGAGGGATTTTGTTTTGATCTGAATTCACGATATTAATTAATCTAGGTGTTAATTCGTACAAAGGATTTTTAATTTCATTGACGTCGTTGAGATTTTTATTTTTATTGTAGGTTTGGTCTAAAAAGATGTGTAGGTTTTCCAGTTCATTCATTAATTTCCCTTTACCTATGCTTCTAATGATGGTAAGATCTTTCTCTATGGATCTATGTTGGCTCATCGCTGAGTACTTATTGTGTTTTTGAGCGTTGTAATGTTCCAGATATCTCGTGTTAAAGCTGCGGCCAGTCTGTCCGATATAAGAAAAACCACATTGTGTACATGTTAGTTTATATATGCCGGACCTTGAATAATGGTTGCTATTGTGATTGACCTTGTTGTGGTTAAAAAATATGTTTCGATTAGTGTTAACTGTCCTGAAGGCTATATTGATATTGTGCTTCTTTAAAGTATTTGCGATCTGATGGACGGCTGGGTTGTTATATGTAAATGTGGCGAAACTAGTTTTTTTTAGGTTTTTCTGGGATGAGGTTAGTGGACAATTTAATTTTGATTTTATTAATCAAACGGTTGACCATATCTATTTTAAACCCGTTCAGTTGAGCAAGATTCCTTATGTACTTCAGTTCAATTTTTAAATTGTTGGGAGAAAGAGGAATTCTTAAAGCTCTATAAATTAAATTATAGAAAGAGGCTTGTTTTTGGGACTTGGGGTGTAGGGATGAATTCATAATAGTTAAGGGAGAGTGTGTAGGTTTCCTGTATATTCGAAAATCGAAGGTATTATGTCCGCGTGTAATAGTTAAGTCCAAAAAGTTTAATGAGTTCCTAACCTCATCCTCTTTAGTAAACTTAACATTGGGGTCAATTTTGTTTAGGGACTCCAAGATCTCGTCACTATTAGTGACATTTTTGTCGAAAGTGGAAAGTATTGAATAGGTGGTTTTTTATTAAATTATCCTTGATATCTATGCCTAACATACCACTTAGTCGAGCAGCTCTCCTTCTTTCTCTCAATTATTTCCAGCCCAAACTTTGCAACATTTTTGTAACACTACTCTTTTGTCAGAAATCACCCAGAACAAATCGAGCTGCTTTTCTTTGGATTTTTTCCAGTTCTTGAATCAGGTAATCCTGGTGACGGTCCCATACACTGGAACCATACTCTAGTTGGGGTCTTACCAGAGACTTATATGCCATCTCCTTTACATCCTTACTACAACCCCTAAACACCCTCATAACCATGTGCAGAGATCTGTACCCTTTATTTACAATCCCATGTATGTGTTTACCCCAATGAAGATCTTTCCTTATATTAACACCTAGATACTTACAATGATCCCCAAAAGGAACTTTCACCCCATCAAGAAAGTAATTAAAACTAAGAGGACTTTTCCTATTTGTGAAACTCACAACCTGCCTTTAACCCCGTTTATCAATATACGATTGCCTGCTGTCCATCTCACAACATTTTCGAGGTCACGTTGCAGTTGGTCACAATCTTGTAACTTATTTATTACTCTATACAGAATAACATCATCCGCAAAAAGACTTACCTCTGATTCCACTCCTTTACTCATATCATTTATATATATTAGAAAACATAACGGTCCGATAATACTGCCTTAAGGAATTCCCCTCTTAATTATTACAGGGTCAGATAAAGCTTCACCTACTCTAATTCTCTGAGATCTATTTTCTAGAAATATAGCAACCCATTCAGTCACTCTTTAGTCTAGTCCAATTGCACTCATTTTTGCCAGTAATCTCCCATGATCCACCCTATCAAATGCTTTAGACAGGTCAATCGCGATACAGTCCATTTGACCTCCAGAATCCAAGATATCTGCTATATCTTGCTGGAATCCTACAAGTTGAGCTTCAGTGGAATAACCTTTCCTAAAACCGAATTGCCTTCTATCGAACCAGTAATTAATTTCACAAACATGTCTAATATAATCAGAAAGAATGCTTTCCCAAAGCTTACATACAAAGCATGTCAAACTTACTGGCCTGTAATTTTGAGCTTTATGTCTATCCCCCTTTCCTTTATACACAGGGGCTACTATAGCAACTCTCCATTCATCTGGTATAGCTCCTCCGACCAAACAATAATCAAATAAGTACTTCAGATATGGTACTACATCCCAACCCATTGTCTTTAGTATATCCCCAGAAATCTTATCAATTCCAGCTGCTTTTCTAGTTTTCAATTTTGTATCTTATTGTAAATGTCATTGTTATCATATGTAAATTTTAATACTTCCTTAGCCTTAGTCTCCTCCTCTATCTGGACATTATCCTTGTAACCTACAATCTTTACATACTGCTGACCGAATACTTCAGCGTTTTGTAGATCCTCACATACACACTCCCCTTGTTCATTAATTATTCCTGGAATGTCCTTCTTGGAACCTGTTTCTGCCTTAAAATACCTACACATACCCTTCCATTTTTCACTAAAATTTGTATGACTGCCAATTATGCTTGCCATCATGTTATCCTTAGCTGCCTTCTTTGCTAGGTTCAATTTTCTAGTAAGTTCCTTCAATTTCTCCTTACTTCCACAGCCATTTCTAACTCTGTTTCTTTTCAGTCTGCACCTCCTTCTTGGTCTCTTTATTTCTCTATTATAATAAGGTGGGTCTTTACCATTCCTTACCTCCCTTAAAGGTAAAAACCTGTTTTCGCATTCCTCAACAATTTCTTTAAACCCATCCCAGAGTCTGTTTACATTTTTATTTACCATTTTCCACTGATCATAGTTACTTTTTAGAAACTGCCTCATGCCTGCTTTATCAGCCATAAGGTACTGCCTAATAGTCCTACTTTTAAGACCTTCCTTTCTATCACATTTATTTTTAACTACGACAAGATGATGATGATGATGCTTGTTGTTTAAAGGGGCCTCACATCGAGGTCATCGGCCCCTAATGGTACGAAATGAAATAACAAAAAATTCAAATTCATCCACTGACTAAAATAAAATAAAACAATGTCATGAAGAATGAATGGATGGACATGAACCCTACAAAAAACAAAAACAAACAAACAAACAAACAAAAACAGTGTATCAGACTCATAGCGAAGACTCATGGTGGTCCACACAAGATGGTACTACTCACAAGTATTGCATTTCGTACAGGGAACGCAGACCTATGGTGTTTCTCACACAATGGCGCCACTCATAGCCAACACAAACCGGTAAGGTTCCTCACCTAGGTGTACCAGTCACGGGTGTCGGTATTCCCGTGGTGTTCCTCACATAGTGGGTACCAATCACAGGCAACGCTGACCCATGGTGCCGCTTATATAGTGGTACAACTCACAGGCTCCGCCCAGACCCACGGTGTTGCTCACATGGGTACAACGCACGGGTACTGGAATCCACCAGGCCAGGCTTTTTACTGCAACTAATCACAAACCTATTTCGTACCAATTTAGTGATACTACTCGCAATTACATGCAACCCATGGTGTTCCCGCATGATGGTACGAATCAAGAGTAGTTTCATGGTTCTAATTCAATCATCCCTTGGTCACCCCTTGTAGTCGCCTCTTACGACAGGCAGGGGATACCGCGGGTGTATTCTACATGTGCGTCCCCCACCCGCAGGGGGTAGTGTGTTTGGTCCGCGAGAGGTATTTTATTTCCCTCAAGTCCGCCGGCAAGCCGGTTAGGACCCCCCTACCCGCCACCTGGGACGCGCCACGTGGGAGTATCACCCCTCCCCCTGCGACGCCTGCGAAGCAGGTTCGTGGTAACTACGACAAAAACAGCTTCATGATCGCTAATACCATCTATTACTGCAGTTTCTCTATAGAGCTCATCTGGTTTTATCAGCACCACATTCAGGATATTTTTCTCTCTGGATGGTTCCATCACTTTCTGAATCAGCAGTCCTTCCCATATTAACTTATTTGCCATTTGTTGGTCATGCATCCTGTCGTTCACATTTCCTTCCCAATTGACATCTGGTAAATTCAGATCTCCCGCTACAATCACATTTCTTTTCATGTCGTTTCCTACATAGCTGATTATCTTATCAAATAATTCTGAATCTGTGTCAGTGCTACCCTTTCCCAGTCTGTACAATCCAAATATATCAAGTTGCCTATTATCTTTAGAAATGAGCCTTACACCTAGAATTTCATGTGTCTCATCTTTAACTTTTTCATAGCTTACAAATTCTTCTTTCACCAGAATGAATACTCGCCCTCCTACCATTCCTATCCTATCTCTATGATACACCCTCCAGTTCTGTGAGAAAATCTCTGCATCCATTATATCATTTCTCAGCCATGATTCAACTCCTATTACAATATCTGGTACATATATCTATTAAATTACTCAATTCTATTCCTTTCTTTACAATACTTCTACAGTTCAACACTAACAATTTTATGTCATCCCTACTTGATTTCCAGTTCCCTGTTCCCTTATCACCACTCCCTAGGCCACCCCGTTTCCCTGAATGTATCTCCCTATTACCCTTCCAAACAAATTTCCTAACTTATACGTACCAATGCGGTTTAAATGAAGGCCATCTGAGCGCAGATCACTATCTCCTACCCACCCATTACTATCTAGAAATTTCACTCCCAGTTTCCCCACATACCCACTCCATAGTCTCATTTAAATCCCCAATCACCCTCCAGTCAGTATCCCTCCTACACAGTATTCCATTAATAACAATCTCCGCTTTCTTGAACTTAACCCGTGCTGCATTTACCAGATCCCACACATTTCCAACTATGTTGGTACTTACATCAGTTTGCCTTACGTTGTTGGTACCAACGTGAAACACTACCACCTTCTCCTTCCCCTCCTCCCTCTCTTCTACTTTCTTCAACATCTGCCTCAACCTAATTCCTGGATAACATTATACCCTGGTTCCCTTTCCTCCACACACTTTCCCCACGTGTCTAACGATGGAATCCCCCATCCCTGTCCCTCATCTTCCTTCTGTTGTTCTACCTGGAGTGACTCGTACCGATTTCGCACAGACACCTGTCCTGAATTCTGATCCTGAATAGAGCCCTTAGCCTGCAATCTCCTTTCCCTTAGAACATTAGACCACCTGTCTTCTACAACTCCCCCCTTTCCTTCCCCTCCCTCTTGTACACCTACTGTAACCTGTACATTGTTTGAGGGAGTCCTATCTTCCTTCCTGTCTTCTGTGAGAATCCTAATTATCTCCCTCAAACTTCTCCCTCATACCCCTCAATGCCTCGCCACATCCACAGTTCGTACACTCGCACTCTTTAGCCATTCTTTATGGAAAAAATGAAAATAAAAATAAAATAACTTATTTGAAAAAAAAAAAAATGAACGGAGGGATATATTGTCTGGGATAGTATTCAAAAATCACACAACAATAAGGTAATTAATATATGACTACACTACAATACTACTCTATTTTTTATCCTACAACTCCTAATAGGATAAAAACTGCTGTTAATTACTGAATATCTAAAGGAATACACAAGAACTACACAATTCCAAACTGCAATTAAGCCTATCCTAATTACAACAACAGAATTTTAGTAAGAGTTTCTACGGATACCTCTACTACACCAGTACTACACAAATGCTTTACAATAATAAAATAAGCACACTAAATTGATAGGATATTAGGCTACTCATATACTACTGTACAGTACACTACAGTAATTTTTAAACTACTTTCAGACGTATCCTAGTTACAATACCGGTACCGTATGTCACTACTAAGCACAAACAGAAATGAAATTTGCAAGAACTACTGTACTCAAAGATTACCAACAAAGCTAAATGCTTAGACAAATTATTATTAGAACTACGCTCTAATAGATACACACGAAAGATAACACACGAATATAGCAGGCAAGATACGGCACTATCTAAATATACTGTATCTACACTACAATTTTCAGCTGAAGTGTGGTTATATGAACTTTTACTGCTGGTGGATTAGTATTATTTTCCCTACTACATGGGACGGAGAATAAAAGTGTCCTTAAATGCTGATAATAAGAGATTGTCTACTATAATTTCTGTCAAAACTACGCCGGGGGCTTGAAATGCAATATTATTGGGATATAGGAATTTGATTATTAACTTTTACTCGATGAATAAGTGAAGGTGGAAAGTACAAAGTATGCAGGGAACTAAGACTACAAATTATGGGAATAATGAATCGGCTGACTTTTTATTTATTTACACAACTATCATGTGCATGTAGCAACAATCGTCAACAATAAAAAAAACTGTTAAGTACCGTAATTATCCAGTGAAATCACCGCGAATTCTCTTTAACTTCTCTTTAAATCGATGTTTACAGGCTTATCGTGTTATTTAATGTAATAAATTATTACCTTCGTGATAGCCTGAACGGATATCTGTACGAAATATCGGAAAAGTAGCAGCGGAAATTAGAATGAGTTACAACTCCTTATGATAATCTGCCTTTGTAAGTATTATACCAAAGAACCTACAGATATTTAAAAATATTGTTTTAAAAGTTAATATTATTACCTAAAGTATTTCCTAAACCTAAATTCGAAATAAAGTACACCTAGCTAGCCTACTTAACCTAGAAAACGTAATCTACTGAACACCAATTGAATTACTTGTTATAAAATTCAAATAAATAATAAATAATTATAATTTTAAGACAAGATACCACATCCCAAACCATATTTTAACTATGTTTTTACCTAAACACAACCAAGATTCTAGTGAGACTTATTGTACCAGAGTCCATCATCTTTTATTATGGCTTTACAGAACTGTAGGTTAAGTAGTTTTAAGATTCAAGGTTCTAGTGAGACTTATTATATCATCCATTAACTTTTATGAGGATATTAGTGAACTGTGGATTATGTACCTTTAAGATTCAATCCACTGAAGATGACGCAAAATACGGGTCGAAACATGGATGGTTTCATAGGTTAAGTAAATAATGTATCGAATAGGACGACTTGATTAAACAATAATTTTAAGACAAGATACCACATCCCAAACCATATTTTAACTATGTTTTTAGCTAAACACAACCAAGATTCTAGTGAGACTTATTGTACCAGAGTCCATCATCTTTTATTATGGCTTTACAGAACTATAGGTTAAGTAGTTTTAAGATTCAAGGTTCTAGTGAGACTTATTATATCATCCATTAACTTTTATGAGGATATTAGTGAACTGTGGATTATGTACCTTTAAGATTCAATCCACTGAAGATGACGCAAAATACGGGTCGAAACATGGATGGTTTCATAGGTTAAGTAAATAATGTATCAAATAGGACGACTTGATTAAACAATGATATCGTACAACTGATACTGTCAATATGGATATGAAGTTGGTATTCTGCAAATGACGCTGTATAGGCAACCTGCACATCTATGAGGATGGGGCCCTACCTATGATGAATTTTTTCATAGCTAATGATTCAACAGTAAGGGATCACAACAAAGAGAGATTTACACACATTTTTAAAACAAGAATTTATATTCATTAGGGACTAAGCTTACCTGGATGAACAGGTAGCTAACAAGTACCACGGCAATAAAAAATGTGCTCACAACTCCGTTGTGGACATAGCTTGATGCTGAACCTACCAGCACGGCAACCCACAAGCACAGACCCAATCTGTAAAATTTCAACAGAGAATGAAAAATTATTAATACTGGAAAATTTAACTAACATTTTTTTACAACATAGCATTCATGTTTCAGATAATTAACCAAAGGTATTGACAGTTTTATGAGACATACAAATGAGAAGAAAATATCTGTTTCATCACATCTTAATAATGTCTTCCTTACAGAAAACAACATTTAAAATACAGTTAATGTAAAAATACTACTTTCAATAAATTAATAGACCAATAATTAACTACATTAATTAATACATATATTCAAACACCAAGGAGGAGCTGTAAAAGTATCCAAGTGTCAGACGACAAATATACTAACCAGTACTGATGGAATAGCTATTAATAACTAGCACTGTATGCCTGTTAATCTAGGTACTGGTGGGACCACTTACCTAGCAAGTTCATAGCACAGGGGTGAAGAGCGAGTTGAGAATTGTAGTGTAGTGATTATTATTATTTTTTTTTTGCTATGGGCTTTACGTCGCTCCGACACAGATAGGTCTTATGGCGACGATGGGATAGGAAAGACCTAGGAGTTGGAAGGAAGCGGCCGTGGCCTTAATTAAGGTACAGCCCCAGCATTTGCCTGGTGTGAAAATGGGAAACCACGGAAAACCATTTTCAGGGCTGCCGATAGTGGGATTCGAACCTACTATCTCCCGGATGCAAGCTCACAGCCGCGCGCCTCTACGCGCACGGCCAACTCGCCCGGTGTAGTGATTTTATTAGATGGTATCTTGCCACTGATATTCATGTGTTACCCTTGTGTATGATAACCCTTTTGATATTTCGGCATTTAACTAAACGGCAGTTTTCATTTCTATTAGAACATAATAGGGTAAAATAATAATAATAATAATAATAATAATAATAATAATAATAATAATAATAATAATAATAATAATAATAATAATAATAATAATAATAATAATAATAATCACTCTATGCATTTCGTTTTGCTGTGTAATCCCTGAGCAGTTCATGTGAATTTCTAATTTTAACTGCAATTTTCATTCCTATTTGCACACAGTAAACACCTATTATAATTACGATACATCTGAAAGCAGTTTAAAATTACTGTAGTGTAGTCATTTTATTAAAAATTCACGTGCTTATTTTATTATTGAAAAACATTTGGGTAGTAGGAGAAATATTTCTCTAGAAATTAGAATTCTACTGTTGTAAGAAGGATAGGCATAACTGCAGTTTTTTTTTTTTTTTTTTTTTGCTGGTGGCTTTATGTCGCACCGACACAGATAGGTCTTATGGCGACGATGGGATAGGAAAGGCCTAGGAGTTGGAAGGAAGCGGCCGTGGCCTTAATTAAGGTACAGCTCCAGCATTTGCCTGGTGTGAAAATGGGAACCCAAGGAAAACCATCTTGAGTGAGTGAGAGAGTCATTCACTCGTAGCCCAAAGAAATCAGTCCGGAAGGCTAGTCGTGAATTACAACCTCCTGCGTCGACCGTTTGGAAAGTTGTAAGAAAACGCTTACAGCTACGTCCTTACCGTTTACAGTTATTACAGGCTCTAAAGCCGGCAGACCACAGATTACGTGCCAACTTCGCAAACGGCATGTTGTTACATGATTATGAGTTTATAAATCGTGTTGTTTTCAGTGATGAATCGGTCTTTCACCTTAGTGGACATGTAAACACTCATAATGTGTGCATCTGGGGGTCAGAAAATCCTCACGAGTTGGTACAAATGCAACGAGATTGCCCTAAAGTGTATGTTTTTTGTGCCGTATCCCGGCGAAAGGTTTATGGGCCTTTCTTTTATGGTGAACGTACTGTAACTGGTACTTCTTACCTCGATACACTAGAGCAATGGCTCTTCCCTCAGTTGGAAGAAAATAAGCCAGAGAACTTCATTTTCCATCAAGATGGTGCGCCACCTCACTGGCATAACGACGTACGCGATTGGTTGAACGTCACTGTTCCCGAGCGCTGGATAGGCCGCAAGGGCCCCAATGACAGGACTTGCTTGGCATGGCCTCCACGTTCTCCCGACCTAACGCCATGCGATTTTTTCCTTTGGGGCTTCATCAAGGATCCGCTACCAGCTGACCTTCCTGAATTAAGAAACCGGATTGAAGCAGCTGTTGCTGAGATTACTGAAGACACACTTAATAACGTTTGGGAAGAACTCGACTATAGACTTGATGTATGCCGTGTAACAAATGGTAGTCACATTGAACATTTGCAAAGTTCGTAATAAAACTGTTTGAGTTGCTCTTTCATTTGACATTTAATTTATAACTGTAAGTTTAATGTATTCAATATTATAAGGCGTTAAAACTCCGATATTCATTTGTAAACACCCCGTATTATAGATAAGTACAATAGGTTGTTCGTAAGTTATGCGCCAACGTACCGTCAAATGAAATGAGGGATACCGTGGTTTTGATATAGGATACTGTCATTCTTAAATCGTGGAATTTGATGTGGTAATCGGTCAATGATGAAGGTATATAAATTGTGATAGAAGATTTTGATACCATATGAACTCAGTCGGTATCTCATACTTGCGTGAAATTGATTCAGCGCTATTTTCAATGTTGTCGAAAAATAAGAAAAAATATTCTTCGAACAAAAGTAACGCTGAAATGTGATGTACGAAGACGAACACACCCAAATAACTAGGATTCTTTAAGTTTATTTCTTTCTTCTAAAATTTTGTCTCTTTTCTTATTTACTTGTATTTAAAAGAGTACATTCTATGTGTAAAATAAAACATAATTTTGGTTAGTGTTACGAATCTCATCAGCTTATGCAGTTTTAATGAACAGAGGATTTTAGTTTATTCAACCGAATATTAATGAAACAAATGTTATGTTATTAAAAATTACATTCAGGAAGAAAATAGGAATATAGTAACTACTTCTATACCCGTAACTGAATCTTCTCTCCCAATGTGAAGTATTGCACTGATAATCAGTTACCAATGACTTGTAAGGCGAATGACCCACAAGCTGTGGAGAATATTGAAAAAAAAATTACTTTGGCAAAGTTACTACTTTTTTTTTTTTTTTTTTTTTTTAATAGAGATTTATATGGTTTGAGGAGAAGTAGTATGATTACTCAACACGACTCGCCTTATTAAACTTTAAAGGGTTGCAACATTGGTTAACATGCTAAGACAGCACACTAAAAATATTATATTTAAGTAATATTTTACAAATGTACTGTCTCCTTTTATTAGAGCATTTACAAAACAATAACATTCCATTCCTTGTTTACATTTTTCTTTTTTTCCGAAGCAGTCTCATACATTTTACCTTGTTTCCGTACATTGTTGTTAAAGTCCACAACACAATAGGTTCGAATTTTGAAGAAGTGTCTAATAATTTTTTATTTTAAATTACAAGACGTTGGATAACATGTAGGCTACTGGTACATTTATCATTCAAAATTTTCTCCGTTACAAGATTTGCACCATTTTTCATTATGTAATGCTGATAGTCCCTATAGAAGACCTCACATTTACAAATTAATTTCATAACTTCACAATTTGGTTTCTTTAGACCACCCATTTTTTAAAAAACAGTACGAGTGTTTCAGAGCTTGAGTCATAAAGCTTATAGTTTAAAACCTGTCTGCGTATAGGCCTACCACAGATCTTGGTTTTCAATAATGCATTTGTTGTACTACCACCAACATTAAACAAATTATTTCTGTCACATGAAGTTACCGTAGCTTTGACAAATATTGTAACTGTCGTATTTGGATGTTGAACTCCTGTTGCCGGACTTTGGGGGAAAAACTGAATATTTAATTATCAATGTGACTGAATTAAGGGGTCAGTGGGAGCTGGATGCAGGTTTAAGTCAGCAGTTGAAGTAGGTGTAGCAGAGGCAGTGGAGGCATAATGCAGATTAATCTAAGCAACCTGTATACCGCAGTAGATATATTACCAAAACTGGGTGCAGAACAACCCACCATTGTGTAATATCCACACAAACATAGTACTATTCTGTCCATGCACACGGTGATTAAAGCAATACGTTCAATGTGACGAAGTGAGCTCTCGTAGGAGAAACTAGAGTTTGATCACATGGCCCATTGTGCTTGTATGAACCAAAATGGCGGCTAAGCATACCCATCTTATAGAGCCTTAACGTATGTAACCCCTACTAAAAAGAAAGTTCGGTAGCAGAAATTTGAATTTGATAAAATAGACGATTTCACTCAGGACCTGCTTCGTCAAACAGTTTTTGAGTATTTTTTAGTATTAATTTATTATCACACTATTGTAAGTGACCATTGCCACCTGTTCCCAATTGCGATATATATGTTGTTAATAATAATAATAATAATAATAATAATAATAATAATAACTAGTTTTTCTGGGGACCTACAAGTCAAATTAAATGTATTTTTCCCCTTTTACAAATATTTATGAAAATAAAGTAACTAAATATAACAATAATCCAACCTATCTGAAACATTTTGTGGTTTGCATAACACTCTAAAGTGGGAGTTAACGCCTTAAAGTGTATTGATTTCCCTTAACTGTCAGAGGCTACCATCTGGGCCACAGAGGAGCCAATAATTATTCTAATTATGAATAGTTAATAATAATAATTCATTTGTCTCTTCATTCAGTTTGAATACATTATTTTCATTTTCCAAAATGGTTTACATTACAAACTGTGCAGCCTATTGGTGGGATAATTGGGTAATTTGAACATTCATTCTGTTAACAATTATATGATAATAGCAACAACAGCAGGAAATTATTATTATTATTATTATTATTATTATTATTATTATTATTATTATTATTATTATTCATGTGGCTATTTCAGCCTTATAATGTTCTGGCTTTTACATGAAATGGAAAACTACAGAAATCATTTCAAGAACAACAGGGTTACCGAACAATCGGGTTACTAGCCAGTCGCACTATCACTGAGCTAGTTCAGTTTTATGGGTCGTTTAAGTCTGTGTTTTAGTATTCAGGGGTCTCTCTTCGTTACCTCATAACCTACTTTAGATCGCCATAATGCGATATTAATATTATTTTTCATGTCTGAATTCCCGAGCTACAACAATAATAATAATAATAATAATAATAATAATAATAATAATTGTACCGGGCGGTACACCTCCACTCCGTTAATTTAAAATGTGCGCCTGTTGGAACTCCTCTGCTGGAGGAGGGCTGAACTTTATCTACGCTGTTAATTCTTTACTTTCTCAAAAGATGTCACCATGTGGAAAAATTTGAGTTTTTGAACTGTGTCATTTTTGATGTGTTTTTGTTTCGCTTGAAGTAAGAAGTGTGAACTTTCTCTTCTAGAGGACACTACTGAAGATCTACAATAGTGCAACCTAGTGCGGAGTCAAAGAACTATTTTGTTGGAGAAAATTTAATTTCAAGAGTTTGTTCTTTGTTAAATTTCTTTCTGTCATTGTTTAAGTTGGCAATATTTACCCCTTTCTTCCCCTTGTTATGAATGTAACCAATCCCGAATTTCTTTAATTAATTTCTGACCTATCAGGGGTATCTTCCCCCAACTTGAATCTGTTGCGGGGTCCTATCCAATAAAAAAGTTGTGGGCGGGTGTTTTCTTTCCCCTAACGCCTAGAACCTTCCACGAGAGGTTATAAACTGCTGATTTTTGGGTCTCCGGGCCACTTCTGTTCCATCTTTCAGTGTGTTAAGTACATAGCAGGGGGCGGGAAGCGCCTCTTTCTTCGGCAGCGGTCAACAACAAGGTAATGGCCGATTAATAACTTCTTTCTTTGCTAGCTCAGCAGTTTAACTTTCGGGGCGGGTTCTAAGCGTTCTACCATGTAACCTTTTCCTAAATGTAACTACTCTTTTATATATTCTCTTTTAAAGCTTCATATTGGGATAGAGAGTGCTAACCCTCTCGAGCTCCCACTCATATTGTTGTGAGGTGAACTTAGTTTTCTCAACCTATTCTTCGATAACGTAAAACAATGTGTTCTCTTCTTAAGTCACCTCTTTAGAATGGGATTAGCCCTTGTGTTAACGGCCTAGTGCCAAGTAGGTCTTAATCAAAGTGTACTAGGAGTGCCAGTTTGCCTCCTCCCAAATTGTCATTTTAGAGGTCATTTAATTAACCTTCTTTTTCATTCAATAGACCTCAGTAGGTTGGGTATTTTACCCCTGTGTATATGTCCTGAGAGGACAGCTTGAAGGTGAAGTTTGGTGTGGCCTGTGATTGGCTTACACTTTGAGAGCAGATTGCGCTTTTGGAATTCAATTTTTGTATGCCTCGAGGAGTCTTTACTGTGTAATTTGGAGCAAGTGCTCCAGGGTTTGATTGGGGTCTTCTGCCCCTTGGTTAAAATTTGTATATCGGAAAGTTGGGCTAGTTGCCCAAGAATTGTGAACTCAGGGCTCGAAGCCCAAATTCTGTAATCTCTGTAATTGTACATTTCAAATTGTGTTTCGGCTACTAAGTACCTGTTCTTTGTTATTACTTAATTTTGAAAAGAAAATATAACCTTGTTAAATTTTACAGTAACTTTGATTCCGTAGTTTGAGACTCATTCACGCCCGCACCTTCTTTCACCTCTACCTACCACCAAAACACGGTACCAAGTGGTAGCAGAGCGTGGTTGAATGGGTCTCAATTTAGCCCCTTTTGACGGCTAAACATTGTTTTGTTTCGAACTCTAACTATTTTCCCAGTTGCTGGAATCTTTTGAGTTTTTCTAAATTGTTCTGTCATCATGCCAGGCCCTCGCGATGTTCTCCATCTTAATTATTTGCGCAAAGAGGAGTTGATCTATGAATTAACTATCAGAAATGTACAATCTGGAGGCACGGTTGCAGTAGACACTAACAAGCTTAGAGAGTCCCTAGATTTGCCCATTTCCATCCCCAATTTGGGAGAGAAAGAAATTGATGACTCTCTTTCCACGATCGTCGAGAATATTACTGGGCTAGCTTCTGTAGTTAGTTTTTTTGATGAAAATGATCCGTCTCCTAATCAAATTAAGCGTGTGCAAGGCAGGCTATATCATTTTTCGAATAGGGTTAACGATCTGTTGTCTCTAAAACTGAATGACGTTCAGAGGAAGGAAGCTAGTACGCTCCTGGAAAATATTTCCGAATTATCTAGTAAGGTCACTTTATTGTTGACTGGGGAAGTCCCCCCCAAATCTGATCAACCCACCATAGTGAATGCAGGTAGTGAGGAAGCGCCTCCCAAGGGAGAAGTTAATAGGATAACCGTTGCTGCTCAAACTATCTCTGCCCCATTGGACAACGAGCCTGAACACCGTGCATCGTTGAGTAACATTCGTTCTGAATTAACTTCTTTGCCATTGAAACCTTTACCTACTATGTCACCCGGGTTTAGCAGCTTGCCTCATCCATTGGCAATGTTGCTCAGAGGGATCTCTAAGTTTTCCGTTAATACCACCAGTGATGTAATTTCTTTTTTAAGATTTCTAGTTGAATTTCAGGATCATGCCCTTGTGTTTTCTCTTTCTCCATGTCAAATTTTGCAAATTATCTATCCGTATGCTATTGGTATTCTCTCTGATAAAATCGTAAGAGCCATTGCCGAGCAATCATCTATTGAGGATTTCCATGCCCATTTGCTAGCTAACTTCATCCCTGCTAGGGCTAGGTCCTCCCTTATTCAGAAGTACTATTATCGGGTACAGCGCTTGGATGAAAACTTGGCTGATTTCATACAAGACATTAAGTTTTATACCAGGGTGTTTGCTCTTCACTTCCCTGAGGATCAAATTGTACAAGCTATTGTGGAAGGGATTTCACCACCCTACAGGTCATATTTGTGTTTCGCGGCGTGCCCGCAAACTTTTTCTGAACTTGAAGCATTGGCCGTCTCAGCGGAAGGAGTTAGATACGCCGATTCTTTGCGTGTCGCGAAAGAACCCCCTCCTTCGTTTAGTAATACTCGGCCTCCACCTCGCCGACCAGTCACACCCCGTAAATGTTATGCTTGTGGGTCGCCTGACCATCTGCGCAATAAGTGTCCACTGATCAAGTCTAGTAGGGCAAATAATGGAGCTGGTTCAGCACAAGGCTGTTTTAAATGTGGGGCTTTCTCACATATCGCCAAGAATTGCCCAAACTCGAATAGCACCCCCTCCTGCTCAACTTCTGGTGCAAATTCCACCTATGCCAATAATAAAAAGTGACTAGTGGCTTCTGCTGAGTCGACTAATCCATCTTCCCGAGACTCAGCCCCGGGTAAACAGGTTGTAAATTCAGGGAACGAGCAATTTTCAAATTCATCTTTTGAATGCCCCAAAGAGTGTCTTAGGATTGCGGCGGATTCCCCCGCACCTATTCCTTTTCTTAAGATTGAGTTAAATAACGAGCCTATAACAGCTCTCTTAGATTCAGGCAGTGTTTGTTCGATTATTTCGGCTGAATGGTATTCTAAATTGAAAACGGTTTGTAAACTTCCTGACTATGTCTTTTCTCCTGTTTAATACGTTTCGGCTAATTCATCTCCATTAGAAATTCTAGGTTCCTTACTGGTCAAAATTCGTGTTTTTAAGTTTACATGGAAAGTTAAATTGTTTGTGGCCAAGCAATTGTCTAGCCCCATTATATTGGGAGCGGACTTTATTTCTCACACGGGTCTTGTGCTCGATCTCCAGTCTAGGTCGTGCACATTCAAATTTGCTTCTAATTGTAAAATACCACTATTAAAGTGTAATTCCGTGTCATGTTCTTCTATTTCGCCTACCCAGGATGAGATGTTGTTAGACCTTAGACATCTACCTGAGGAGCAGGCTAATAGTATTCGCAAACTGTGTCAGTCGTTTCCCGAGGTGTTCTCTGATACTCTTGGTGTTACTGACCTTATTGAATACAAAATTGAGGTCACGGATTCGATTCCTGTCCGTTTTCCACCTTATAGGCTATCTCCACCTAAAATGAAGGCTCTGAAAGAAATTATCGATCAGATGTTGAAGGATGGTATTATTAGGCCCTCTAAGTCGGCGTATTCATCGCCTATTTTTCTAGTCCCGAAACCCCAAGGAGGCTTCAGGCCTGTCATTGATTACAGGGCTCTCAATCGGAAGGTGGTGTTACAATCTGTGCCCCTTCCTGACCTTCACTCTTGTTTTTCATGGTTTCGTAAGGCCAAGTTCTTTACTATCTTGGACTTGAATCAGGCCTATAATTAAATTCCCCTTGCCGAAGAGTCTAAACATCTTACAGCGTTTGCCACGGACTGGAACTTATACGAATACAACCGCGTGCCTTTCGGGCTCCCCACGGGAGCAGCTGTACTCACTAGGCTACTAGATAGGGTCTTCTCCGACATCAAATTTGAATACTTGTATCACTACTTGGATGATGTCGTCGTATTTTCAGAGACTTTTGAAGAGCATCTAGATCATCTGCGAGAAGTTCTCGATCGCCTTCGTAAGGCTGGGTTAACTGTTAAGTTGTCCAAGGTTGCCTTCGCTAAGCCCTCTATGTCATTCCTAGGGCATATTGTGTCACCCGATGGTGTAGCAGTCGATCATTCTAGAACACAGGCCATCCGTGATTTTAAACCTCCCAAGGACATTAAAGGTATCGCCAGGTTCATTGGTATGGTGAATTTCTTCAGAAAGTTCATTCCTAACTTTGCTAATAGAGCGGCGCCCTTAAACCTTCTTCGTAGGAAAGGCATCAAATTCGAGTGGGGACCTTCTCAACAAGCCGCTTTTGAAGACCTTAAATTAGCACTTTGTAATGCCCCTGTACTTGCTATGCCTGATTTCTCGAAGAAATTCATCGTCCAAACCGACGCGTCGTCGTCAGCGGTAGCTGCAGTCCTTCTTCAAGAGACTGAACTAGGGAGGCGCCCCATCGCCTATGCGTCTAGAACTTTGTCGGCTCAAGAAGCCAAGTATTCCATCTATGAGCTCGAAGGTTTGGCAGTCTTATTCGCCTTAGAGAAGTTCCGTCTCTATCTGGAACATGTTAAATTCGACCTGGAGACAGATAATCAAGCCTTAAGCTGGGTCTTAGGTAGGCCGCGTCGTACTGGTCGTATAGCCCGTTGGGCCATCCGTATTTCTGCCTTCCAATTTGACGTCAGGCATATCAGAGGTACCGAAAATGTTGTTGCTGATGGACTCAGCCGTATGTTTTCTAACGACGTCGAGATCCAGGAACCGGTCGACAGTTCATCACCTCCCGAGTCCATACTATCTGGTGTTAATGCCATTTTAACAGATGCTCCCATGCTTTTTAGGGATATTGAGAAATACCAACGTGAAGATCCGACGCTGGCTCCGATAATGGAAACCCTTTCTTCTGGGGAACATGTCGTCCCTTATGTTCTGAGGAATGGTGTTTTATGTTGCCCTTCGAGGCATGACAAGATGATGAAGGTTGTCGTTCCAGCTGGTCTTGTGCCTATGATCTTCAAGTACTATCATGAGACCCCATTAGGGGGGCATCTTGGTATCTTTAAAACTCGTGAAAAGATTCGTGAAATGTTCATCTGGAAAGGTATGGACGGTGAAATCCGTGAACTAGTAAAGGCTTGTAAATCCTGTTTGATTAGTAAACCAACCATGTCCACCAAGGTAGGCCTCTTGTCTTCGCATCAAGCATCGCGCCCCATGGAACGCCTGTATATTGATTATGTAGGACCCTTCCCCCAGTCGAAGGGAAATGCCAACAAGTTCATCCTTGTGTGTGTAGATGGTTTTACCAGATTTTCCTGGTTATTTCCGACTAAGCTGGCTACCGCTCAGTCCACCATTACTTGCCTAAATTCTATTTTTGCTTCTTTTGGTCCGTGCCAATATATTGTATCTGATAATGCTAAGGCTTTTACATCTAATTTATTTCGTAAATTCTGTTTTGACTTATCCATCTCTCATGTAACTACTTCCGCGTATTATCCTCAACCATCTCTGGCTGAACGGGTTAATCGTAATCTCAGGTCTGCACTGATTGCCTATCATCATGATGATCATTCCAGGTGGGACACGTCCCTGCATTGGTTAGCTTTTGCTTTGAATTCGGCGGTTCATGAATCTCACAAGTTTACTCCAGCTTCTTTGATGTTCAAGTTTGTTCCCAACTCGCCGCTCTCTAACCTCTGGTCTCTGAGTGACATTCTACCCGAGACAATAGATCCGGATAACATTAAAGATCTTTGGAAGAAGGCTAAAGCCAATCTTAAAGTGTCTCATGAAAAGGTTAGGGAAAGGTATGATCGTGGACGGAGACCCACCCCTTTGAAGGTAGGTGACCAAGTTATGGTCAAGAATTTTGTTCCCGCGGGCAAGCTTGCCTCCAGATTTCATGGGCCTTGTATAATTCTCGATTTTCTCACGCCGGTTACATTGTTAGTAAGCAATCCAGCCACCGAGAGGATATTTAGGGTTCACCTGTCCCAGGTGAAACCGGTGTAAATTTTGTGTCAACTTGCTTCATATAATTTGAAAGGAATATGAAGGTTATATTTTTTTTTTTGAGTTCAACTTTAAGGCTTTCTGCCCTTTCTATAATATTTTGGTCTTATATGTAATCCTCTTGTAAAACCTTCCCCGATCCGTTAAACTGCCATTCTGTCCTTGCCTCGGCCATTACCACGCTCCCATCTCCTGCTGTACACACTGTGGCTTGCCAAGATTAAATGCCATGGATATTTGCACGCCGCTAGTCCCTCTACCTCTCTACATGCCTGTGCCCTCAAAAGAAACATGATGGTCCAACACAATTCTGCCGCCTAGCTTTAATGTTTCAGTGCCCCCGCGGCCGCGCGGCGCTGTGCCGCGTTTGGGTCCGAGGATGGGCCCCCTCGGCCCCAGCGAGGACGACATGTGCACGGCGAGCCGGAGCTCTCCTCCCGGCCAAGGCTGATGTGCGGCGCACGACCTGCTACTTGCCCGCAGCCTGTATACCTTCACCGCGGGCGCGGCGTACTTCAACACCTCTGCTCCCCTCATAGTGCGGGCGAGCGGTATCTCAGGGTACTTGAGGGGTCCGAGCGGCCTCCTTTGGACGCAAGCTGCAACGGCCGGTCTGGCCATTCAACTTAGCCTACATCAACTACATGGACAGTCACTATAAGAGATGACTACACTTGGGAATTCAACAACAAATTTGGTGGACATTGCAAAATTTTTCATCACATTTTAAAAGATTATCTTCAGAAATTCGCCTTCTACAAACATAAAAACCTTACGTTACCAATTACAACAAAAATTTTGGAACTGAATTAAGAATTTCTCAAATACTTCTGCAAATTATTTTAATATCAACATCAAAACTTGGACTTTTGTTTTCAAACTGACTTCATGTGAAATCCCTGGAGGAACTTTTGGGGGGGGAGGTCTGTACCGGGCGGTACACCTCCACTCCGTTAATTTAAAATGTGCGCCTGTTGGAACTCCTCTGCTGGAGGAGGGCTGAACTTTATCTACGCTGTTAATTCTTTACTTTCTCAAAAGATGTCACCATGTGGAAAAATTTGAGTTTTTGAACTGTGTCATTTTTGATGTGTTTTTGTTTCGCTTGAAGTAAGAAGTGTGAACTTTCTCTTCTAGAGGACACTACTGAAGATCTACAATAGTGCAACCTAGTGCGGAGTCAAAGAACTATTTTGTTGGAGAAAATTTAATTTCAAGAGTTTGTTCTTTGTTAAATTTCTTTCTGTCATTGTTTAAGTTGGCAATATTTACCCCTTTCTTCCCCTTGTTATGAATGTAACCAATCCCGAATTTCTTTAATTAATTTCTGACCTATCAGGGGTATCTTCCCCCAACTTGAATCTGTTGCGGGGTCCTATCCAATAAAAAAGTTGTGGGCGGGTGTTTTCTTTCCCCTAACGCCTAGAACCTTCCATGAGAGGTTATAAACTGCTGATTTTTGGGTCTCCGGGCCACTTCTGTTCCATCTTTCAGTGTGTTAAGTACATAGCAGGGGGCGGGAAGCGCCTCTTTTTTCGGCAGCGGTCAACAACAAGGTAATGGCCGATTAATAACTTCTTTCTTTGCTAGCTCAGCAGTTTAACTTTCGGGGCGGGTTCTAAGCGTTCTACCATGTAACCTTTTCCTAAATGTAACTACTCTTTTATATATTCTCTTTTAAAGCTTCATATTGGGATAGAGAGTGCTAACCCTCTCGAGCTCCCACTCATATTGTTGTGAGGTGAACTTAGTTTTCTCAACCTATTCTTCGATAACGTAAAACAATGTGTTCTCTTCTTAAGTCACCTCTTTAGAATGGGATTAGCCCTTGTGTTAACGGCCTAGTGCCAAGTAGGTCTTAATCAAAGTGTACTAGGAGTGCCAGTTTGCCTCCTCCCAAATTGTCATTTTAGAGGTCATTTAATTAACCTTCTTTTTCATTCAATAGACCTCAGTAGGTTGGGTATTTTACCCCTGTGTATATGTCCTGAGAGGACAGCTTGAAGGTGAAGTTTGGTGTGGCCTGTGATTGGCTTACACTTTGAGAGCAGATTGCGCTTTTGGAATTCAATTTTTGTATGCCTCGAGGAGGCTTTACTGTGTAATTTGGAGCAAGTGCTCCAGGGTTTGATTGGGGTCTTCTGCCCCTTGGTTAAAATTTGTATATCGGAAAGTTGGGCTAGTTGCCCAAGAATTGTGAACTCAGGGCTCGAAGCCCAAATTCTGTAATCTCTGTAATTGTACATTTCAAATTGTGTTTCGGCTACTAAGTACCTGTTCTTTGTTATTACTTAATTTTGAAAAGAAAATATAACCTTGTTAAATTTTACAGTAACTTTGATTCCGTAGTTTGAGACTCATTCACGCCCGCACCTTCTTTCACCTCTACCTACCACCAAAACACGGTACCAATAATAATAATAATAATAATAATAATAATAATAATAATAATAATAATAATAATAATAATAATAATAATTCAGTTTACATCGAAATGGCAAATAGATTCCATAAAAAGGTTTTATTCCTGCTCTGGCTCGTTTGGTGCTAATGAGGTAGACGATTTGGCAACTCTGACTACGGCAGACATAGTAAATCCTATTAGCCACTAATAGTCACCGGCTTCCGCTGGAGGGTAGTGGTGTGAGGCGAGGTCGTCATGTTTTGTCCCCAACTATACTAACATAGTAGGAGATGTGTGGGATCTGGTAAATGCAGCACGGGGGAAGTTTACGGAAGCAGAGATTGTTATCAGTGGAATATTGTGTAGGAGGGATACTGACTGGAAGGTGATCGGGGATTTAAAAGAGACTATAGAGTGGGTATATGGGAAACTGGAAGATCCTAATGGGTGGGTAGGAGATAGGGATCTGCACTCAGATGGCCTTCACTTGAACCACAATGGTAAGTATAAGTTAGGAAGTTTGTTTACAGGGGTTATAGGGAGGTACATTCAGGGAAACAGGGTGGACTAGGGAGCGGTGATAAGGGTACAAGGATCTGGAAGTCAAGTAGGGATGAGATAAAAAATTTAGTGTTGAACTGTAGAAGTATTTTAAAGAATAGAATTAAGTGATTTATTTACAAGATATTGTAACAGGAGTTGAATCATGGCTGAGAAATGAAATAATGGATGCAGAAATTTTATCACGGAATTGGAGTGTTTATCGTACAGACAGGATAGGAATGGTAGGAGGGGGAGTATTCATTCTGGTGAAAGAAGAATTTGTAAGTTACAAAAAAGTTATTAGATGACAAACATGAAATTCTACGTGCAAGGCTCATCTCTAAAGATAATAGGCAACTTGATGTTTTTGGAGTGTACAGACCTGGAAAGGGTGGCGCAGACACCGATTCAGAATGATTTGATCAGATAATCATCAATGTGGGAAACTATAAGAAAAGGAACATGACTGTAACAGGTGATCTCTTTTTTACCAAATACCAATTGGGAAGTAATGCGAGCAAAAGAAAGCATGACCAACAAATGACAAACAAGTTCATCTGGGAAGGACAGCTGAATCAGAATGTGATGGAAACAACTAGAAGGATGAATATTCTGGATGTGGTGCAGGTGAAACAAGATGAGCTCTATACAGAAACTGAACTGATAAATGATATTAGTGATCATGAAGCTGTTTTTGTCATAGATAAACATAAATGTGATAGAAAGCACTGGCATAGCCAGGAGGGGGGAAGGGTGCCTGAAACTAGCGTGAGGATCAGCTGTACATAATTCTCCATATTTGTACTGCTTGAATGAAAGGAAAGCGCTTAGGATTGTGATGCGCGGGACTATTTCCCTGTAGAGGCCTCAGTATTGGGAATATATCAGTGTGTTCAGAGATGAAGAAAAAGGGCAATTAGCAAGAGATTACTCAGTAGTGGGCCAGAACGTGACCACAGAGATAACGGGGGTCACGGCTAGGAACAGTTGCAAGCTTACAACATCGTGTCAGCTTTTGCTCGTCGGTTCCAGGAAACAACAATGTCCTAGGGATCCTCGGATTGTACCGTGGTTGAGAGATGTGCTGTGTTTAAGTTGCAGCGTTGGGAAGACTGTGACAGGATTGTGAGCTGCATGTTAGTTCCTCATTTTGTGCCATATAAGTAGGCTACTTTTTGAAGATGGACCGTTTTGTCATAAAGAAGCCAAAACTATGTGCATACACGGTAAGTTATGAAAAATATTTTTTATTCTAACAGCAGCAAGACAGACCGTGAATGCGTGTCTAAGTTCTATAGGTAGGCCTATATATTTTGTAAAATGCCTGGGGAGATTGGAACCTCAAATGGAACCATCAAAAGTGCGGGTAATTATTTTGTAATTAGCGGGCGTGATAACTCAGTTCCAATGGTTCTATCATCTCATCAAGATGGCCGAGGCTTGAATCGCAGTCGATGCATGAAATATTTTAAAAATAGGAAGCCAGGTTGTATTGATTCGAATTCTACTTAAAACACTAGATCCCGTCCCTTACCTTTCTTTAGTACCTTTGAGCCATAGCTGTATCAATAAAGGTGGTGTATTTTGAGTATCCAATGATTCTTCGGGCTTACATTGTACCTTAAATGGTGAGTGGATGCAATGGCGTACCCACAAAATAATTTCAGTGGATGGGGTATAAGTCCAGGCCAGTAGCGCGGATACAACTTTTCCTTGGAAGGGGTTGTGAAAAGATTTTTTTATTCTTTGTTTAGAATTTGGTTTATGTAGCACCGTAGGTCTTATGGCAATGATAAGAAGGAATGAGCTAGGAGTGGGAAGGAAGCGGCTGTGGCCTTAATTAAGGTGGTTAAGGGGAAACCACGGAAAACCATCGTTAGGGCTACTGACAGTGGGGTTCGAACCCACTACCTCCTGGATGCAAGCTCACAGCTGTGCGCTCCTAACCGCATGGTCAACTTGCCCGGTGGATATGAACAGAAAGCCAGTCCTACCGAATGAGGTAACGGATCCTCAGTAAATACTGATGGTTTTGATTGTTACCATGTAATTATATCCAACAATTGAAATCATAGCTTCTGTACTCTTAACACAAATCGACTGCATTATTGAAACTGTTCGTACATTGATAACATCTTTCTTCGTTTTGGAGGAAGTAGAATCTTCATTTAATTTGTCCTCTAGAAAAAAAGGACCACTTAGGTACTACTCCCCATGAAGGTGACTGGACTACCTTCCAGATCTTAGATATTTTGATTACCGGAGGCTCAAGGCCAACTCTATTGTGCCCACGAACAAAGCTGTATCTTCCCATTCTATGCCTAGCTTAACCCTGTCATCAGTGCCAGGAATCAAATGCTGGATGCCTTAAGTCAAATCCTAAAATAAGGAGACCTAAAAGTAAACAGCCTGCCCCGCGGTGTAGCGGTAGCATGCCTGCCTCTTACTGGAGGCCCTGGCTTCAATTCCCAGCCAGATCAGGGAATTTTACCTGTACCTGGATCTGAGTGCTGGTTCGAGGTACACTTAGCCCACGTGCTTATACATAGTGTCCACAGAAATGTTCTCTCAAGTTTCCCTGACTTTCCCTGACCTACTAAGAAAAAGTTCCCTGACTCACGAAAACTGAGCGGCAAGTTAATTCGCCAAACAGCATGTTTTACAAAAAAAAAAAAAAAGGAAATTCCAGCCTCTGCCATTCCCATAGCTGGCCTAATTCTCTCTCCACTTCCTTTTCTTCAATTATTTATGGAAAAACAATTACATTGATGGGCAACAAATTGTTTAAAGGTAACATGTAGGCCCAACATATACTTTTATCTTATTTCCAAGGAACAAAGTACAACTAACTATTAATAGAGTAAATAAAATGTGAAAATAAAATTATTTTACCACAGCAATCTAATACTATTTCATATGGATTTAAAGAACTCTTGAGATCAAAAGTAATTAACTTGTGTTTCTAATGCAGGCAAATATAATGAATTCCAATTAGTCTAGGTCTATATTCAAAACAATTTTCAAATTTGAAGACAAATCAGTCATAGGCACCATAGGTTTCTGACTTTGAAATCTTCTGAGGAATGATTCAACATCTGGCACTAAATTTTGCCTTAAGTAGTGGATTCTTCACAACTTCTCTACAGTATTGAAGGTTTTTTTTTTTTTTTTGGTGTACTCTTTCACAGATTTGCCAATGTGATCATATATTTTAAGAGCTTGATCAACACAACATCCATTTTCCAACCATCCTATTGCAGTGAACTTGTAAGGAGATGTGGTTCTTGTTGATATGTCTATACATTTAGCATGCCGAGCAGGGCTATCTTCAAAAAGATTGCGCAGAGATCTGAAAAAATTAAAAAGGTCCCAATCAATTTTGGAGATCCCAGTTTTCATGGCTCAATTCACTGTATGCAAACTGCATATGCCTATATCAAGAAGAGATTTGGCCTTAGGGTTTAGTATTTGCAAATGATTTTCAAGTTTTTAAATAAAACTGAGGTTAACATTCGGCCCATCCATTGAGACTTGCAAAATGTTGCCTAAAGGTACGGACAGTCCATGTATAAACTGATCTAATAAGTGATCCACAGTTGTCCTGCCTAAAAATACACTATTCCAACACCTTGTTCCAACTTTTGAAGATTTACATCCCTAAACCTTACACACAAGTCCATTGGACAAGTTTGTCTAAAGATTCATCAAAACAAACAACGTAGTCAGAGCACTGTTTTAAGTCATTTTGCAAACTTTCTTTAAAATATGGGGCTATTCCATTATTTATAACATAGGAAGCCTTAGTCTTGCCCATAGTAAAGTTGTGAGCAATTTTACTGTCTGGGAACATTGTTTTGAATGCTGCAGAGTTTTAATTACAAGAGTTGAGAAACATCTTTCCAGTGACAACCTGGAGAGCCCATATGGCTTCAGCTGATATAACATCATCTTTATTCACATTGCAAGTCTTTAAACTCCTTTGACTTGTTCCTGGCACTGCTAATTACTTTGTAGCTGTGGATGTAGTGCTAACTCTTGGCTGCATATCTTCAAGTGGAGATGGAGTAGAGGTATTCTTTGCAAAGAAAGACATTGTTGGCTGGGAAGACTTAGGTTTCACGTATTTTGTACGAGTAGGTCCTTTAGCATGGGAAGTGACTGCCTGTTTGCCCATATAGTAAGTTTGAATGATTTACAACACACTTTACAATATGCTGAATTTGCATCATTTACCAATATGGCCAACCAACTACTCAGTTCGGGAAACACTTTACTGTCTAGCCAAGGTATAAAAATGTACACTGCTTAGAAGCCACTGTCATGAGTTTCAAGAAAGCATCCTAGAACTGAAATTTAAAAAAAAACATAAAAATTGTTACACATTTCTTGTAAAAAAAAATACCTGAAAAAGAAATGCTATAATAGCCTGGGTTACAACAGACTAGAGCCCAAAAATATATCCCCTCAAATCCATCATTAGGGAAGATTTCCCTGACTCCAGATATTTTGTCTTTTTCCTGACCAATTTTTCCCCCCTGACTTTCCATGACTTTCCAGAATGTGGGCACTATGTTATATTTTTTTTTTTTTTTTTTTTTTTGCCAGTTGTTTTACATCGCACCGACACAGATAGGTCTTATGGCGACGATGGGACAGGAAAGGGCTAGGAGGGGGAAGAAAGCGACCGCAGCATTTGCCTGGTGTGAAAATGGGAATAATTGAGGAGATATCTGACGGTGAGAAGGCGGCCCCGGTCTAGAAAGCCACGAATAACGGCAGAGAGGATTCGTCGTGCTGACCAGACAACACCTCGTAATCTGCAGGCCTTCTGGCCGAACAGCCGTCGCTTGGTAGGCGATGTCCCGTCGGGGCCGTTATGCCATGGAGTTTGGTTTGGTAAAGTAAACAGAGAAGGAAGTGACATCCCTGCAAGGCTCTTCCAGTTCTTCCGTCCGTTTTCGTGCATTTAGGACAGTTGGAAAACGTACGACTTAATAAATGCGCCTCATAAAACATTTGTAAAAATACTAACTGCATCTATTCATAACAATAATCACAAACGCCTCCTTTTCATGTGGCTCAGTTGGTTGAGTCACTGTCCTTCTGAGTCTGAGTTCGCAGGTTCAAATCCCGGCTTGGGTCGTGGCCCTTAAAACGGCATTGAAATGGCAACAGCTCCATGTCATCGATTTCTGACACATTAATAAAAATTATACATACGAATATTAGCGTCACAAAACTGTAACTTTATACTACTATATTCTGTATCCCAGGCTTGCGAGGGAAACTAATAGGACAAGGTAAACCATACCTAGCCTATGTTGTGACGTGCATTTTTCTTTACAACTAAAAAAATGTCTATACCCGTACACCTTACATTCTATATATATGTTCTGTGTGTGTGTGTGTGTGTGTGTGTGTGTGTGTGTGTGTGTGTGTGTGTGTGCAGTCCTTTATGCATTATTTGTAAAAAATGTCACTTCTTTATATAACACATCACACGACCATTATTATAATAAAATTACCATATTTATTCTAAACCGGAACATTGCATCTTTACTCAAACTATATATTCTTGCATTCATTTCACTTGTACTCGGAATATATGAAATGCTGCAGTTATGTTGGGATGGGAATAACAGAGGTTGGCGGGGGTGGGGGCCTTGTCATCTAAGGAGTCCAGACACCCGAGGAGTTTTAACGAATGTACTTTTATTAACCCTGGAACCGGCAAGCGGTTTGCCTTCAAGCAGCAAGCATTTAGGCGAGTTTTGCAAGCAAGTTTTAAAAAATTCATAAAAATGTTGTTTTTCAATTTATTTTTATGTATAACTAGTCATTTTATTCAGAAAAGGATGAAGAATACTGTAGTAGGAAATTAAACTCACCAATTTAGTATCCTGAAGCAGTATGGATGAAGTATCCAACACACGCCAAGTATTCCAAAATAATCAGAAAGTTCTGGGCAACGTGTACGTAAAAAGTAATATTATTTGACGATTTTACTATATGCAAAATGTGCACAATTTTATGCTGATTAAAAATATGTAGAAAGGTTTCAATACATTGAAGCATTGTATAGTAAAATAGAACTGAAATAACACTAGCACATCGCACCAACACGTGAGTCTACTTAGTCTGATTCTTCCTCGCTACCTTCGGGGTGGTGGCTCCTCTTTCTTCCTGGTTTCATAGGCCTCCAAAAATGTTCTAATTTATGGTAGTACTGTTGATGGACACCACAATTACACCCTTGGCACCAGAAGTGGGTGCGTGACTTTTTTCTGCAGTCGAACAGACAGGGCACAACCGCAGTTTCTTTCCTGCGAGGCGTACCAGCTGATGTCCCATTTCTCCTGAAGGTCCAGGTTGAATGTTTTGAAGAGTTTCTGCATCTACAAGACCTTAGACAATACTAACCATAAAATCCTCATGTTCAATGGGTTTTTCGGTGTTCGAACTATAGAGTATGTAGGCATCAAAAATTACCGTTACCAACAGGTTATAGAATACTTCTTTCCAGTCGAAACGTTTGTGACATGACTTAAGAAAAATATGGAAATATTTGCGATTTTGAAGTGCACCACTATTTTTAAATGTTGTTATTAGGGTTCAGACCCGTATTCATAACTAGAGAAATGATTTATTTTTTTTCATTTCTGATACTGTAATGTCAACCCCTCTTTGCAGACGAGAATACGGACCCATATTTCCGGAATTTGTTTTATTTCGAATAATTTCCTGTGTATATTTCTTAATTTCAGTCACTAAAAGATTCCAGATAGCATTGGAGAAAAACAAATAGAAATAAGTAAGAGGAGGATTATTTCCCGGAGGGCAATTTCGTATACCTGCGTTTCGAACCTTGAACTTCTCTTCCACTTTTATTTCTGGCTCTGGAGTCCGGCTCCATGGCTAAATGGTTAGCGTGCTGCCCTTTGGCCACAGGGATCCCGAGTTCAATTCCCGGCAGGGTCAGGAATTTTGACCTTGATTGGTTAATTTCGCTGGCACGGGGGCTGGGTGTATGTGTCGTCTTCATCATCATTTCATCCTCATCATGACACGCAGGTCTCCTACGGGAGTCAAATCAAAAGACCTGCACCTGGCGAGCCGAACATGTCCTTGGATACTCCCGGCACTAAATGCCATACGCCATTTCATTTTTTTCTGGCTCTGGAGGATAAAATCTTATTCACTTTGGTTCTGTTTGGTCCACTGCATTACCGTCATTATCATCAGTGGCTGGTTCATTGTGTTCCACATCATCGTCAATATCAGTGTCAAAATCACAGCCTAGGCTCATATAACTTATCACTACCTGACGAATTATTGTCAAAATCATCGTCAGTTCCTTCTAAAAATACGTCACTTTCACCTTCGCCATCCAGATCAAACAAAAAATTATGAATTTCACTACTTCCTGACAATTCACTCATTTTGTGCTAATGCACATCGGACAACCACAGCAACCACAACAGAATGACCGCCTGCAAAATGTTCTCGTTTTACCACATGTATACCACACACTCTTTCACACTAAACTACTTCAGAATTGTGCTCTGTTTATAGAGTAGAGTTCCTTCTTCAACATGATGCAAGATATGTCATAAAGGTGTTGAGTGTCAAGGCGCTATCTCGAAATTAGTGAGCGCTGGCGTAATGCATCTCGACAGCAACTCTGCTGGTTGAGTAACAGGGAAACGAGTCGCGATCGCGATGACTGCCGGTTCCAGGGTTAAGCATTTTATATATAATGTACATTATTATTAGCTTCTGGAATCTGCACAAATCCACCAATCTTACTTGGATCCAAGGACACTCATTTCATTTTTAGGTATTCTTTGTATACCACCTAAACTCTGGAAGTTTTGACACCTATCAAAATAAAATTCTGGATGAAGAAGTACTTTAATGCCCCCCCCCCCCAAACTGAAATCCTGGCTATGCTACTGATAGAAAGGAAGTTAGTAGTAGTAGTAGTAGCAGTAGTAGTAGTTAAAACCTATTGAAATTGTTTAATTTTGTGTGTGTGTGTGTGTGCGTGTGATCAATTTAGTGCAATTTATATATTGGTGTTTAGTGCTTGTTTGTAGAAATTGGGAGTAGTGATATTTATTTGAATTTTATAACAAGTAATTCAGTTGGTGTTCAGTAGATTATGTTTTCTAGATTAAGTAGGCTAGCTAGGTGTACCTCGTTTCAAATTTAGGTTTAGGAAATACTATAGGTAATAATATTAACTTTAAAAAGAAAATTTTTACATATCTACAGGTTCTTTGGTGTAAAACTTACAGAGGAAGATTATCATAAGGAGTTGTAACTTCCGCCGGAACTTTTCCAGTATTTCGTATAGATATCCGTTCAAACTATCACGAAGGTAATCATTTATTAAATTAAATAACACGATACGCCTGTAAACTTCGATTTAAAAAGAAGTTAAAGAGAATACATGGTCATTTCACTGGATAATTACGGTACTTAACAGTTTTTGGATTGTTGATGTTTGTTGCTGCATTCCAACGAGATCAAAGAGTAGGCTACATGCACATGGTAGTTGTTTAAACAACTACAAAATCAGCTGATTACTTAACTCCGATAATTTGTAGTCTAAGTTCCTGGCATACTTTGTACATTGCACCTTCCATTCATCGAGTAAAAGTTAATAATCAAATTCTTATACCCCAATAATGTTGCAGTTCAAGCCCCCGGCATAGTTTTGACAGAAATTATTGTAGATAGCCCCTTATTTTTCAGCATTCACCACGTAGTAGGGAAAATAATAGTAATCCACCAACGGTAAAAATCATATAACCACATTTTAGTTGAGAATTGCAGTATAGATACAGTATATTTAGATAGTACCGTACCTTGCCTGCTATATTTGTGTGTATCTTTCGTGTGTATCTATTAAAGCATAGTATTAATAATAATCTGAGTGTTGGTGCAAAGTCAAGCAAAACAAAAAACAAAACCCTGTCTAATCTTTAGCTTTGTTGGTAATCACTGAGTACAGTAATTCTTTCAAATTTCAAACTTGAAATTTTCATTTCTGTTTGTGCTTAGTAGTGACATACGGTACCGGTATTGCAACTAGGATACGTCTGAACGTAGTGTAGTGCACTGTACAGTAGTATACAAGTAATATCTTATAATAAATTAGCATGCTTATTTTATTATTATAAAATATTTGTGTACTATAGTAGAGGTATCCGTAGAAACTCTCTTACTAAAAATCTTTTGCTGTAATTAGGATAGGCTTAACTGCAGTTTAGAATTGTGTGATTCTTGTGTATTCCTTTCGGTATTCAGTAATTAACAGCAGTTTTATCCTGTTAGGGTGTTGTAGGACAAAAATAGAGTACGACTAAGTAGTATTGTAGTGTAGTGGTATATTAGTTATGTTACTGTCGTGTGATCTTTGAGTACTATCCTAGACAAGATTTCTTTCCATTCATTTTTTCCGCACATAACAAGTTACTTTATTTTTCCTTTTCTTTTAATTTTTTCTGTAAAGAATGGCTAAGGAGTGCAAGTGTAGGAACTGTGGGTGTGGCAAGACATTGAGGGGTATGAGGCAGGAGTTGGAGAGTTTGAGGGAGATAATTAGGATTCTCACAGAAGACAGGAAGGAAGGTAGGTCCCCCCACAAAACAATATACAGGTTACAGTATATGTAAAAGAGGGATGTGAAGAAAAGGGGGGAATTGCAGAAGGGCAAGGAGATTGCAGGATAAGGGCTATATTCAGGATAAAAATTCAGGACAAGTGTCTGTGAAAAATCAGTACAAGTCACTCCAGGTAGAACAACGGAGGGAAGATGAGGAACAGGGAACTGTTGCTGAGATGTATGGAAGTAGGAGGAAGAGAAAGGGTAGGAAAGGGAAATGTAGAGTAGAGGATAGGAAAAGACAGGTGGAACAGGGTCAGGGAAGGGAGAAAAGGGAAGAGGAAGTAGCTTCTGCAGATATCAGGAAAGATAGGGCTGTCAAGGAGGGGAGGGGATCAAATGAGGTGGGTAGGGTTGAGGTTCTGGTCATGGAGGATTCCATCGTTAGACATGTGGGGAAAGTGTGTGGAGGAAAGGGAACTAGGTTGAGGCAGATGTTGAGGAAAGTAGAAGAGAAGGAGGAGGGGAAGGAAAACGTGGTAGTGTTTCACGTTTGTACCAACAACGTAAGGCAAGCTGGTATAAATACCAACATACTGTAGTTGGGGATGCAGGGATCTGGTAAATGCAGTAAGGTTGAAGTTTAAGGAAGCAGAGATTGTTATCAGTGGAATAATGTGTAGGAGGGATACTGACTGGAAAGTTATTCTGTATTATCCGACATTTTCGGTGATCTGACGTACTCCAGGTCCCGTTTAAGTCGGATAATCGAGACTCTACTGTATGTATATATATTAAATAAGAGTCTTGTTTGTACATTGCTCAGAATATGAAAAGAATGGTATTTCTGTATCAATCATGACCAAAGTAACAAGGAAATGCCCTTCTTACTTTTCCGTAACTTCTGTCTGTCTGTCTGTATGTACACGTATCACGAGAAAACGGCTGAAGAGAATTTGATCAAAATCGGTATGTAAACTCGGGGGATGAGCCACTACAATCTAGGCTATATATCATTTTACTCACGCTGAGTGAAATGGTAGTTTAGGGGAAGGCCTAACATTTAATTCTCAAATATTTACACTATTAATGGTCGTATTGATAAATAATACATAACTAAAGTTACATAGAATTAAATTTCTGATCATTTATGTCTTATACATTTTTACTGTACCGGCTACGATAACACAGATACTCATGAATTTGTATTTTTATTGCTAAGTCCATATCAACTCCGAGCCACGAGATAATAGGTAACAGAATGTAATGAAAATCGGTATATAGAGTCGGGAAATAATAAACTACAGTCTAAGCTATAAACAATTTTATTCTCCCTGGATGAAATTGTAGTTTAGGGGAAGGCGCCAAAAAATTAATATTTAAATACCTATGTTATTGGTCTTTTGTATCGGTCTCTTGACACAGGCCAGAGCAAAGTGTAGCTTCCACCGAAGTCCCAGTCTCATCCACGGTTGTGACAATATGGAAGCTGCTGGGGTATGAGTGATGCTGATTAGTGACATTCAGAGCACGACCAGTGTGTCTGAGGGTTATGAATGGTGTTGCTCATAGGGTCAGTCGTGCTGCAGTAGCACCTTCTGGTCCAGTAAGGAAAGCAATGGCAAACTACCTCACTCCTCATCCTGCCTAGTATGCCTCATTTGGGCTCTGCCATTGGTTTTTGCAGTTTCCCTATAACTGCATAGCCTTAGGTGGTGCTATTGGAGGATCCAACCAGCCTCTGGGCTGATGACCCCCCCACACACACGCACACACATGTTATTGGTCCTATCGAAAAGTATTACATAACAAAAAGTATAGAGAGTACAATTTCTATTTATATTTTATTCAATTTTACAATATTGACTATGATAAGAGTGGTTTTTAAGAGTCGGAAGAAAACTAAATGCGAAGGTCTACAATATCGAAAGCACATAACATTGATCAATAATAACATTATATTGACCATTGTTTGTTGTCATGTTCTTTGTCTCATGCTGCCACTGAACTCCGATAGATGGGATTACTGCTGCATTCCGAGTATAACAGCCTGACTTAATATTGGCAGGAAATAGCTGGGGAGTTAGAAAACTTTCTTCTTTAGCATGCCATTCCTCTGATTCATACATTTTCTGATACTGCTGGTACGTAACACACTGGTTCATCATAGTATTGCAGCTATTCGATCCCTACTCTGACGTGCTGTTTTGAATGAGCACTGTGCACACGTAGGCCTAAGGCAGAGGATCATTTAGTAGTAGCAGCAGCAGCAGCAGCAGCAGCAGCAGCAGCAGCAGTAGTAGTAGTAGTAGTAGTAGTAGTAGTAGTAGTAGTAGTATGACCTGGTCTAGAATTACTATTTAGGTCTATTCCAAATTATAGCACCACAGTTCACTAAATAATTCAAAATTACACCATGAAAAGAGCAGTTTCTTAAGAAAAGCTTCTTCCTCTTCACATTTATTAAATTGTACATTCATTTTATTCCAAACTAGGTCCCACCAGCAAAGGTATGATACTCATTTTAAACATTCACCCGCTTTTCCAATTCCTTTCAGCCCCTTAACTGGATTTTCTGAAAACAATAAAATACATGTTTCATTGTTTTTAAAGGAGATTCTAAATACCAGTTTTCATGTCTGTACGTCTTTAACACCTTCAGTTTTTGAGACAAATGTATACACAAAAAAATAATTCAACTTCTTCCTCTTTGCTGCTTTCTAACCCACTCCCGGCTTAAGTGGACTTTCCAAAAGCAAAAAATACATGTTTATTTATTTTGAAAATAAATTCAAAATACCAACTTTCACGACTGTAAAAGCTTCATATTTTAAGATAAAGTATCCTCATAAACATATTTCATCTCCTTATTTACTTAATTTCAAGTCCACACCCCTTACGTCGATTTTCCGAAAAATACAAATGCATGTTTCTTTATTTTTAAAGGAGATTATAAATACTAATTTTTACGTTCATAACATCTTCATTTCTTGAGATATAAGTATCTTCATAAATGTAATTCAACTCCTTTTTCATCCCCCTTCCTACCTGTGAAGCTGATTTCCCCCTCCCCAAAAGTGCATGATCCTTTATTCATTCATTCACCCCCCTTAAGTGGATTTTCCGAAGACAAAAGAACGTGTTTCTTTACTTTGAAGATTCCATGCCTCTAACATCTTCAGTTTTTGAGATATAAGTATTGCCATAAAAAGAATTCAAAACCTGTTTCACCCCAGCCCATTAAGTTGATCACCCCTACAAAAAATGTGTGTTTCTTTATTTAAAGGAGATTCCAAATACAAATTTTCACATGTGTAAGATCTTTAGTTTTTAAGATATAAGTATCCTCATGCAAAGAATTCAACTTTTTCAATTAATTCACCCCCCTTAAGTGGATTTTCCACAGACAAAAGATTACATGTTTCTTTACTTTGAAAGAAAATTCCAAATACAACATTTCATGTCTGTAACATCTTCAGTTTTTGATATATAAGTATCCTCATGAAAAGAATTAAACTCCTTTTTCACTCCACCCCCCGCCTGTTAAGTTGGTTTCACCTCACCCAAAAAATGGGTGTTTATTTTTCAAGGAAATTCCAAATACCAATTTCCATGTCTGTAACCTTCAGTTTTGAGATATAAGTTTCTCCAGAAAAAAAAATTCAATTTTTTTTCACTTCCTTTCACAATCCCCACTTAAGTGAATTTTCCAAAAATAAACAGTACCCATTTCTTTAAAAGAGCTTCCAAATATGAATAACACGACTGTAACATCATCAGTTTTTAGATATATGTACCCTTGTAAAAAGAATTCATCTCCGTTTTCATCCTCCACTACCAAGTTGATTCCCCCCACCCAAAAATGCGTGTTTCTTTATTTTTAAAGGAGATTCCAAATACCAGTTTTCAGGTTTATAACATCTTTAGATTTTTCGTATATATAGTCATACAAATAATTCAACTAATTTATCAATTCTTTCACACATCCACCCCCCCCCCCCCAGTAAGGTTTTTTCCAAAAACAAAGGAATACGTGTTTCCTTATTCTTAAAAGAGATCCCAAATACCAATTTTCACGTCTGCAACATGTTAAGTTTTTGAGATATACTGTAGATATGCTAATTTTAAAAAGTCACCCCCTTTTCAGTTCCCCTTACGTGCATTTTCCGAAAAAACATTTATGTTTCTTTACTTTTACAGGAAATTCTAAATACCAGTTTTCAAATCTGTAATATGTTACCTGTCTGAGATAATTTGCAGATATAGTCTTTTTAGAAATTCACCGCGTTTGTCAGTCCTGTTCACCCCCTATTCATCGGATTACCCCAAAAACACAAAAATATGTGTTTCTTTATTTTCAAAGGAAATTCCAAGTACCAATTTTCATGTCTGTAACATCTTCACTTTTTGAGATATAAGTCTCCTCATAAAAGGTGTTCAACCCCTTTTCTCCCATTTTCACCCCCCTTAATGGGATTTCCCAAAAACAAAAAATTTGTGTTTCTTTATTTTTAAAGGAGATTCCAAATACCAATTTTCAGGTCTGTAATATCTTCCGTTTCTGGGATATAAGTATCCTCACTAGTGGGATTTTCCAAAAAAAAAGTGTTTCTTTATTTTTTGTGGGTTACTGTAGTCACGTCCTAGTTCGTGAACCATGGGCAACGGCTGAGTGGCCTAGTAAGTGGTCCTGAGAGTCGGGATACCAGTTGCTATGGAATGGGAGTGGGCATCTCGGACATATTCTGAGTCATGGCCCTCCTTGTGCTCAGGCGGCTAGGACTACACAATTCACCGGTGGTCCATAACCCGTTAGAGGAGAGATCCTCACTTGGACTATGTGCAAGTAGGGCAGCATCCTGCTTCATGAATTTACCGAGCTCAGAACACTTTAAGCAAGCCTCGGACCTATGGGAGTAATAGAGTCCCACTCCCATTTGACAGGCGAGGGACTCCTTGGAAACAACTTGGCGAACGAAATGGAATTCGATGGGGAGCTATCAATATTAATGGGGCTTATGGAAGAAAGAAGGTAGAACTTGCTGAGTCAGCAAAGAGGATGCATCTGGATGTGCTAGGAGTAAGTGATATTCGGGTAAGGGGAGATAAGGAGGAAGAGATAGGAGATTATAAAGTGTACTTGACAGGTGTTAGAAAGGGAAGGGCAGAGTCTGGGGTAGGGCTCTTTATCAGGAATACCATTGCACGCAACATAGTTTCTGTTAGGCACGTAAGTGAGCGAATGATGTGGGTAGATTTGTCAGTGGGAGGAATTAGGACAAGAATTGTGTCCGTGTATTCACCATGTGAGGGTGCAGATGAGGATGAAGTTGACAAGTTTTATGAAGCATTGAGTGACATCGTGGTCAGGGTCAACAGCAAGGATAGAATAGTGCTAATGGGCGATTTCAATGCGAGAGTTGAGAATAGAACTGACGGATACGAAAGGGTGATTGGTAAATGTGGGGAAGATATGGAAGCTAATGGGAATGGGAAGCATTTGCTGGACTTCTGTGCTAGTATGGGTTTAGCTGTTACGAATACATTCTTCAAGCATAAGGCTATTCACCGCTACACATGGGAGGCTAGGGGTACCAGATCCATAATAGACTATATCTTAACAGACTTTGAATTCAGGAAATATTTTAGGAATGTACGAGTTTTTCGGGGATTTTTCGATGATACAGACCATTATCTGATCTGTAGTGAACTAAGTATCTCTAGGCCTAGGGTAGAGAAAGTGAAATCTGTCTGCAAACGAATAAGGGTAGAAAATCTCCAGGACGAGGAAATTAGACAGAAGTACATGGATATGATTAGTGAGAAGTTTCGAACAGTAGACAGTAAGGAGGTTCAGGATATAGAAAGTGAATTGGTGGCATACAGGGATGCTGTCGTAGAAACAGCAAGGGAATGCCTAGGAACAACTGGGTGTAAAGATGGGAAAAGGCGAACATCTTGGTGGAATGATGAAGTGAGAGCAGCCTGTAAACGTAAAAAAGAAGGCTTATCAGAAATGGCTCCAAACAAGGACCGAGGCAGACAGGGATTTGTACGTAGATGAAAGGCACAGAGCGAAACAAATAGTTGTTGAATCCAAAAAGAAGTCATGGGAAGATTTTGGTAATAACCTGGAAAGGCTAGGTCAAGCAGCAGGGAAACCTTTCTGGACAGTAATAAAGAATCTTAGGAAGGGAGGGAAATTTTTTTTTTGCTAGGGGCTTTACGTCGCACCGACACAGATAGGTCTTATGGCGACGATGGGATAGGAAAGGCCTAGGAGTTGGAAGGAAGCGGCCGTGGCCTTAATTAAGGTACAACCCCAGCATTTGCCTGGTGTGAAAATGGGAAACCATGGAAAACCATCTTCAGGGCTGCCGATAGTGGGATTCAAACCTACTATCTCCCGGATGCAAGCTCACAGCCGCGCGCCTCTACGCGCACGGCCAACTCGCCCGGTAGGGAGGGAAAAAGGAAATGAACAGTTTTTGAGTAATTCAGGTGAACTCAGAACAGATCCCAGGGAATCACTGGAGAGGTGGAGGGAATATTTTGAACATCTTCTCAATGTAAAAGGAAATCATCATGGTGGTGTTGCAAACAGTCAAGCTCATGGGGAGGAGGAAAATGATGTTGGTGAAATTATGCTTGAGGAAGTGGAAAGGATAGTAAATAAACTCCATTGTCATAAGGCAGCAGGAATAGATGAAATTAGACCTGAAATGGTGAAGTACAGTGGGAAGGCAGGGATGAAATGGCTTCATAGACTAGTCAAATTAGCGTGGAGTGTTGGTAAGGTACCTTCAGATTGGACAAAAGCAGTAACTGCACCTATCTATAAGCAAGGGAACAGGAAGGATTGCAACAACTATCGAGGTATCTAATTGATTAGTATACCAGGCAAAGTATTCACAGGCATCTTGGAAGGGAGGGTGCGATCAGTCGTTGAGAGGAAGTTGGATGAAAACCAGTGTGGTTTCAGACCACAGAGAGGCTGCCAGGATCAGATTTTCAGTATGCGCCACGTAATTGAAAAATGCTACGAGAGGAATAGGCAGTTGTGTTTATGTTTCGTAGATCTAGAGAAAGCATATGACAGGGTACCGAGGGAAAAGATGTTCGCTATACTGGGGGACTATGGAATTAAAGGTAGATTATTAAAATCAATCAAAGGCATTTATGTTGACAATTGGGCTTCAGTGAGAATTGATGGTAGAATGAGTTCTGGGTTCAGGGTACTTACAGGAGTTAGACAAGGCTGTAATCTTTCACCTTTGCTGTTTGTAGTTTACATGGATCATGTGCTGAAAGGTATAAAATGGCAGGGAGGGATTCAGTTAGGTGGAAATGTAGTAAGCAGCCTGGCCTATGCTGACGACTTGGTCTTAATGGCAGACTGTGCCGAAAGCCTGCAGTCTAACATCTTGGAACTTGAAAATAGGTGCAATGAGTATGGTATGAAAATTAGCCTCTCGAAGACTAAATTGATGTCAGTAGGTAAGAAATCCAACAGAATTGAATGTCAGATTGGTGATACAAAGCTAGAACAGGTCGATAATTTCAAGTACACTGACTGACAGAGCAAATGCAACACCAAGAAGGAGTGGTCAGAATTTTATGCCAATTGCAGGGTAGACTGACGTCACTGAGGTATGCTCATGATGTGAAATGCGCCGCTGTGCTGCGCACGTAGCGAACGATAAATGGGACACGGTGTTGGTGAATGGCCCACTTCGTACCGTGATTTCTCAGCCGACAGTCATTGTAGAACGTGTTGTCGTGTGCCACAGGACACGTGTATAGCTAAGAATGCCAGGCCGCCGTCAACGGAGGCATTTCCAGCAGACAGACGACTTTACAAGGGGTATGGTGATCAGGCTGAGAAGGGCAGGTTGGTCGCTTCGTCAAATCGCAGCCGATACCCATAGGGATGTGTCCACGGTGCAGCGCCTGTGGCGAAGATGGTTGGCGCAGGGACATGTGGCACGTGCGAGGGGTCCAGGCGCAGCCCGAGTGACGTCAGCACGCGAGGATCGGCGCATCCGCCGCCAAGCGGTGGCAGCCCCGCACGCCACGTCAACCGCCATTCTTCAGCATGTGCAAGACACCCTGGCTGTTCCAATATCGACCAGAACAATTTCCCGTCGATTGGTTGAAGGAGGCCTGCACTTCCGGCGTCTGCTCACAAGACTACCATTGACTCCACAGCATAGACGTGCACGCCTGGCATGGTGCCGGGCTAGAGCGACTTGGATGAGGGAATGGCGGAACGTCGTGTTCTCCGATGAGTCACGCTTCTGTTCTGTCAGTGATAGTCACCGCAGACGAGTGTGGCGTCGGCGTGGAGAAAGGTCAAATCCGGCAGTAACTGTGGAGCGCCCTACCGCTAGACAACGCGGCATCATGGTTTGGGGCGCTATTGCGTATGATTCCACGTCACCTCTAGTGCGTATTCAAGGCACGTTAAATGCCCATCGCTACGTGCAGCATGTGCTGCGGCCGGTGGCACTCCCGTACCTTCAGGGGCTGCCCAATGCTCTGTTTCAGCAGGATAATGCCCGCCCACACACTGCTTGCATCTCCCAACAGGCTCTAGGAGGTGTACAGATGCTTCCGTGGCCAGCGTACTCTCCGGATCTCTCACCAATCGAACACGTGTGGGATCTCATTGGACGCCGTTTGCAAACTCTGCCCCAGCCTCGTACGGACGACCAACTGTGGCAAATGGTTGACAGAGAATGGAGAACCATCCCTCAGGACACCATCCGCACTCTTATTGACTCTGTACCTAGACGTGTTTCTGCGTGCATCGCTGCTCGCGGTGGTCCTACATCCTACTGAGTCGATGCCGTGCGCATTGTGTAACCTGCATATCGGTTTGAAATAAACATCAATTATTCGTCCGTGCCGTCTCTATTTTTTCCCCAACTTTCATCCCTTTCGAACCACTCCTTCTTGGTGTTGCATTTGCTCTGTCAGTCAGTGTATTTAGGTTGTGTGTTTTCCCAGGATGGTAATATAGTAAGTGAGATTGAATCAAGGTGTAGTAAAGCTAATGCAGTGAGCTCGCAGTTGCGATCAGCAGTATTCTGTAAGAAGGAAGTCAGCTCCCAGACGAAACTATCTTTACATCGGTCTGTTTTCAGACCAACTTTGCTTTACAGGAGCGAAAGCTGGGTGGACTCAGGATATCTTATTCATAAGTTAGAAGTAACAGACATGAAAGTAGCAAGAATGATTGCTGGTACAAACAGGTGGGAACAATGGCAGGAGGGAACCCAGAATGAGGAGATAAAGGCTAATTTAGGAATGAACTCGATGGATGAAGCTGTACGCATAAACCGGCTTCGGTGGTAGGGTCATGTGAGGCGAATGGAGGAGGATAGGTTACCTAGGAGAATAATGGACTCTGTTATGGAGGGTAAGAGAAGTAGAGGGAGACCAAGACGACGATGGTTAGACTCTGTTTCTAACGATTTAAAGATAAGAGGTATAGAACTAAATGAGGCCACAACACTAGTTGCAAATCGAGGATTGTGGCGACGTTTAGTAAATTCTCAGAGGCTTGCAGACTGAACGCTGAAAGGCATAACAGTCTATAATGATAATGTATGTATGTATTTATTCTAAATACCAATTTTTACATCTGTAAACTTTTAAAGTTTTGATATATAGATACATATAGATATAGATATAGATATATATATATATATACTGTATATATAGATAGAGAACCAATTGTAATGGTGAGAGGCTGATCAATCTGTGTAAAAATCACAACCTTGTTCTTAAATCTACAGCATTCAGACACCTCCCCCGAAAAGCCAAGACCTGGAGATGTCCCAATCCCTTGCTAGGAGAGTACCAGTTAGATCACGTTGCCATCAGTAGAAGGAATAGCAAGGAAATAATGAACATCGAGGTATTGAGAGGTGCCAATATTGATTCAGACCACTACCTATCTTTGGTCAAAGCAAATTTCATTCCACTCACGAAGTACAGAGGTAACAGTTACACCAGGTCCAGAATCCCAAAATTTAATCCAGCCCAGCTGAAAGAGAACAACAACTTTACTAAGGTACTAAGCAATAATCAGAATAAAACAGATTGGCCTAACCTACAGAAGGCACTGATAGATGCAGCAACAGAAACCATCCTTGCAACCAGAAGGAGTAAACACCCATGGTGGACACCAACATGTGATAAGGCAATAGAGGAGAGAAGACAGGCATGGGTGAAATGGAACTGCAACAAAAACACGGAAAATCATACAGCCTTCCTAACAGTCAGAAAGAACACGGCCAAGACTATTAAAAATGCTAAGAGGCAACATAACAACGACATCATAGATCAGGCAGAGAAAGACTTTCAAAGGAACAACACCAGTAACTTGTACAAAACTCTAAAATCTCAAACAAACGCTTACTCAGCCCCTACACTCCACCTTCGAGGACCAGACGGAGAACTGAAAATGAACAATGAAGATTGTACTACAGCCCTTGCAAAATATTTTGATGGCCTCCTCAATGCAGAAGAACCACAGGAAAAACTACAATTTCAACCTAAAGACTTTGAATCTTGTGAAGGCTACTCTGACGAACACCATGTCCAAAGTCAAATTCAGAGGGGGTATTATCAAAAAGCTTCGAGATCAAAACAGGTGTTAGACAGGGAGATGGTTTGTCCCCTATCCTGTTTAACTGTCTGCTTGAGAAGGTCATTCGGGAATGGACGAACATACTAGCTGACAACTCTGGATTAAAAATCGGCTACAGAAAAGACAAGTTAACAGTTACTTGCTTAGCCTTCGCAGATGACCTCACACTCTTAGCTTCAAGTACGGAAGAAGCTACGTACCAGCTATCCTCCCTAGAACGCATAGCAGCTAAAGCAGGGCTAAAGATCGCTGTCAATAAAACAGAATTTCTGACCAACATCAGAGAAGCACCCAACTTCATTTCTTTGGGGGACAAAATAATACAGAAGGCCAACTCATTCAAATATCTTGGAGAGTGGATAACCCCAAATGTTAATGAGGATCTTGCAATGAAGAGTAGATGCACTAAATTAGAAAGAGCTTATCATCTTTGTAAGGACATATACAAGTCTAAATCCCTCTCCCTGAATCTTAAACTTAGACACTACAACACTGTAGTAAGACCATCTGTACTGTACGCAGAATGCCTAAACATGACCCGGAGAGGACAACTCAGAAAACTAGAACTGAAAGAGCGAAAGATCCTCAGAAGGATTATGGGTCCCATTAAAGAAGGAGATGGCTACAGAATCAGGCACAACAAGGAACTGTACGGTAAAATAGAGAGCATTACAACAGCTATGAGGAAGAGAAGACTAATCTTCTATGGTCACGTAGTCAGGATGGACAGCCAGAGACTCACTTCAAGAATCTTCAACACTGTATCTAAAGGGAAAGCAACAAATGCCAAATGGACGAATTTAGTGCAGAAAGACCTACAATACCTAAACATTGATCACATTGACATTTACAACCGAGATAAATTCAGAAAGTTAGTCAAGACATCTGACTCTCTCCAGTCACTAACAACTAAATCACTGCGTCCAGGAGTAGGAGTGAAATGGACTCAAGAAAGAAAAGACATCCATAGCGCTAGAATGAAGGAATACTGGACTAAGAGGAAGAAAAGAGCTCACCAGAGTTAAGAACCAAGTGGCCCATCGTAGGCCTAAACGAAGAAGAAGAAGAAGAAGAAGACAATACACTCATTTTAAAAATTCACCCCATTCCACCCCCCTTAGCGACGGAATATCCAAAAATCCTCCGTTAGTGAGCACCTACATTGTAATATAAATGTGTCCTCAAAATTTCATTTCATTATGTCCAGTAGTTTTGGCTCGGCGATGGTCGGTCGGTCGGTCAGTCAGGACATGTTATTTTATATATATAGATTAGCAGTGAAAGGGGGTTTCTCCTCCGGCTTGGAGGAAAAATTTGCATCAAAGTCAGACAGATTTTCCCACCGCCAGTGTAGTTAATGAAGATTTTCCGACTCATCGGGTACTCCTAGGAAACATTAGTAAAAGGGCTTAGTTTTTGCCCTGGGAGTCTCCGGTATTCGAGGCCCCCTCCCCACCGAAAAAAGGCAACGAGTGTTCATGGATCACGGCTGTCTGCAGCTTGGTCATTCCACGCCTGGAACTTTGGATTGTTAGATTGGCAGCATAGTACTGTTCGTTAAAGGTGAGAAAAAGTGTGGTTTTCCATTTGATCGAGTATTTCATATGAAAGCATTACTTTTAATAGCGCCATTTCTACTGACGTCATTGTAATGACCTATGTTCATTTCAGATGGGAAAACCACTAAGACAGTCTTTCTGAGGATGTAAAAAGGCAGGTGTCTTGCCATTTTAACGGAAACTCCCCAACCTGATTGTGACTGATGGTAGGCAAGCAGGCCTACCATTCCAATGAAAATTCCCTAACCCAGTCTTCATATGAGAAAAGACGTTTGGTGACTTCCCCGTTGCATTTCTAGGGTAACGCTAAAAGCTATGCAATTTAATACAATCCTGCTCAAACGTGTACACTACCTAACCTAGAATTCTGTATACAATGTAATTCCGTTGTGAAGCACGGGTACATCAGCTAGTTTACAATAAGATACAAAGTTGAAAACTAGAAAAGCGGATGAAATTTATAAGATTTCTGGGGCTATACTAAATACAATGGGTTGGGATATAGTACGATATCTGAAGTAATTATTTGATTATTGTTTGACTGAAGGAGTTATACCAAATGAATGGAGAGTTGCTATAGTAGCCATTGTGTATAAAGGAAAGGGTGATAGGCATAAAGCTGAAAATTACAGGCCAGTGAGTTTGACATGCATTGCATGCAAGCTTTGGGAAGGCATTTTTTCTGATTATACTAGACATGTTTGCGAAATTAACAACTGGTTCGATAGAAGGCAGTTCGGTTTTAGGAAAAGTTATTCCACTGAAGCTCAATTTGTAGTATTCCAGCAAGATATAGCAGATATCTTGGATTCAGGAGGTCAAATGGACTGTATTGCAATCGACCTGTCTAAAGCATTTGATAGTGTGGATCATGGGAATTTACTGGCAAAAATGAGTGCAACTGAACTAGACAAAAGAGTGACTGAATGGGTTGCTATATTTCTAGAAAATAGATCTCAGAGAATTAGAGTAGGTGAAGCTTTATCTGACCCTGTAATAATTAAGAAGGGAATTCCTCTAGGCAGTATTATTGGACCTTTATATTTTCTTATTTATATAAATGATATGAGTAAAGAAGTGGAAGCGGAGGTAAGGCTTTTTGCGGATGATGTTATTCTGTATAGAGTAATAAATAAGTTACAAGATTGTGAGCAACTGCAACATGACCTCGATAATGTTGTGAGAGTGGGGTTCGAACCCACTATCTCCCGAATACAAGCATATATTTATAATTAAAACAATAATAAAATATTTAAAGAGAAAAGTTGGGAGACTATATATTGCAGTGTACCAATTGATGAGCCCAACTTAGTACAATAGGGCAAAACGCTGGCAACCAGGAATGAGTTAGCTGGAAAATTAATATTGTCCAATAATGGACCATTTATATTGGTATTATAAATTTACTCATTCGGAACAAATATTTCAGGCTCCCTATGGGAATCAACATCTATATCATCAGATGGCCGGGCAGGCATCAATTTTTGGTAATGAGACAAAGTTTCTCATAGTGTATTGGCACTGCTGGTGGCTAAAAGTAGCCTATGCAGTGGCTTCCACGGTATGCACTAGCCATGCATCTTGGTGAGTGTGCTATTTACCAACTGATGAGCCCAACTTACCACACTGGGGCGAAACACTGGCAATCAGGAATGAGCTGGCTGGAAAATTTATACTGTTCAATAACGGACCATTCATATTGGTATTATAAGTGGTATGTTCCGAGCTGACAATGGAGAGATGGCGTGGAACGACATTACTAGACGAATAAGTTTGAGTGGTGTCTAAAATGTAGAAAATAGCAAAATATGAAGATAAAGTTGGAGTTCAAGAGGACAAATTGGGGCAAATATTTGTTTATAGGAAGGGGAGATGTTCAATAAATTTCCAATTTCTGTGAAATCATTTAAGAAAAGGCCAGGAAAATAACAGATAGGGAATCGCTACCTGGGCGACTGCCCTAAATGCAATCAGTAGTGATTGATGATTGATTGATTGGATAAACTGTGAAATTTTATATAAAGGGCTGGGTCTGTAATTAGTAAGTAAGATATAAACCGGGATTCTGGCAAGAAGAATTATGAAATGGGTGGGAGATTTCTCTATACTCTCAGTATACCAGTCGAGATTTAGGAAAGGAATAAGGACCACAAATAATATATTTATAATTCTTTTTTTTTTTCTTTGCAATTTGTTTCATGTCGCATCGACACAGATACGTCTTATGGCGACGATGGAACATGAAAGGGCTGGGAGTGGGAAGGAAGCGACCGTGGCCTTAAAGTACAGACCCAGCATTTGCCTGGTGTGAAAATGTGAAATTAAGGAAAAGCATCTTCAGAGCCGTTGACAGTGGGGTTCGAACTCACTATCTCTCGAATACAAGCATATATTTATAATTTAAACAATATAAATATTTAAAGAGAAAAGTTGGGAGATTATATATCGCAGCTACAGACCTTCAAAAAGCTTTTGGAGTCACTGCGAAGCTGGCTAGAATAGGGTTGTCAAATAAAATGATTAGGGCCATAGAAGAACTATACACAGAGGCGATAAGCACAATTAAAGTAATGGAAGACTTAACAGTATGAGAGATACACTCAAATATTGTATTTTTTAAAATTTTTTTTGCTAGTTGTTTGACGTCGCTCCGACACAGATAGGTCTTATGGCGACGATGGGATAGGAAAGGCCTAGGAGTTGGAAGGAAGTGGCCGTGGCGTTAATTAAGGTGCAGCCCCAGCATTTGCCTGGTGTGAAAATGAGAAACCACGGAAAACCATCTTTAGGGCTGTCGACAGTGCGATTTGAACCCACTATCTCCCGGATGCAAGCTCACAGCCGCATGCCCCTGACCACACGGCCAACTCGCCAGGTCAAATATTGTTTATAGTTTTCATTAATGATGGATAATCAAGGGAAGGACAATAGGACATTCTTGGACTAGTTTTTGCAGGCGACATCCTTCTGCTTTAACACCATGGGCTATGCACAACAGTCTCATTAAAACTGTACAATATTGCAGAATATGGAATTTGAAAGTGAATATATATATAAAAAAAGTAATGATATGTAAAAAAATGGAAAATGGAAGAAAAATGAAAGGGGGTGGAGGTTAGAGGGTGCAGAACTAGAAGTTGTCAATAAAATAGTATACTTAGGAATGAAAGGGTTGGCTGCTTTATCCAGCTCAAGGTGTGTAGAGAGGAAGATGCTTAATAATGAATACAAGTTACATAAACATATTTTAAATGCACTGGTGATATGAAGAGCATTGTATAGAGCAAAAATATGGGGCATAGAAGTACAGAGAAAATAATTAGATGCAATAAGTCATAAGTCATGAATTCTGTAAAATAACTATGGGTCTTCCAGAAAGCACAGCGAATAGCAGAGTTAGAAGACTGCGTGAAGATGTAAGCATTCAAGCAGATATGGCTAGGAAAGTGGGTCTCAAGATGTTGAGATCAAGGTCCGGTGAGACAGCCAAAGTCCTAGGTGGTTCGCGGTCTCGCCCTTGGTGGCTCGTGTAGCTGAGTCGTGCGAGTGTGCGCAAGTGTGCGATAGCGTGTGGGAGTGAGTGTGGGAGTGGAAGGGGGAGGGGAAGAGTGAGTGGTTGGATTGGGTTTGAGAGTGCGTGAGGGAGGGGGAGGGAGAGAGTGTGAGTGAGTGTAGAAAAGAGTGGGGTAAGTGTTAGGCTGTGTGGGATAGCTAGAACAAGTGTGGGATAGAGTGCGTGAGTACAAGGGAAGTGGAAACAAGTGTGAGACTGAGTGGGATAAATGTGGGATAGAGTGCATGAGTGCGAGGTAGTAGCAGAGTGTTAACGGGGAAGTGTGAGCGAGTGTGGGATAAGTGTGGGATTGCATGGGAAAGCTGGTACGAGTCCGGGAGAGAGTCTACGAGTGCTAGTGAGTGCCTGAGTGTAAGTGGGATTGTGTGGGATTAGGAGAAATTGTGATAGTGCCTGGGGTTGTAAGGAGGTGTGCACGAGAGTAAAATTGTGTGTGGGATTGAGTGGGATTGTGTGGAGCTGGTAGAGCAAGTGCGGAGCAGTGTTTGTGAGTGATCACGAGTGTGGGATAAGTGGGATTGTGTGGGATAGTGTGAAACTGATAAGAGTGATTGCGGGAGAGTAATTACAAGTGATTGCAAATGGGGGGACTGAGTGGTGGACTGAGTGTGGGATAAGTGGGAATAAATGGGATTGCCCAATATTGTCAGAGCAAGTGCAGGAGTGTCTGAGTCTGCGTTTGTGGGATAGTGTGAAATTGTGTTTTGAGAGTGTGAGTGACTGAGTTAGTACCTGGTGCTACGAGTGGTATACTGATTTTTCCTTTGTAGCCGAGTGGGTGTGTGATAGATCGAATAAGTGGATAGTAAACATGGATAGCGTGAGCAGTGGTAGGATGATCACGAGTTCAGACTTGGGTGAGTGCTCAGATGTGGCCGGTGCGGGGGCATCCCCCAGCCTGTCTGGCAGGCATGGCCACCTGGAATATACCCAGGCTCCAACCCCCCTCGAGTCTGAATGCGGATGCTGCTGTGTTCTTGCTGGTTGCAGGTGCGGAACTATTCATTGGTACCCAGCTGCACATCCCACTGCCGTACACCACAGGGAAGTGGTCATGTCCGTCCTGCACTGCGCCGCAGAAAAGCTTCAAGTGCTATGAAGACATGGTCAAACACGTCAAGAAGTTTCATGTGGCATGGGGAGGGACACTGGATGTGGTATTTGAGTGCTGCGACCTGCAGTTCTATACGTCAAGGCACAGATATGCAAAGAAGCAAGTTAATAAGCACTGGGAGTTGAAGCATCCAGAGGAGCCTTGTAATCATACAAAATTCCAACCCCACATTACGTCAATTTTTGTATTTACAGCAATATTTATGCCATGGTATAGGTTACGTATTTATTTTGTAGTGTCAGTATCATTTATTTCATTGTAGGAATATTGTATATATATTAATGTATCATAAGCATTATTTAGGGATTGTAAGAACTCAGTATTAAATTCGAGGCATTCTGCAGCCAAAAGTGGGAAATCCTGGTTAAGCAAGAGGACTAAATATAGAGAAAGTTGGGTAAGACGTTGGTTTGCCCAACATGACGTGTGTCTCCCAATAGTTTTCGAGGTATCAGTACAACAATGCTGAGCGTCACAATTTCGAAAACGGAGTGCCACATGTGACAGAAATGGAAGATGCTGATTAGTTAGGACAGAAAATCATGTGACTTGAAGAGTTTATTTTACATCTGGTTTGCCAGATTGCTGGTCTTCGACGTTTATGTTTAGTCCTATTAAATGCTGCTGGTGTCGGTCTCTTGGAGAGTTGTCTTATCGATGGACATCCGGTTGGGACACACTGCAGGCTTAGATATCATCATATGTTATATGAAATGGCGTATGGCTTTTAGTGCCGGGAGTGTCCGAGGACATGTTCGGCTCGCCAGATGCAGGTCTTTTGATTTGACACCCGTAGGTGACCTGCGCGTCGTGATGAGGATGAAATGATGATGAAGACGACACATACACCCAGCCCCCGTGCCAGCGAAATTAACCAATTAAGGTTAAAATTCCCGACCCTGCCGGGAATCGAACCCGGGACCCCTGTGACCAAAGGCCAGCACGCTAACCATTTAGCCATGGAGCCGGACATATGTTATATAGAAGTATGCTACGAAGTGCTAAGCCAATATACTGTCCCCTTCAAATTTGGTATCTTGAGAATATTTACGACAAGTTAACATTAAAAGTTTTATTGTTCGCTGGGAGCTATATTTGTGTTAAAAATTAAATAACTGGAAAGGAGGTTCAACCTATTCAATACTATATTTGTCATTTGGGAAGCAGTCAGCAAGCTCAAAATCAGTTTTTCGTCATTCAGAGCGGCGATGTATTGATCCAAGTTTGACCGAGCGCAAGGTAAATCACGTGACGAGCCTGTGTTTCTAGCCTGCCACGCGCAGACGACCTGACTGCCAGCAAGCTTCTCGAACAGTCATAGCCAATTATAAGAGCCCCGGGAACCAATGATCATCTTCAAAAGGTACACGCCTCCCAAGCCAAGGATATAAAAAGCCATGTTCAATGTAAATCGCTCTCTACTCTGCTGTACTCTACTCTGATCTACTCTGCTCTACTCGACTCTGATCTACGTTATTCTGGCATAACTCTGCTGTTCGTCGTGACCACGTGGGAGAGAACTTTGCCGTACAAGCAGACGTCCGTTCTGCCGAATTTAGTGGAAATTATTTATTAACTCTTATGGAGTAAATTCCAACTTAGGAGATCCAAGTTAAGTGTATTTATCCAGGAGAACATTCAGTGATTCTGCGTGTGTGAATATATCTTAATATTTGTCGTCTCAGTTACAGCCTGCACTTCTGGAATGCGACAGAAGTCATCCCGGTGATCGCAGTGTACATCAAGATGGATTATTCCTCTACAGTGTGCATCTTAACTTCATCGTGGGACGTCTACGGCTGGGTCTCCATGACCTTCTAAGTATGTGAGGCGTATCTGGACAGAGAAGGTGACTGACTGGGGAAATGCTGGAATGACTGACTACAACCTGGGATCGAACCTCATCTAAAACTTGAGTACCATTTAAAAGTTTATTTCTTTCTCATCTTTGTAAAGCTAGAAGATCTTTCTTCTTTAAATCGTAGATCTATTAGTTTTGTTGTAGATAGAAGCATTTCATTTTTCCATTTCTTGAGGTGTCATGGTAGTCGAGTTTCATGTGTGTGACTGAAATTTGGAACCTATTAGATTAGATGTGTAGTCTGTCTTTGAGTGATTTTCCTTGCATATGAGTTAGATATATCTAAAAATCACTGACCACACGATAAACTTTATGTACTTGCCTGTGATTTTGAAATTAATCTGATTTAGAGTTACGTGTACAATTTGTGAGATAGGATCGAACCTAGTGTCATTTTAAGATCACTTGTACTCTTTAGGATCGAGTCATCTAATTTTACAATATTTCATGAGGATTGATAGATATAAAAATCACTTGAGTAATAATAAAATCAAGTAAAGATCGGGTTAAATGGAATTAAACGGTCGTGAGCTATAAATTATCTTAGATTCCTTATATGTGAGATTTAATGTGCTCAGTTCATGACGTGCCTGGAATACGGCAATCCTGCGGGATGTTAATTATGTAATTTATTAATTGGAGAATATTGTATTGGTGAATGACTTGTTGTTGTGTCTTTGGGAGCACAATGGAATTTATTGTAAGTGGAGCACGTGTTGCGTATGTATTTCATGAATAGGGAATAATAATAATGCGATTGAGGCTCACAAACGCGATGTTTGCAACTCGTAACCCATGTGATGGTGATGATTATGGAATCTTATTGGAATCTTCAAATAAATTTCAGGAGTTTAGATGAATCTCCATCGTTGTGTGAGGAATATTTCAACCCAAGTGATATCCCGAATTTCGAACACTAGCCACTATTGAAGAAAGAGTATTTTCCATACACAAATTTATCCTCTGCATACTGGTGACGTGACCATGCTTAAAATTAAAGAATAAACTTATAAGGGCAGGATTCGCTGTAAATAATGTATATAAAAGTACGTGTTACCTTGTATGAATGTGGTGTGTGTGTGTGTGTGTGTGTGTGTGTGTGTGTGTGTGTGTGCTGTAAATATGAATATTTTCCATGTCTTTTGATTGTTCAATTTGATTTAATCTGGTTGTGCATTTATGGCAACACAGATTGTGTTCAACGTTGTGTGCCACATCGAGAATTTATTTTTGCGCACCTTAAGGAGAAATTTAATGAGTTTTATGTCGAGGAAGACTAGAATAGGATTTTATTTTTCTGTTTATTATGATTTAAGGGAAAGATTGTCTCGTTATTTTTCCGCAAAGGCAAGCGATTTGTAAATTAATATTTTAATTAACTCACACGTGGATAAGAAAATTTCCAATACATTTATATTCAAATTCCGAAACATTTTAAATTAATTTGAAAATTTGAATGCTACGCAAATGTCAGAATTAAATGTTCACAAATGGCATAATTAACTTGAGTTCTAGTAATAATGAGTCATAGTAATTAACTGAAGAATATTATTTAAAAGTGTGAATTATAATTGCCATGTGGATTATTCAGTGAGATACACTAGTTAGAAAACACGATCGTGTGATGATAAAGGAAAATTTTACACAGACAAGGTTAGAGATTATTACTAATAATAATAATAATAATAATAATAATAATAATAATAATAATAATAATAATAATAATAATAATAATAATAAATTAATTATAAATTTTGCAATTAATTTTGATTTTCACTAAAGCTTCCACTGGTGTTTTTGATGAATATTATACATTTTAAATATTGAGATTCATCAGAATTCAACTTTGACCACGTGTTGAGATTACTGTAAATTCATGGAACCTTTAGCAACTTTTCCTGTGAAATAATAAGCGAGACAGCTGTCTAATAATATTGTAAAAACCTTTGAAGTCTTGAACCCTTTCAAGTAAATATTTTAATTTTAAAGGCAGTAAAGGCCTAATTTTTCTTTGTTAATTTTCATTCCAGAACAGTAACGCTGGAGGACGAGAAATACATGTGGTTCTAAAGTACTACTGAAGAATGAGATATTATGAAAGTTCGTTGAAAAAAAAAAAAAAAAAAAAAAATCCACCAAGGATACTTTTTTCCTAGTTGCTTTACGTCGCACTGACACGGATAGGTCATAGGTCTTATGGCGACGATGGGATAGGAAAGGCCTAGGAGTTGGAAGGAAGCGGCCGTGGCCTTAATTAAGGTACAGCCCCAGCATTTGCCTGGTGTGAAAATGGGAAACCACGGAAAACCATCTTCAGGGCTGCCGACAGTGGGGCTCGAACCCACGATCTCCCGGATGCAAGCTCACAGCCGCACGCCTCTAAGCGCACGGCCAACTCGCCCGGTATATTTTTTTTGTTGTGAAATGCTTATGTTAATAAATGTAAGTGTGTTGTTTTTGAAATTTTATTTTGCTTGGACGTCAATCCCTTTACCCTTAAATGCCTCTAGAAAACGGAAGCCAGGAACGAACGGTCCACCTCGGGATCTCTCGCTCACTGGCTGGGCTTAGCCAGGCAATAATGGGGGCAATACTTTGCTGAAGATAACGTATGGTTTCAATATACAATAACAAACCATGAACTTGTCACCAAAGGTATCGGCGAGTTTGGCGATGTGTGGTGGCGTTTAACCTCAACTTCAACCAATCAATCACTGCGGATCGCTTCGAAATGGTGTGGCGGGTTGTACGACTGAGGTTCGTGATCCCGTTATTCAGACTAACCAGATTTTATATATATAATTTCAAGCTAATAAGATTTTGTGTATGTATATACAATTGAGTTCAGCATGAGTCAAGGGACGGAGAAAGTCTGAATATGAATATAATGTTTTATCATTGCCATAAGACCTATCTGTATCGGTGCGACATAAAGCAACTAGCAAAAAAAGTTTCATAGCAAGGTCGTCGTACCAGCTAATTTAAGTCGGTAATTATGTCATGCAAATTCAGTGTGGATTGTGAATAATAAGAGAAAACAGTGTATTTCTGATATATATATATATATATATTTTTTATTGAACACTGAACATAGCAGGGTTTCGTCCAAATACAGGTTCACCATACCATAAGAACCAAGTATACTATTCCTCCTACTGCCTCCTACTAAATGTGATTACTAATTTACATCTTACTCAATACATATAAAACAGAGAAACGTTTCGCTCCTATTTGGAGACCTTGGCAGAACGGCAACATTGAATAAAGAAAGAAAAAATAAATAAATAATGCCTTTCGGTGATAAAAAAACAGTAAAATAAATAAAACACATCAGCACTCTGAGGGGATACACGACCTGCCCCCATCCTTAGTGTCAGCAACACTCGTCTATTAACTTCCTCCTCACACGCAGACATCTTAGCGAGCAGGCACTGTCCTTGAACCCTGTTCAATATGGTTGGACCTGTCTGCTTGCTCTTAGTCATCCTCTATTGTTCCATTTTGCTGTACACACATAACTCCTTTAGTCTGCTGAGTTATACACTAACTACTTCCAATTCGAAATCTACCGAGCTCGATAGCTGCAGTCGCTTAAGTGCAGCCAGTATCCAGTATTCGGGAGATAGTAGGTTCGAACCCCACTGTCGGCAGCCCTGAAGATGATTTTCCGTGGTTTCTCATTTTCACACCAGGCAAATGCTGGGGCTGTACCTCAGTTAAGGCCACGACTGCTTCCTTCCCACTCCTGCTCCTTTCCGGTCCCATCGTCTCCATAAGACCTATCTGTGTCGGTGCGACGTAAAGCAACTAACTAGCAAAATAAAATTTGAAATCTCCTAAACCCTGACTCATTATTTAAGAGCAGCATTTAAATCACACTCACCAAGTCTTCTTTTAACATTTTTTTCCCTTTAAGATGTTTGACCAATTCCTTCTTCTATTTTGTCCACACATAATTTTCTAACAGCACATAAATATTTATTTAAGTTACCGGCCCTGGTCCATTCATTCACTACCCATTTAATAATTTTCCATTCATCCCCCTGCCTGAGTAGGGCTTGTTCCTCTGGATTCAATAATTTACTTCTCACTTTTTCTAAAGCAACACATTCTTTCACCAAGTGCAGGTCATTGGACACTTTCTCGCATAATAAACACTGTGATTTATCTGCCCTTCTGGTCCATCCCTTATTCTTATACAGCTCCATTAACCACCATAACATACCTCTTCTCTCTGCTCTGTTTACATTGATAACGCTTTATCTTGCTGATAACGCTTTATCTTGCAACTTTAGCGACTTCACTGCACAGGCTAAGGGAACGCTTATTCCTACCTTCCTCTATCAGGTGCTGCCTTTGAATGTCTTTAACTTTCCCCACTATCTCTTTCAGTCTACTGTTCTCCTTCTCATATCACACTATCTTCCAAATATACCCCATACCGATCCTATCCAAATACGCTTTAACTTTCGTAAGCCAACACCCCTTATACATATGTTTCCACTGTTGAAGATACGCTGCTTGCAAAACAACACCCCGTGCTCCTGTTTCAAGTCTCATCCAATATTTTAGTACTCTTTTAACACAATCAGCTTTGATACACTCTCCACACATTAGTAATGCACCGGCATTAGCCGTGCATTGTGATAATTGCATGATTATTTTTCTGAATCTGGATATAATGTTTCAACATGTCTTTTTTGTCCTCTAAACCCCATAGTTCCACCCCATACAGTACTGTGCCCAGCAGTGACGTTTTTAAAACCAGTCTCTGTAAGCTGTAATTTATACTAGGGAATTTTGATTCTGGAATGTTGATCACTGAAAGTGCTGTGGCCCCCTTCCATTTACCTGTCTTAAATTGGTCGTTCCAGCCTCCTCTCCTGTTTATAATTATTCCCAAATATCCTAGTTTGCTTACCTCTTCAATCTTCACTCCCTGTACCACCCATATCCTTTCATTCTTCCTTCTCCTAGTTTTACTTACTAACATCACCTTTGACTTACTTCCATTAATTTTCAGGGACCATTCCCTAGCAAACTCCACAACCATGTTGATGCTTTTCTGTAAACCTACCCCTGTCAGGGCTATACTGAAATTCAAGTCAAGAGCTTGGGAAAAGTATCCTGCCGCATGTGAGCACATCCCCTGTTCCCCCTTCCCGTCTCGTCAAGATTCTCCATCTCCGCCACAACCAGCTTATCATTAGCGCCGTGCGTCCATCTGACTAGTACAGCACTTCATTCTGAAATAGTGAAGCATCAAACGAAATCACTTCCTTTCACATAGCTGTACTTTGATTACTTACTATACCTATTTATTCCTTTATTGACCATGTAAAACCTACAGATTACTGACAAATACCGAGGCAAGAGAAGCAAGGTTTATTTTTATTTCATAATGAAATTTGTGTGAGGCACATGGAGACTTACAACATAAGTATATGATTCCGCTCTCGTGCAACGACTGTCAGTGGCAGTTTCTCACAGTTAAAAAAAGTGAAAAACCCACCCGTGAGTGGGATTACAAAATACAATGCTTCCAGGAATGTTATAAATATTGTAGTCTCGTCATTCGGAAGGTAAAAACGAACTCATGATCCTCTCATGACAACATTTCTGCAGGTAGAGGGCGGTTACGAGTATAAAGTAAAGTATACATTATTATTATTATTATTATTATTATTATTATTATTATTATTATTATTATTATTATTATTATTATTATTATTAACGGAAGAAATATTAATTAATCAAGGTGTACGTCAGGGATGCAGCCTCTCTCCAACACTATTCAATATATATATAGATGAAGTAATCAGAAATTGGAAATGAATTGTGCACTCTGGAATAAAATTGAACACAAACACATACATAAATACTATGCTCTTTGCAGATGATCAATTTATCCTGCAGGATGATGAAGATAAACTCCAGAAATCAATACATCAGTTAAACACCATTTGTAAAAGTTATAATCTTCGGCTATCCAGAACAAAAACCAAAGTTATGGCATGGCAAGGGAAATATCCTATCAGAGCGAAGATAGTAATCGACAATCAACCAGTAGAACAAGTCACAAATTTTAAATACCTTGGTTGTGAAATATCTTTTAATGATGATGACGAGGTGAAAAAGAAGCTTCATCGATTTCAATATGTGTGGGACAATTCGCCGAACACTGAAAGGAAAAGTAAGAGAAGATACTCAACTTAAATTCTATAAGACTATCGCTGTACCAACTTTGATATATGGAAGTGAGACATGGGTAGATAAATTAATCTATAGGAATAAAATACAATCATCTGAAATGAGATTCCTAAGATATGTGAGAGGATACCCCTAAAAGATAAAATACGAAATGAAGAGATAAGACAAAAATGAAATATATTCTCAATGAATGAAAGAATATTCCAAAACAGGATAAATTGGAAAAACCACGTTCTGAGGATGGATAACGACAGAATGCCAAAACTTGCCCTGGAATACCATCCTACAGGAAGAAGAGATATTGGCCGTCCTATGAAGAGATGGAATGAAATCTGAGGTCGGAACAGGCTATTAGCCTAATCCATGAAGAGGAAGTAAGTAAGTAAGTATTATTATTATTATTATTATTATTATTATCATCCTCATCGAATACGCCAAGGATCCTATTCCCATGCCGTGTTAAGGCCCTTCCTGTTTTATTTACGGCGAGTGCTGAGCTGACACATCGATCTTTTCGCTGGAGACTTGGATTTTCCATGGAGTTTAAATTCCAAGCGAGTGGCGTAAACACTGTACACTTAAATGCCGATCAGCTGCGCGGTCTTTTTCAAGTCTTCCACGGTCCACATTGGTTTCCAATCTCGTAGGCTACTCTAAACGTTTAAAACAATTTGGTTTAGATTTTCTACTTTATTTTTGTCCACTTTTGTTAGCTTTAAAGTATTTCACAGGGGACTCAAGCGTCACAGCATCACACACGTCTTGATCACAGCTGGCAGCCATTATGAATACTCAACATGCTGTTGCAGCCAGTATTGCCAACAGTTTTCTTGGATCCATCTTCAACGTCGCACATATCATGCGAACTTATCAGCAGTGAAATGAACTCGAACATACTTACTAAGTACACAGTGCAATAAGATATCAATATCATATTAAATAATTATTATTTTGCTACATACACCACTGAGAACAATAATTATTCATAGCCATATACGTATGAAATATAAGAGTTAGTAACGAACCCGAATAACATACAACCTGCGATATATTTTCCATATTTATACAGGGCAAAAATTTTAATTCATCAAGTCAGTTCACCAGAATATCTAACCAAACTGAAGAAAGCTCCTGACTTCAGGAACAAGCAACAAACCTAGGGAACTATTTGGGGCTGCGGAAGCCTTTTCACCGACCAGAAGTCTGACTAACATCAAAGGTACCGCTAAGGTCTTGAGCTGACTCTCAGTATAGAAGGATCACATCATCGGCAAATATTAAGCCTGGTACCTCCAGCCCATTTACCGCCGGCACTGCCCAGTTATTTCCACCGTGGTCCTGGAGGATGTCATTAATGAACAGGAGAAATAATATGGGCGATAACTTACAGCCCTGCTTCAGACCTACCTTACATTCTATTAGGCTGCTCAACAGATTTTCCTCCAATCAAACCCTACAAAAATCCTTCCTATATAATGCTTCAATCGCTTTAATCATTTTCCTAGATACCCCCACTTCCCTAATTTTTCTAATAGTGCTCTTCTACTAACCATGTCAAATGCTTTCTCAAAGTCTATTGTAGCTAAGTAGACTTTACCCCCATTCCTATCCAGATATTTTTCTATGATCATATTGACGGTCATTATACTATCTGTTGTTCTGCGTCTTCTTTTAAACCTCCCTTGAAAGATTGACAATATTGACTGTCTCTCAGCCCAATCACTTAACCTGTTCGCCAATACCCCTGTGTAGACCTTACTCAGCGAGTCCAGCAGTGTTATTCCTCTATAGTTCTTTGGTAGATTTCTGCAACCTTTCTTTTTATAAATAGGGCATATTACACCAACTTCCCATACTTTTGGGTAATTCCCTCCTGTGAAAATCCTGTCAGAAAGTTTAACTATACCTTCTACTATCTGATCATGTTTGCCTATTTGCTTCCAAAAAAGTTGCTTATACCATTACATCCTCCTGCTGATTAACTCTTAAGATTACTCAGCACCGTCATCACTTCATCCCTTGAGATCTCTTTATCCAGTTCCTGAATTTGAACCTCTAGATTTCTTCCTCCTGTCATTTCCATTTCTACCTTGTACCATTTGTCTTCACCCCCTAACAGCTCTCTGAAGTAACCAAGCCATTGGACGCCTGCTATATTCGGTTTGCCAACCCCTTTTCCTCCCTTGTTAATTTTATTAATTCTGTCCCATACCCTATCAACTTGTTTCATTTTGCACTCCTTGTTTATTAACTCCGTTTGCTCTCTCTTCCATATTCTATTTTTAATTTGTATTCTTTTCTTAGGTTACAGAACGCTATTCTTTCTTGGCATCCTCCCTTCTTCCGAAAGTCTTTTAGCGCCACCAGCACTAATTTTCCTTTTTCTTTACATTCATTGTTGTACCAGCCCTCTTCATTCTTCGACTTCCTAGGGACTCTATTCGCCTGTGCCACCCTTTTTATTGGGTATTCGATTAACTCTAGCGCTCTATCAGTATTACCTTCTCTTAAGGCCTCTTCCCATCCATACCTAATTATATCCAGCTCCTTCTCTAAAAGGGCATTTATCTCCTGTGCTGTCTTTTCCAACCACCTGTATTTAGTATAATTAGTGCCCTTCTCCATGCATCCCTTTACCTCCTCCCCCTCTATTTTTCCCTCGCTTCTTTCTATCATTACCCACACTGGGGCATGATGGGACTTAGCCTAGTCTCCAACCTGCATCTCTTTGATATACTCTAGTATGTCCTCCGTACACAATATAAAATCAATCACACTCCCCCCCCTGTTCCGTAATGAATGTCAGCTTAACCCCCTATCTCCTTACCACAATCCATTCAAAATAAAAATTGACCTGTGGCACATAGCTCCAACAGTTTTGATCCATACCCATTCCTTTCTTTATCTGCACTTCACCTTACCCTCATCGTCATCTCGTCTTCTTTACTGTAAACAGGGCATAATTCTCCTATTCTGGCATTCCAGTCCCCAAGTAACAACATTCCATCTTCATCAAATTTCCCTCTTATGGTACCCGTTTCTAGTACTAATTCCTCATACAAAATTTCGTTTGCATAGGCAGAGTTCTGTGACTGGCAATAAGCAAAGGCCAAACATATCTTCCTTTCCCTCCCTTGTCCCTTCCCCCTACTAAGCCTGGCCCAAATTACTTCCTCCATCTGATTTTCAATAACTTCAACTAGCTTACTAATCTCTTCTTTTATCAATAGCGCTATTCCTCCCGGAACTCTCCCTTTTTCGCTCTTTTTTTCTCCTGGATTTATATTTTACCTCATACCCTTTCCATTTTATCTCTTTCCCAAATTCAAGCCAGGTTTCTAGTAGTGCCACAATGTCAAAGCTTTCTATCGTTTTAATGACTGCCTCGTTACCTAATTTATTTAGTAGCCCTTCAATATTTATAAACCCTATCTTCCAGTCTGGCTATGACTTCCCCTCCTGTCCCTCCTGGTTATCTCCCTTATTTTTGCTTCTTGTTATTCTGGCCCTTTCCTCTTCTATTCCCATTCCATCCTTCTTTTGCCCTTTGGAGCACAGCCTGCCCTCCTTTTCTTCCGTAAGTCTACTTTTCTTACCCCGTAAGTCTTTAAGGCTTAAACTACTCCCTCTATTCAGGGCATCTTGAACTTTTACTTCCTCGCGTGCTCCTTGTTATTTATTGGACACTTGCCTACTTACGTTTAAACTTCCCGGATCTTGTGAGTCAACTTCTGTCGGCAATTGCTGACTCCCCATTTCAGCTTCCGCACTGCTCACTGGACTGCTCGGTACACTCACCCCTGACGTGCGTTCCTTACTTGCTTCGTAGACCCGCGCTGCTTCCTCTTCTGTCTTCCGGTCAGCTATCCTGTTTTCTTCTCGTTTTCGGTTTTCGTCAATCATCTGCAACTTCTCCACCGTCCAACGCCTTACCCACTTTCTGTTTGAAACTATCAACTGCTGTCCCCTGATATGTGCTCTGAGCCCTTGACTTCTTGCTCTAAATAGATGAGCTCTTAAAGTACTGAAGCACTTACTACCTTCACTTCCCATGTCTCCTCTCACCCACAGTTTCTCGCCTTGAAGGTTGTTAGCATTTCTTACGATAATTTCTGCCATCAGAATTGATATCAATTTCACTCTGATAGGCCTGCTCCCCCTCACTTTTCCAACCCTTTCCACATCGTCGATATCCACTTTGGTAAAGTTGATCTTCATCTTAGCCTGAATTATATCGACCACCTTGTATACGAGTTCAACTTTAGCTTCTCTTACCTCTTCCTTCACTCCGTATATAAAAATACATTTCTTCACAGGTTCCTGTCCACTGTTTGCCTCTACTTTCTTCAGTTTCATTACCTCTTCTTCCATATTTTTGAATTTTTCTTTCAGTTTCCTGATTTCTTCATTAATTCCCATCTTTGTTGCTACCTCTTCAGTTTTGTCCTTTATCCATCTCTCCAGCTCACCAAATTTCTTTGACTGGTCTTGGAACATCTGCTTTAATTGTTCTGTAGTACAAACACCTTTCACCCCCTCTCTGACTATTCCTTTAATAGCCTCCATGTCGTCCCAATTCATACTGCTGTTAGCATTCGGGCCAAGGTTAAGTTCCACACCCCCCAATAACTAACAGAGTCATAACCACCACAGCCACCAGCACCATCTCTCCTATCTTCCATAAGTCACTCTTGTGCTCTCTCTTCTCAGTATTTTCCCATTTCATTCTCCATAACCACCTTCCTATTGCTGCTCGGTACTGCTCCACACCAACCATTGTTCCGTGCACTCCACTCAGCACAACCGCTTCCTTCAGTAGCTTGAGTTAGACTGTATTTCTGATATTGTAATTTGTGTTATGTGTTATGCAGTTAGTATGCTGTAGATGTATCGATATGGTCAAATTTTTGTGTCTATTTCTTGAAATGTCATTTTGTTGTCAAATGTTGTGAAGAAGATTGAGGTGGTTAAGTTTGAGCGTATATTTATATATTTTAATGGACAGTGTGTCATTTCACAAAAGTATATAACGTAGCCAGTATATCCGCATGCCTTTTTTCAGATTAACAAGTCATCAGGTTAGGTAAGCAAGTCAGGATATCATCAGCCTATGACCCCACCCTGGATAATAACTTACTCTCATGCTAATTTCATATTGTGTATCAAGTACACTGGCGCCCCTTTTGTTACTTGTATTCCGTAACCTTGTATTAATTAAGTGTAAATGTATTGGGGAGTCCAGAAAGCTGTAGATGCACTTGGATGCTACAACATTTTAATAATAATAATAATAATAATAATAATAATAATAATAATAATAATAATAATAATAATAATGGATTTATGAGAATTACCCTGTGTAGTGCAGGTTAAAAAGTGAACGTTATCAGTTTGAGTCTAGTAAGCTTGTGATCATGTTGTGGAGCTTGGATTCCATTGTTGGCTGTTGAGAGAGCTCTTGTATTATTGTAGTGATAAAGTAGTTAATACCTATTGAAATAGCTTAATTTTGTGTGTTTGTGATTCATTTAGTGCTATTTATATAATGATGTTTAGTGCTTGTTGGTAGAAATTGGGAGTAGTGATATTTATTTAAATTTTATAACAAGTAATTCAGTTGGTCTTCAGTAAATTACGTTTTCTAGGTTAAGTAGGCTAGCTAGGTTTACCTTGTTTCGAATTTAGGTTTAGGAAATACTTTAGGTGATAATATTAACTTTAAAAATATTTGTAAATATCTGTAGGTTCATTGGTATAATACTCAAAAAGGCAGATTATCATAAGGAATAGTACCGTAACTTCCGCAGCAACTTTTCCGATATTTCGTATAGATATCAGTTCAAACTATCGCGAAGGTAATAATTTACTAAATTTAAAAACACGATATGCCTGTAAACTTCGATTTAAAAAGAAGTTAAAGAGATTACACGGTAATTTCACTGGATAATTACGGTACTTAGGCCTAACAGTTTTTGGATTGTTGACGATTGTTGATACCGTACATTCCGACGAGATCAAAGAGTATGGGCTACATGCACATGGTATTTGTGTAATCAAATACAAAATCAGCTGATTACCTTATTTAAAACCATATTACAGTTTGATTCAATCAACCACAGCATTGTGAATACAATTTTAGCCAAATTTTCAAATTGTAGTTACTATGTTTTGGACGTCAATGTATTTTAGAATTAAAGGTTACTCCAATTCAACATTGTAATTGTGAAAACAATTTTAACCAAAAATTTTTAAATTGTAGTTACTATGTTTTGGACGTCAATGTATTTTAGAATTACGGGTTACTTCAATTCAACATTGTAATTCATATTGTCATACTTTTAATGTGTATATAATTCCTATGTTTTTTACATATTATTACTAAACATGGATTTATACTCAAGCAAAAATTTGTAAAAACAATCCAAATATGACAGGTCTTAACCTTGAGACAATTATGTAGGCTGAAGATGCTTGTTAAATAAAGCAAAACATGTCCCTGTAAATTCGTGTTGTAGTATTATGAACTAGCAACACAAAACCAATTTGTATTGAATAGGTGGATTAAAATAATCACTATACTGTAAGCATTTATGAGTGGTATGTTCCGAGCTGTCAGCGGAGAAATGGCGTGGAATGACATTAGTAGACGAATAAGTTTGAGTGGCGCCTTTAAAAGTAGGAAGGATCACAATATGAAGATAAAGTTGGAATACAAGAGGACAAATTGGGGCGAATATTCATTTATAGGAAGGGGAGTTAGGGATTGGAATGACTTACTAAGGGAGATGTTTGATAAATTTTTAATGTCATTGAAATCATTTAAGAAAAGGCTAAGAAAACAACAGATAGGGAATCTGCCACCTGGGCGACTGCCCTAAATGCAGATCAGTATTGACTGATTGATTGATTGTTGTTTGGTTGGTACCAGTGCAGCCTATTACATCAGATGCTCTAGCAAGGTGTCTTTTTACCATCCACCATGACACCACTGAACACCATGCTACGCCTGGTACCCCTCCCTGGCGAACCATCCCATGTACTACGGCAAAGATCCTCACACCCCCGTGCCCTACCCCGGTAGTCCCTACCATCTCTCTACCACCACCCCCAGGCACACCAATGTCAGGAGAATTTACGGCCAACCTCCCAGTGCAGTCAGCTTCCAGCGACCACCTCCAGGAAGCGCCAGCAACTGATGACGATGCAACCCACAACCAAGAAGGATGCCGCCTCACCACCTCCATCGACATCAAGACCCAGCCTGCGATGGCTGGCTATCCTTCCCTAAGTGTATCCACTGCATGCTATCTATCTCACATCCTTCCAAACCCATCTCCTACCTCAATATATCCAACCCTTATCTCACCAATGCCCCCAGGCATCACACCATTGGAAAGTGCATAGCCCAACCCTCCCGAACACCAGGCTTCCGGCGACTGGCAACGAACATCTGAGCCAATTTCAACAAGAATGTCTGGGTGCATTAAACTCCATCAAGGATTGGGAAGGCTTCGAGAAGGCCTGTGGCGACCTAACTGAAGCTGTCCATAGTAATACGTCTAAACCTACAAACTGCTACAAACGAGCCAAGGCATTTGGGGAATCAACAGCCGAATCAGGACCAGATTAATTGGCGACGACAAACAGGAGTGCCACAATTTGACCCCAAAAATGTTGCCATGTTCCAATGTTTCTACTGTTCAGATCGCAGGAAGGCAATGAGACAAGTCCTCAAACAGGGGTCGCCCTACTGTATGGCCCCCAATGAAGAGCAGGAATTGCACTTTGTAGGAGTTCATTGGGCCAGGGATGGCTGCAAAAGATCCGGCAACGGTGGCAAAACCAACACTGCCGAAGATCCTTCCAGATGAGGTAGTAGCGAAATTGGCAAAGGCGCCTGGATCTGATGCCATCACCTACTCAAACTGGCGTCAGGTTGACAAAAAATGGAGTCTTGTTAGCCACTGTCTTCAACTTGTGCCTTAAATACTCAAGGATCCCGTCATCCTGGAAGCAGAGTAGGACTGTTCTCATCTACAAGAAGGCAAATCAGGACGACCTAGCCAATTGGGGACCCATCGCCTTGTCAAACACCTTAGGCAAGCTCTACTGTGCTATCCTTGCTCTCAGGCTGGGAGAATTGCAGCTGACATCATTATTTCCCCAGCCCAAAGGGGATTCACGCTTGTTGAGGGCTGCTTAGAGCATAACTTCGTCCTGCAGGAGATCCTCGTGGACGCCAGGAGAAACGGAAAGGAGGTCGTAGTCACCTGGCTTGACCTCGCCAACGCCTTATCCCAACATCTTGAAGGCACTCCAGGAAATTGAAGTATGTCCCCACTTCCTTAATATCATCAGGAACCCATACACCGGAAGCACCACGAGGATCCGATCCACAACGGGAAAGAAGAACCCCATCCCCTTTGATGCTGGAGTCAGGCAAGTTTGCCCACTATCTCCGATATTGTTTAAGATAGTGAAGGAGTACCTCCTTTGCTCAGCATCATCCAGAGAGGAATACACCTTGAGAGGTCACACCACCTCCATTCTCACCGTCGCCAATAACATCACTCTTGTGGCCAAGTCAGCGGCGAATATGTACACCCTGCTGGAGAGATTTGGAACCACAGCTAGTTGGCGTAGTCTCCAATTCAAGCCGCAGAAATGCACGTTGTTTCACTTTCGAAAGAGGGTCGCAGTAGATACCCACCAACACCTTAGGGTCCCCACGGACTACATTCGACCAGACGCTGAACGACATCATTCTGCGCACATTCGAAAGAGTGCCGCAGTAGACACCATGTTCTGCATCACCGGGGGAGCCGTTAGGGTCCATCGTGACAGAGAGCCCCACCAACACCTTGGGGTCCCCACGGACTACATGTCGACCAGGCGCCGAACGACAGCATTCTGTGGATTGAGAAGGCAGTCAACCCCATTCTTAGAGCCTCTTCACAGCATGGCAAAAGCTTGATGCCTTGCGCACGTGTATCCATCTGCAGCTCAAGTTTACGCTAAGGACGTCAAGAGTGGCGAAGAGCCTGTTCTATCATATAGACAGGAAAATCAAGAATGGAGCCAAGGCCACACTCAACCTTCCACAACGTGCAAGCTCAGAGATGGTGTACCTCCTGACACGCCAAGGTGGCGCAGGTCTACCTCCACTAGTAGACATCACAGACTTAGCAGCCATTAACTTGTTTTCAGGCTGCTAAGCTCCCCAGATGACAACATCGCCAGACTGGTGTTAGGAGGACTCCAAATCGCTGTGAAGAAGAGGATCAGGAGGGATCCTACGCAGAGGGACACTGCAACTTATTTCTCCGGGTCCATGGAGGAACCTTCCAACAGGGACACTGTGGTCCCACGCTAGGTCCGCAACGCGTCGACTCCAAGCGCGGATTCCAGGACTTTGATGGGGATGGGCGGAAACCTTGAAGAGATAGGAGCTCAATCTTCCCCATCCCGAGAAAAACCCCAGTGTCGCCGACCAGCAATTGCGTCATGATATGGCGGCGATCCTGTACAAATGCTTACCGGAGCACTAGCGCATGAAACTAGTCCGGAAACCTAACCAGGGCAAAGTCATTCGAACCTTGTCCCAAAACATTCCATTTAACCACTTAATGCAAAATGGGAAATACACGAGTTTCGCCGATTGGATTCATTGTGCCTGACTAGGAGTGTTCCCTCTTAACGGTTGCCGAAGGTTCGACAATGGTAGGAACGATTGTCGATGCCATACGTGTGGTGACCCTGCTGAGACCACACACGTTCTTAACCATTGCCGCCCTCATCTCACGACCATCCAGAGAAGGCACGACACGATCCTGGAACATGCAGGAAGAACCAAGTCCCTTTCCAGGAGCTGATTGGGTCAGGTCCAGGTGACTTTCCAGAGGACATCCGGACATTGAGGCTTGACCTAGTCATCGCCAATGAAAACTCCAAGACTATAGCCATCATTGACATAACAGTATCATTCGAAGATGGTTACCAGTTATTACAGAAGGCTCGTAACCTTAAAATCACGAAGAACGAGCCAACAGCTAGACTGCTGCGTAACGCTGGTTATAACGTCAAACTGGAAGCCTTCGTTGTAGGGTCACTCGGTACCTGGAACGGGGCCAACACCAGGGCCATACACTGCTTGGGCATCTCAAGGAACTAAGCCAATATGATGGCCAACACAATTAGATGGTCCAGGGACATCTACACTAAACATGTGAAGGGCATTGCCAGTACACCTATGGCAACTGCAGTGGAGTGCAGTGTATTAATTAATAATTTTGTGTGGCTATTTCTAGCCAAGTGCAGCCCTTGTAAGGCAGACCCTCTGATGAGGGTGGGCAGCATCTGCCATGTATAGGTAACTGCGTGTTATTGTGGTGGAGGATAGTGTTATGTGTGTTGTGTGAGTTGCAGGGATGTTGGGGACAGCAAAAACACCCAGCTCCCTAGCCACTGGAATTAACCAATGAAGGTTAAAATCCCCGACCTGGCCGGGAGTCAAACCCGGGACCCTCTGAATCGAAGGCCAGAGCGCTGACCATTCAGCCAATGAGTCGGACAGTGTATTGACTGTGCGTATGTTAGTGCATCAGTGAAGTGTCACAGTGTGATAGGAGGGCGTGCTCTTGCACAACTGTTGAGTGTGAATACTGCGTGTGAATTGTAGTAAGCTTTCTAATCCTATTATATGTAGTAGTGTATTAATGTGACATATCATAGGGTGTAAAAGTGTATGCTAGTGGAAATGCGAGATAGTATGAAATAATGTGAGAAAGGTGCAGTATGTAAGAGAGTGAAACAGACGATGTATGAATGCGAGGGCTAGTAACCTGCCAAGTGTTTCAATGCACTGCCAATTCTATTACTCTGTATAGCACTGTATATTATTGTCAATTATATGAATGCATGAATGTAGGGTAGTAGCAGTGCCGTGATTATTTAGCAACATAGTCCAGGCCGACTGCATAATACTCTCTGGAAGGGTCCAACTAATATATACTGTTAGATTTAAACAAGTGGGCGGTTCCTTTCACCCATACCCCTTCCCCCTTAGATCTGTAAGGAAACCACAAGGGCAATGGGCGGGAGAACGTTCGCCCTCTTCCAGATGACTTGCTAGATCACACAATCACGACACTCTACTCACAGCACTGGTACTGCCCTAGTATGAATATAGATGGCGATGAATGAGTGGCAAGAGTACCTAGTTCCAGGGCTACGTCCCTAACTATTTCTATGTATAATTTTAATTTATGAGCCACACAGCCACTATATATTCTTTATATATACTGTCTTATACCAGAAGAAAAGTTGGCTTTTTAGTGCCGGGAGTGTCCCAGGACATGTTCGGCTCGCCAGGTGCACGTCTTTTGATTTGACACCCGTAAGCAAGTGTTGTGATGAAGATGAAATTATGAAGACAACACATACACCCAGCCCCCGTGCCAGCGAAAGTAATCTATTATGGTTAAACTTCCTGACCTTGCTGGGAATCGAACCCAGGACTCCTGTGACCAAAAGCCAGCACGCTAACCATTTAGCCATGGAGCCGGACTTAAAGACTATACATACTGAAATGTGCATAATTAGATATTTGTGAAAGTACAACCAGTCCTACAAATCTTGCAAAATCTAGTAAAATCCATTTTGTATCACTTTAAATATTTTAATAAAATACTGAATTTAGTGTACCAACAACAGATGAAACACTTAGAGGATGATTACTGGCTAACGAGAGTGAAAAGGATGCTCGACAGAATAGGAACAGGAGGTTACTGGGGTCAGGAGATTCATAATAAAGAAGGAATTCAGTAAGAGAGTAATGAATAGAGTGAAGGATATTGAGGGAAATTATACAAAATATGTCAATAAAGAGAGAAAGGCTTCCAAACAGAGAAGAGGCATGGGGTGGTAATTAATGGGGATATATAAAAATAATGATCAGAGAGAAAGAAATACCAAAAACCAGTGTTTATTCTGTGGAGAAAAAATGGAAGAGGTGCTGTTAAGGGTATGTAGGGGAACTGACACACTGAGAGTTAAATATTTGGGTAGTGAATATAAAACAAAAATAGAAAAAGAAGAGAATTCTATAAAATTGTTAAACTATTAAATAAAGAGTGGATTACAGAGGGAAGAATAGCTGTATTTTAAAAAGTATGTGGCCAAAGGAAGAAACCCAACAAAATAAGCATGAACGAAAATAGTGAAGGACAAGGATAAGAAGGATAAGAGACATGCTTGTCCTGGAATATGTACCACAGTACTTCACCCAGGAAAAAAAAGGGAGGGGAGGGGAGGGGGTGATAACAGGGGAAATGAATATAATTACTAGTAGGATAGATATAATATTAAATTCAGTAATATATAAATTGTTGTACTGTCATGTCATTATCTTTTTTCCTCACTTTAATAATTCAAGTGGAGGTGAATTGAATGAGATCCGTCTGTCCATCCATCCACCCACTCCATCCCATCCCTTCTCATCCAACCATCCATTTATTAAGGTAGTCAGTATTTCATTCATCCATAATGGAATGTTCAAGTCATTTTGTCAATTCATCATTCATACTATCAAGCACTCATTCATTAATGAACACACTCTCCACAGTTGGTGGCTATCCTCGAATGGGAGAGAAGAGTGTTTATTCACTCATTCATGCATGAACACAATTCAAAAAGGTAATCGCCCATTCATCAATTCATAATTCATGAAACTCCCTCCCCAGTTGTTGGCTATCTGTGACTGGGAGAGAGGACATGAAATCCAGACCATTCATTCATGCACTCAAGTCATTCATTCATTCATTCATTCATTTAGGCAGTCAGTATTTCATTCATTCATAATGGAATGTTTAATTCAGTCCATCAAGTCATTCAAATAATCACTCGTTCATCTATGAATGCTCTCTCCCCAGTTAGTGGCTATCTGTGACTGGGTGAGAAGAGTGTTATTCATTCATTCACTATTTCATGTAGTCATTCACTCATTCAATTCAGTCATAATGTATGTTGTAATTGTAAGATAACTCTGTAAGACTTGAGACAAGTACATGTTCTCCTAGACTATATAACACTGTTAACTTCTAGGACAAAATAAATAATTTTCAGTGAACTAATAATCAAATAATTGTAAGAAGGAGAATGTAATGAATGTATTGAAATAAATGAATTGCAATAAACAAATGCTTTCTCCCCAGTTTCAAGCAATCCAGAACTAAGGGATGGGAGTATTCTATTCTATTGTATTCTATAGCATATACATACCTGCCAACTTTGCAAAACCAAAAATCAGGTGATTTGGACATGAAAATCAGGAAAAATCGGGAGTAATCAGGAGATACAATTGCTCAAAACCGAAATACAGGAGTACTATGGTATATTATAATATTTATTGTCTGAAAACACGACTGTTGCTATACGACGCTACAAGGTTGAAAATTACACATCTCTAGTCCCTCACAGGAAGTATGCGAGTGAGATGTTCGGTCTCCGATAAGTCTTCCGAAAATAGTATGAACTCATGCTCCACATGTGTGAATCAGTCATGCATTTACTGTAGATGCCATTACTTAGCAAGTGCATAGAATATATTTCATCACGCGCCCGCGCGATTATGCGAATCGCAATACTATTTTTTTATAGTAATAAACTTAAATTCGCCAGAATTGTCTCCGAATGGCTCCTAAAATCTCCAGAAAAGTCACTAGCCGCTATCTTTGAAATTCTGCCACTAATTTATTAAAAAACCTCAAACCTAGCGACTAGTCTCTAGAATCGACTAGACCAGGGCCTCTCAGGGTGCATGCGCGTGGTGCATGCACTGTGCACGGTGCAAAAGACGACTTGGCTTGGTTGATCAGAGTGCAGACCCCCACTCCTCGATTTGGAGCAATAGCGCTAACTCTCTCTTTCCTCACGCCTGTCTCGCTCGCTCTCCCTGTCTCCCTCTCCCCCACTTGCGCCGTAGCGCTCCAAATCCGGGCTGAGTTGAGCCGAGTATAGCCGAGTATAGCCGAGTAGAGCCGAGCATAGCCGAGTAGCCCAGAGACGAAGCGTTGATCCCAGCCATACCGAGCGGCACCGATGCACAGTGCACGGAGCTCTTGCGCCTCGCTCTGCACGCGAGATTTTGGGCGTTTGAGAGGCCCTGGACTAGACTGATGTGAACGAACACGAACGTAGCACGTGACAACAAGACATTGACGGTCGAAATACGCGTCGTGATATTCAGGTTTCAATAAACATCGCACATTCGCGCGCATTTCTCGTATTAATAAGCGTCGATATTTAATTTGAAAGCGGCAATGAGCGAAGGACTTCCGGCCACTTGCGTACAATGCTGAAAGGGTGGGATTTTTTTAAAAAAAAGTTTTTTAGTTCAACAAAATATAAGCTACAATCGGGAGAAATAATAGAATAATCGGGAGGCGGGAAACAATGTCGAAAATCGGGAGTCTAACGCCTAAATCGGGAAAGTTGGCAGGTATGCATATATCTTAGATTCAGGAGGCCAATGGACTGTATCACGATTGACCTATCTAAGGCATTTGATAGGGTATATCATGGGAGACTACTGGCAAAGATGAGTGCAATATGCAATAATAGACTAGACAAAAGAGTGACTGAATGGGAGGCTATATTTCTAGAAAATAGAAAAGGAAGTCCTTTTGAATTTTTGTACTACTTCGAGTCCAAGGAAAAGGGAGAGAGAAATGTACATAGGATGTTGTAGTAGCCTAGTTAATTCTTTTGTACAGGGCTCTTTCCAAACATTTTATTATAGTAATCTTACATTCTAATTAGCATACATTCTGAGAATTCTAGTTGCCCGGGAATGATGATAGGGACTCTGTTTACTCACAAGATACCAAAGAATTTTCCAACCTAGCTTGCATTATTCTGTTCATAACTCTGATTGTCCCTGATAAGTTTGAGGTCAGGTAGTTCAGTTAACTTGAAAAGGAAGAGATGTGTGCCCATTAAAAGTGAGTAACAAGGGACAAGAGCTTTAAGAAAGCAATCTCCCCAAAAAATTCAACTGCAGGAAAAGTCGACCACAATTGTGAAGAATTTCACTGATAAGTGAGTGGGAGGAAAATAAGAATCAAGGAGTGAAAAGAAAGCGGGAAGCATTTTTTCGGAAGTGAACGTTGTGGTATATAAGTGGTTCAAATGTGTTTGAGCAAGGAAACTGTGAGTGAGTGGGCCAATGTTGCAAGGAAAACCACGAGAAATTGCAAATAATCTGAAAGTTGAGATTCTTCAGAAGATGAAGAATTTGTTTGTCATGCTGGATTGCGAATACGGGAATACAATTGAACCATTTGAATCATCATTTTTTTTTTAAACAGCACATGTCAATAAATCTTAGTTTGGAGATATCCACCTAAAACGTACGGGAACGGTGACAAGTGCTGTTTCTCCAACAAACTATTATTACCAGGCAGAGCTACCGGATAAAGCAATGCAGTGACGTGTGTGGTTTCTGCAGAAAATGATAGACGTATACTTAAAGACCGTATTACTCGCCTTAACTCAATTGTGGCACATTCTTGACATGTGTCATTTCGAGAGAGAAAAAAAAAAGATTCATTTAATAGAATTTATTCCCTTTTCGAGAATATTGCGGTAAAGAAAAACCATGCTAAATTTTCACGCACAGCTGAACGATTACTTCCTTAAGCTGTAATGTTTGTAAAGACTGTATGTAAAGTAATTTCTAATATATCCCAGGCAAATATTTAGTTAGAAATGATTTAGAATAATCAGGTATGCTTACATTTAAGGAGGATGTTCTTTGCTGTAGGAATGTTTTTTACAACCTTGTTTCAGCAGAAAACTCTTGTAACGGATATTTTTCAAAGGAACTGATGGTGTCCGCAGAAGAGAGGTTCAACTCTATAGATAAATGATATGAGTAAAGAATTGGAATCAGAGATGAGGCTTTTTGCAGGTGATGTTGTACAGTATAGAGTGAACCCATCATTTAGAGGTCCCAGAGACGTCATATATCATATTTTAAAAGGCTGTGTAACACTCAAGGAAGAGCACCATTTTGAGCTCTGGAAAACTTCTCTATTCAGTCTTCTTCTTCTTCAGGCTGGATTTGGCCTCAACATGTGCGAGCGTTTTATTCTGTTCTCATAGGTAGGATCTCATTCTAAACATGTGTAAAGCCAAGCGGAGTGATATTGCCAGAGATAAAAATGTAGCGTTGATGAGACTCAAGACTATTGGTTTTAACATTTCAATTTGGAGATTTGGAGACTGAATCTGTGACAACTGGATTTTTTCGCATACTCCTGAGTTCCAGCACAACAAGACTCAAAGGTCAAGAAAATGTAATTTTAGAGAATTATTACACAACACATTTTCAGTGGGAAGCGTTGGTCAATATACTTGGTGCGGCCATATTCCTTGGGGTCATTCACAGGAAAATTTTTGAGGCAAGAACACGTCCGTCTGAAGTGGCTCAGTGGGAGTTGAGATTTTCTATTACCAGTTATGTCACTTTTGGACTTAGAATTTGGAACGAATTGTTCAAGTTAGGACATGTGAGATATCACAAGTTATCTGTAAAACTTTACTAAGCATAAATCAGAGTTTAGAGAAGAATATTTAGCACTGCTTCAGCAGTGGTCATCAGTATAAGCATATCATAAGTTAGACTTAGAGAACGCGGTCTTGTCCGCTAACGAGAAGAAGAGATCTACTAATATTACGAGATTCAGCAGGCGTTGACTGTTAGTCGCAGTAAGCGAGAGACATCGTACGAGGGTGTCTGTGTTCTGTCTGCTTTCTAGTTCATGTACGCAGAGCCAAAGAAATAAGAGGTCACAATAAATCTTGCACCTCGACTGCAGGCAATAATTGGAGACTTGGTTTATCAAAGTGTGATGTCCGACTCGTTGGCTGAACAGTCAGCGTACTGGCCTTTGGTTCAGAGGGTCCCAGGTTCGGGGATTTTAACCTTACTTGGTTAATTCCAATGGCACGGGGGCAGGGTGTATGTGTTGTCTTCATCATCATTTCATCCTCATCACGACACGCAGGTCGCCCACGGAGGTCAAATAGAAAGACCTGCACCTGGCGAGCCGAAACCGTCCTGGGATATCCCGGCACTAAAAGCCATATGACATTTCATTTTTCATCAAAGTGTGATTACTTGCATGTGGAGAAGATGGTGAGCGGATATATTTTTAAAAAATGTGCTTTATATTTCAGATTCCTAGGTTATGTCAAGAAATATAAATGATCAAAATGAAGAACGTTATATGGAAAATCTGTGTAAAGGAAATCATTAAGTCCATGATGTGTCCCTAAACAACCAGAAGATGCTGGTCAGCTGAGATTGGGGCTGGGACAAAATAGACACGGTTTGTGTCTTTAACACTCCTATTATATAGCCCTGTGTATTTTGCCATGCTAGCATTTTGTTATGTGTTGGACTGATTTTGTCTGCTTAATTTAGTGGAAGTTTACCGCAGTTTCAACTATTTTATGTGTATGCTGAGAAGATTCATGGGTAATTTATGATGTTTGCGTATGTTAGAAATGTCACTGTGTCAGAGTGGAATTTTTGTGATATTGTCTTCCAGGCTGAAATGTTAATTTTATTATATTTCTATTTCAGATGTAGTAGTCAGGAAAATATTTACAGTAGAACAGTGAAATTTAGAGTATTTTCAGCATATTATGACTAAGAGGGATTTTTCTTAAGTAAATTATTTGCGAGTTCTCGTGTCCACAGTCGCAGAACCAGCTGTGTATGCGAATAAGTACGCTATTTGCGACTTCTCGTGTCTACAGTCGCAGAACTAGTTGTGTATGCAAATTTAAAGTTTTGGCCAATTTGTAACTAGTAAATGTCAATAATAATAAGTAATGAAAAGCACTATAGTTAATATCCATGCTGTATAGTTTTGGTTTGTGAATGGTCATTCTGTGATAATTTATCAGGAGGTGATAGTACCAGAGTTCAGTCTATGAGGTCTGAGGTTGGCATTGAAGCGTTTGTCATATGTATCCGGAGTATTTCCAAATGAAGGATTCTTTTGTGTAGAGAAATACTGTCACGATCTTGTATTTCGTTGGTAGTAGAGATGTTGTGTTTGGTCCAGGTATTTGTGAAACCCTACGACTCAACAGCGAGATAGATTCCAGGTAGATATTCCTGAGGTAATGTAGTAGATAACGCCAGGATTTTTGTGTAAAAGGAACTGAGGGTAAGTGTCAGGACAGGGCGTTTTTGAAATGTGGTAAGGTCCAGGGTTTGGATTTATAATACGACCATATGTCCAAAAGGATCGCTTGTTCGTCTAATAACTCCATACCAGTAAATGTATATCATATTCTACGGATCTCATTAGACTTCGGTTAATTTGTGGTGGCAATAATATTGACTGATAAATTGTCAGGTATATTACAGTTATTAGGACAGAGATTGTGATGGGGTGAAAAGCTGTCTGTGAGGAGATTATCTGCTCAGGTATAAGCTGGGTAGTCAACATTTTTGTCTGAGGTAATAGATGTTTGCATTTATACAAGTCAGGTACTCCTTTGGGAATAAAAAAGAACCCAATCAGTTGATAGTGAAGTTTAGTATTCCAGTTTCAATACTTCCATAACCCAATGATAATTTGTATTCCCACTGAGCACTTAATATATTTTAGTGGATGTTAGGAGGATGTCTTTAGACATTTAAGTTTTACATTTCTTTGCTGTGTTCATGCTGTGTGAAATTTAGCTTCATGTTAAGGGGTTCTTGGGATAGCTTGGTCATGCTAGGGCTGGTGAAATGATGAAGCTAGCCTACTCCTCTTAAATGAGAGTTAAGTCTCCTAGTTTGGCACAGGGCGTCGGTACCACATGGAATTCCATAGAACAATGTAGCGCTCTACCATTAGTCCATGAGATACCACTGATTTATGGTCACGTTGTACATAATGTTTTTGTGATTTTTCGTGTGTAAAGTCTGAGTAGGGTTATTTAAGTGGATGAAGGTGAACTCCATGACTTGGATATATTTAAGGGCTACCCACGAGTCGAGTTGACTTTAATATTTTATTTAACAATATACTATGTAAGTCAATAAGTACCTGCAATTTCGCTCTAATTGTCTTTGGGTTGGCTTTATGGTGTTGTGCAGACACTAGCCGCTAGATGGCACCGTTGTCTACGTCTGTGGTATGCTTCTGTGTTATCAGATCTGTACAGCCTGCGCTGTTAAAGATGGCCGCGCCACTCTCTGTTTGCACCAAGGAAGAACAGCATTCGGTAATCCGTTTTTTGTGGTCTGAGGGTGTACCAGGAGCGTAAATTCATAAAGACTTTCAGCACAATATAGGGACAAAGTTTTGCCACAGCAAAGTGTTTACCAGTGGATTGAACAGTTCAAAAGGGGTCATCCGAGCATGAAGGATGAGGAAAGATCCGGGCGTCCATCTGCAGCTGTAACAGATGTCAATATTGAACAAGTGTGTGATATGATTATGAATAACAGACGAGTGACTGTTCTATCACTTTCCGTTCCTGGTACACCCTCAGACCACAAAAAAAAACAGATTACGGAAAACTGTTCTTCCTTGGTGCAAACAGAGAGTAGCGCGGCCATCTTTTTGTCGAAACAGCGGAAGCAGTACTCATCTGATAATGCTTAAACCTACCACAGACTTAGACAACGGTGCCATCTAGTGGCTGGTAAGCACACAACGCCATAGAGACAACCTGAAGACAATTAGGGCAAAATTGCAGATACTTATTGACTTGGCCTCGTAACAGAAGGATGACGTAAGTGCGATAACAGATCTAACTTGAAAACAATATTCTCTCACCCATGGGAAACTAATGTAGATATTGTGCTTGAATATTATTATTTTTTCGATTATTATTATTATTCTTTTAAGATCCGTGATTATTATTATTATTTCTTGTATGTATAATTGTGGAGTGTTATATCCATTTAGTATTAGTATTACTATTATTTATGTAGTCAAATGATCGTATTATGTGTGATATTATGTCATGGAACATATGTTGTCCAAGGACATTGATATCAGTTCCGTTAATGTAAATACCTGTAAATTAATATTATGTAATTTATTCGTACTTGTATATATAAATTGTAATCCGTAATTGTGAAACATATTGTAACTTCCAGAATGGCATAAACACTAGAACAATTGAGAATATTCTATACATTGTAATCTATGTATTGGACACTCTAGAAGTTTCACACAGATTTTTTTGTAAGGTAACTTTCTAGACGCTTGGCTAGGCACATATATAAGCAGGCGATCTTGATGGCAACGAGTGAGTTGTGGTTTGGAAGTTACTGGAAGAGAGTTATTGTTTAGTAGCACGTGGCTGACATGCCGAGTGAGGCAGTCTCCATGTTGAATTGATCAGTAATCATCTGTTTTCAACTGTGGTTCAAAGCGTAACCTCTCTGGTATTCGGTGTCAGTTCTCAACTGTTTAAAGATGATGGCTTTGTTGATATTCTACAAGTGAAGTGTTTTTGTTTTGTGATATGGTGATTAAGGTTATGTGAGTATTAATTTGTAAATATATGTGAAAATATAATTGTATCGAGGAGCCTCCGTGGCTCAGACGGTAGTGCATCGGCACCTCACTGGTGGATACCGTGTTTCAAATCCCAGTTACTCCATGTGAGATTTATGACGGACAAAGCGGAGGCGGGACAGGTTTTTCTCCGGGTACTCCGGTTTTCTCTGTCATCTTTCCTTCCAGCAACACTTTCCATTCTCATTTCATAGCATCTATCAGTCATTGATATAAATCACTTTGGGAGTGGCAACCCCATCGTACTAATAGCCTATGTATGATTCATTCATTACATCCATGACCTGGTCAATGACTGGGAAACAGGTTGTAAGTTTTCAGTTTCATAATTGTATCAACTGACAGTATCTCGTGTGCGTCGCTGTGGATACGTTAACTGCGGCCGTGGAGCAGGACGTAAAGATTTACGAATGAATATGAGGAACTCTGAAAAGTGGTGGCAAAAGGGGCTCTGGTTAAGACGCAGCAGGTCGTTATGCTACTTAGGATCCAGAACGGGTAAAAAAAAAAAAAAAAAAAGTAAATAAATAAATGCAATGTAAATATTAATGTTATACCAGTTGTATAGTATCATTTGAAGTCATTCCACATACTGTATATCAGTTGACTATATTTGTAAGTAGTACAGGAGATATTATAAGTAGAATTTTGTAAACAATATAAATTTATTAAGGATGAGCTGTGTGTTTAATAGAAAACATTGTTAGCGTAAATTGTATAATATTGTATTATAGGAAAAATTTTCTTCTCTTGTTAATTTAATATTTAGTGCTTGACTAATGTATTTTAGTGTACCATTTGCCACCGAGGTAGACACCTCATTTGCAAATAAAGAGATTTTGATTTTTGATTTTGATAGTAGATCAAAATGCAAGTCACACTAGAGAATATGACACTCAAACAACTCAAAGACGAACTTATCAAGAGGGATTTCCCAACGAACGGGAAGAAGAAATCGTTGCAGACGCAACAACGGGATGATATTGTGAAGGGAGTAGATCCGGAAAAGCTTTTTATTGAAGTCGACGAAGATTCGGAGACAGAAGAAGAGGTGAATATAACTGAAATGTGTTCTAACTTAATGACCATGATGCAGGCACTAAACAACAAAATTTCATATGTAAATGACAAAATGTCAAATGTCAATTCTGGCCTAACAGGAAAAATTTCAGACGTAAATAACAAAATTTCAGATGTCAATTCCGGCCTAATTGAAAAAAATGTCAGACGTAAATGACAAACTTTCAGGCAAAATTTCAGACGAAATTTCTCGAGCGAACTCAGTTTTAACTGGACAAATATCACAAGTGTACACAAAGGTTAACAATGTGGAACAGGGCCTAGAACTAAAAATTTCAACCATAAATGACAAAATTTCATCACAAATTAGTGACGTCACCAATCAATTAATGCAGCAGATATTGGATATCAGGTCAAAACTGGGACAGGTTGAGCAGATCGATGGAACTCAAGGACGGGGTGGAAATTCAGGTTTCCGGCATAAAACAACAGGTTGAAGGGAGGATTTCTAACATCAAGGGAGAGTTGTATATCTGCCATCGAGGGAAATCTTGGGAGCCTTATTTCTGCTGTCAAAGGAAGGATAGCAAACCAGTTTCGACCATCAAGGGAGATGTGCAGAATATAAGGGAAAGCATCCTTCACGCAGTAGAAAATAGACTGACTCAAACAGGACATACCGCAACACCTGTAAACTCCTCAAACATAACCAGCAATACAGGACACCTAGACCTGAAGGTGATTGTAGAGAACCTTCCGCAAACCCACGGGCGATTGGAGGAGAACCTGACTAGCTTCGTCGAGGGATCGGTCAACCTATGAGGAAGGACTACTTTACCAGAGGACCAGAGGGGCAAGAGGCTACTTGGTGGAACAACTTCAAGGTATTAAATCAAAACTGGACGGACTTCAAGAGAGAATTCCTCACTAGGTTTAATTCCGAAGGGGTGAAGAAGAGCTCTGTGAAAAGGAAGCTACTGACTGATGCATAACCCAGTGGCATGAGAGCTAGCGCCTTCGTCCTACAGAAGTACCAACTCTTCAAGCGTCTGCACCCGGAAAGGAGCGAAAATGAGATCTTACCAGATATCACAGAGCTACTCCATGATGAGATTCGACCCCAAGTAAAAGTATCACAACCCAGATCCTTTGATGATCTACGCAGAATCATCACCCAGCTGGAGGAGGAACATAAGAGCAAAGCTACGGAAGAGCCCAGCGCAGTTAGAAACTGCTACCAGTGTGGAAGAGCGGGACACCTCAAAAACAAGTGCCCAGCCTTGACATTGGAAAACTAGGTTAGCTGAGGATGACCCCATAGGGGTCGAAACCGGTACTGGATTTACTGTAATTAATAGTAAATAAACACTGTATTGATAAGGTGGAGGCTTCCATATCATTTTTATGTTGTAGTAGCAATCAATACGGAAATGAAGCTCATAGATTATGATGGCATGCTTCACTGTCGCATGCTCCATGTCGCCCAAATGTTGCCTCAGTGGAATCCTGCCTTTACAACTACAAACATAAGCAATAACATTGCAGTCTTAAGCCCAGTAACTACTTTCCTCACAGAATATAACTTATTCAGTCTGTCAAATACACAAGTTCAAAATATTAACAGTGCAACATACCTGTAGAAAATACACAATATTAACACGTTCAATGCAGATCACGCGCTGGGCGCGTGACGCTACTTCATAAGCAGGTGCGGAGCACGTGCCTAGCGCGTCATGGGACGGTTGCTAGGAAATGTAAATCATAGGTTTTCCACATGGTAAGAAAGGCTCTAATTGTCATCCCGCACATCGTGCAAGTCCAGTCTACTAGCAGATTCATCCGTAGCCATATTTGCGCATGCATATTCCGTTTCCCGCGTATTTCCTCTGCAGTGTTGTCGTCATGCATCATCATTCAATTATGGGATCTTTGAGCAGCATGACCACTTCAATGCGAGCTTAAGACACTGCATTTTCTGTTTATTAATTCGTCAGGAGAATTACGAGTGGTTCCGCTTTTGAAATAAATAAATTCCACTACTGCAATATGTTCAGTAAAAGAACTGAACTTGTAATTGTCGTTTATTCTTGCATCATAATATGATACATTATATATACACTGACTGAGAGAGCAAATGCAACACCAAGAAGGAGTGGTTCGAAAGGGATGAAAGTTGGGAAAAAAACAGAGACAGCACGGACGAATAATTGATGTTTATTTCAAACCGATATGCAGGTTACACAATGCGCACGGCATCGACTCAGTAGGATGTAGGACCACCGCGAGCGGCGATGCACGCAGAAACACGTCGAGGTACAGAGTCGATAAGAGTGCGGATGGTGTCCTGAGGGATGGTTCTCCATTCTCTGTCAACCATTTGCCACAGTTGGTCGTCCGTACGAGGCTGGGGCAGAGTTTGCAAACGGCGTCCAATGAGATCCCACACGTGTTCGATTGGTGAGAGATCCGGAGAGTACGCTGGCCACGGAAGCATCTGTACACCTCGTAGAGCCTGTTGGGAGATGCGAGCAGTGTGTGGGCGGGCATTATCCTGCTGAAACAGAGCATTGGGCAGCCCCTGAAGGTACGGGAGTGCCACCGGCCGCAGCACATGCTGCACGTAGCGGTGGGCATTTAACGTGCCTTGAATACGCACTAGAGGTGACGTGGAATCATACGCAATAGCGCCCCAAACCATGATGCCGCGTTGTCTAGCGGTAGGGCGCTCCACAGTTACTGCCGGATTTGACCTTTCTCCACGCCGACGCCACACTCGTCTGCGGTGACTATCACTGACAGAACAGAAGCGTGACTCATCGGAGAACACGACGTTCCGCCATTCCCTCATCCAAGTTGCTCTAGCCCGGCACCATGCCAGGCGTGCACGTCTATGCTGTGGAGTCAATGGTAGTCTTCTGAGCGGACGCCGGGAGTGCAGGCCTCCTTCAACCAATCGACGGGAAATTGTTCTGGTCGATATTGGAACAGCCAGGGTGTCTTGCACATGCTGAAGAATGGCGGCTGACGTGGCGTGCGGGGCTGCCACCGCTTGGCGGCGGATGCGCCGATCCTCGCGTGCTGACGTCACTCGGGCTGCGCCTGGACCCCTCGCACGTGCCACATGTCCCTGCGCCAACCATCTTCGCCACAAGCGCTGCACCGTGGACACATCCCTATGGGTATCGGCTGCGATTTGACGAAGCGACCAACCTGCCCTTCTCAGCCCGATCACCATACCCCTCGTAAAGTCGTCTGTCTGCTGGAAATGCCTCCGTTGACGGCGGCCTGGCATTCTTAGCTATACACGTGTCCTGTGGCACACGACAACACGTTCTACAATGACTGTCGGCTGAGAAATCACGGTACGAAGTGGGCCATTCGCCAACGCCATGTCCCATTTATCGTTCGCTACGTGTGCAGCACAGCGGCGCATTTCACATCATGAGCATACCTCAGTGACGTCAGTCTACCCTGCAATTGGCATAAAGTTCTGACCACTCCTTCTTGGTGTTGCATTTGCTCTGTCAGTCAGTGTATATATATATATATACATATATACATACATATATTATATGTGTATAACACAAAAGAACTTCTAATTGTTATTTATTCCTCATCACATTTGTAAGTAACTTGAAAGAACGTGCAGTAATCATTTTTGACTGCGTCGTGATGCTTATGTTATCATTTTATTTATATTTTTTTCTGATGGCCGACAATGTGGTTCCTTCAAGATCACGAGACCCAACCAATTAGCCAAAGTATTTCATTTTTGTTTGTCAAATTCTGTAATAGAGAAGTGTAAATATAAATATATTTATATCTGTAACATACTTTATGCATTTGTTTGCTATCCACGGTAAATAATGCACAGTAATCTACCAACGTGCGTGGCGCGTGATCCGTCTGGTGACCAGTGTTACTTCTCGATTTTAACCACCGTGCGGGTCACGCACCAGGCGCGTGAGTGGGATAATTCCACAAGTTCAACAGAACTCGTCCTACCAACGTACAAAACTTCGATAATTACAACTTTTAAAGAGTCCCACACAAATATTTTGCTCAGGTTGGCGGGTATGTCACGCTCTGCTAATACGCAGTGAACGTGTTAAGCAAAGAATGACATGTTTCCTTCTACAAGAATATCCTCAGATTGTATCAAATCACTATAAACCATGTGCATTTATGTAACTTACAACACTGTTTACTTTGCATAAACTAGTCAATGATTTTGAATTGGTGACATGGACAAATTTGTGCAAATAACGATTATATTAGTCCTCTACTGTCACTTTAGTCAATCATGGAAATTCTCCAATTCTTATCTTAGCCGCTGTGGTCTATTACCTTCAGCAAGTGTATCTTGTCTGTTGCGAGTTATTTATTTCCTGCGTTGGTCTTAGTAGCTAATTAGAGCGGCGAGGAGATAGTTTTGTAGGCAACAACCCTTTTTCATGGAGAGTTGTGGTAGGGGGGCGGGGGAGGTGGGGAGATTGGAAATTGTGGTTCTGTAAAATGGAGTTGCACAGGCGAGAAGTTTACTTCCTTGTCTTGTAATATAATTTTGTTTATTAGACAGTAAATGTATGTTAATGATTTTGATGAAATAAAGTGTGGAACTGAATTAAATGTAACATGTAAGACCTTATTTTTAGTGATACAATGCTGCATAAATTGAGAGAATGAACTTGATTGACTTGATTGATTGAAAATGGAACCAGAAACTAACAAGAAAATCAACATTTTAGACATCACAAGCAGTAGGAATAATAACAACCAGTCGTATAACTATATAGATAACCCACTCAGACATCAAACAAAATGGACAACGAATCCAACCACCCATTCACGGACAAATTAGCAGGACTGAATTCATTGATACACAGAAAATTTCCATATCAATGAGCACAGTACATTTCAATGAAGAAATATAAATAATAAAACAAATTGCAAGGGAACATAACTACCCTCCTGACACAGTAGACAAACTATTAAATTAACAAAGGAAAAACACAAAGGAAACCACAATGAAAGAGAAAAATACACTGCCCTCACATTTTTAAAAATAAAGACCTAAAAGTAGCCTTTAGAATGAACAACACTCTCCAAAGACACATTAGCAAATGCAACCTACACAAAGAAGACTATTTCTCCAAGTCAGGAGTTTATGAATTCTGTCATGGGTGAACAATATCGTGGATGTGGAAAGTGTTTATTGAAGACTTTATTTGTAAAGTGTGGTAGTATGTTTTATTTGTAATGACCTAACCTGAACTGTGTAATGTTTGTAACATATGGTATTTGTAAATACTGTAGTAGATTTCAGTCCTGTACTTACTGGAAGTATCCAGAAATGTTACATGAATTTTTGAGCAGGGTGTGTTGTATTTTGTTGGTTATGTCTTCTAGAATATATTTTCTGACTGTTCTGGAAATGGAAGATTCGCGAACGTGCGTATTCGAGAAGGTTAGTTAAAGTTCACGACTGTAGTAGGAATTGTGATTGGTGAACCTAGGTGGGCATAGGCGGACTTGTGCATTCTGATTGGCTACTCCAAGGCCAGGGTTTACCTATATATAGTTAGCGAGGCAGCGTTCGTGATAATTCGGTCTGTCTTGTCTTCTCTGCCTTAGTCTGTCTGAAGTTTTATGTCGTGTGTGACGCCTCGCTTCCAGGATGGGCCACCTTCGGGTAAGCGCTCTTGAATTCCGTTCCGGCTAAAATTTCCATAATGTTCGGTTGCTATTTCGTATAGGAGTCTGCCCTAGCCTAACCTAGATTCGCCAAATTAATTATTTATGAAGCCTTAGCTTTTCAGCTGGGCTTGCCTGTTTGTTTTCGAGGCATTCCCATTTCTTGTTTCACTAAATATGTAGATTGCACTTAAATATATTTACCTTGCGGTTTGCCTCTGGTAGTTCAGTGTCACTTGATGTATGCTAGAGTTTTGGAGAGTACGTTTACTTCACTGTAAATTGCATTGTACAACTGGATTTGTAACTAGGTGTATAGTTGGTTTGAAATTTTGAACTTGTAGAAAGACATTATCAAAGAACCTCTAAGTTATGTGTATCACGGAGAATATAGTTCGTAAGTTGCAAGTTGGCGGATTTTGTTCGGAATGTATTTGTAAAATCCTTTCGTAAATAACATTTTTCAAATTTAAGGATCACGGTTGATTTATTTCGGAATCTGCAATCTAAGCCATGTCCATGCCCTCGGTAGGTCCTACCTGCTTCCACTTTCCTGGTTTATTGTCCACTAGTTGGCCCTACTGATATTCACGTATGTTTTGGTCGGCGGAGATCCGCGTAATTTCAGCCAATGTTTCTCTGAGTGTGTAGTGGTTTCTTCCCCACTTTACTGTGTTTAGTGCTTTGTTTTGTGTAAGCACTGTAGTAGCGGTTACAAATTCAAATGTCAAGAACCAAACTGCGACACTACACTTATAGGCCAAACAAAACATAATTTCCACACCACATACAAAGAACACAAAAATGCAATTAAGACGCAATCGACATTCAGCCTTCTGAGAACACCTATATGACAACTCACATTTCACAGATATTGTCACAGATCTAAACATCTTACATGACAAAAATAGAAGTAAATCTTTGAACATTAAACAGGCTATTGAAATTTACATCGCAAAAAAAAAAAGGTCAATCAAACCAATCTAGATGAACACACACTTTTAAAATACACCCTCTTTCCACCCTACTAAATTCATTTCTGACAATTGTTTTAACGCTTAAAGAATCCCACAGGAGGTTACTATGACTTAAAAGTCTGGAATGTGGGTTAGGATACTGCTATCTGTAGTAAATTCTCTGAATTTGGCAATCGAGAATTTTTCAGTAGGTTATTATTTATCACTAAAAATAAGGTCTTACATATTACATTAATTCAATTCCATACTTTATTTCATCAAAATCCATAAAATATGTTTACCGCCTAATACACAAAAATACACTGTATTATGAAGAATCAACACTTCCACTTGCATTGCAAATGAACAGAGTTAATGTCCACAACATTCACCTTACTTATCCCATCGTCCCCACCCAACCACCCCTCACCAATGGACAGGACAAGGTGCCAACAGAACATAATATTTCACAATTGCATTAGTGCTTAATGAATCCCACAGGAGGCTTCACTAACTTAAATGCCTGGAATGTGGGTTAGGATATTCTTATCTGTAGTAAATTCCCTGAATTTATGCAGCATCTTCGCCAATCAAGTCTTTCCAGTAGGTTATTACTTATCACTAAAAATAAGGTCTTGCATGTTATATTTAATTCAATTCCATACTTTATTTCATGAAAATCATTAACATACCGGTACATTTATTGGCTAATACAAAAAAATACATCATAAGATGAAGCAGCCCTGCGGCCCACTCCATTATACAAAACCAATGCACACGCATTCACATCGCCCCACCTACTTCCCCACCGCTATCTACGCAACAGAGTTATTGCCTATAAACATTTCTCATCACCTCTCTAATTAGCTGCAAGACCAGAAACAAAAAACTGGCACTAGTCCAGAGGCAACTGCTGAAGGTAACAGACGACAGCAGCTATGATAAGTAGGACTAGAAACTTTCCATAACTTACTAACGTGACAGTAGAGGACTAATACATTCATTATTTGTGCAAATTTGTTCATAAGATCACCAATCCATAATCACTGATTAGTCTAAGCAATGTAAACAGTATTGTATATTCATACACATAGTTTAAAATGATATGATGGAATCGGAAACTTGTAGAACGAAACATGCCAATCTTTGTTTAATAGTGTGTATTCTTCACAGATATGTTATAGTGTTATATATTATATTTTGAACTTGTGTGTTTGACAGACTGAACAGCTTTTAATTGACATCAACTAAGTCGACACAGGAAAGTATGGCTTCTTGTAACAAATTCCTCACCAAAGATACAGGAGGGATTGGCTAGTTTGTTATTCCTTCGTATCCCCTTTACACCCTTGGCCTTGACATGTAAAGATTCTGCTGTGGTTGTCAGGTTAGGAACATTAGACTCCCAATGATTAGTCTGTGTAATTATGGCACCATCTACTTCCACACCTAGGAACTCTATCAATTTCGTGATATTGCCTTCAGGGGTAGATTTTCCTTTTTAATGTGAATTATCCATCTCCGACAGATGTCCTCAGGGAAGGCACAAAGGCTATTACACGACCATCTGCATTATTGTCCTCTGCTAAGGCCTGGAGGGCCTGTATACATCTACCGCATTCAATGAATGTCATGCTGAGAGCTTTGGAAGATGTGAACTTAATCGGCGTGATGTATTTCAAGTAATTAAGGTGGGCTTGTATTATGTGGTTTCTGTCTGCATATTGTGCATGTAAAATAATTTTGGTATCCTCTTAAGCTGATGCCATAACGGCAATTCCCTCTACCACTAACTTGGCTTCTCGTTCAAGATAGCCTCCAAGAAACACATGTTTAATAAACGCAGAAAGTAACAGGTTCTGATCAATTGAAGTTCCAAATTGTTCCCAAAAACATTTCTAGCTTTCAATGACCCCCGGGAATGGCTCCAACTTGATGGAGGATAATTTAATTGAGTGTATAAATGACGAGGCAGAAGGCACTTCATTGCGAGGCTGATTCATTGTTAAATTTGCAGTTGCATGAGAAAGCTTGTTATCGATACCTCACGTAGCACTTTGGATTGCGTGTTTAGCAGTCTCAATATATTCTTCACAAATCGATATATCCATCTCATATTCATCGTACATGAGTTGATCGTGAATTAACATGTCTCACATTAACATGCGGTCTAATCCCTTTTCAATACAGTCCTTGTAAAACTGGGGGGGGGGGGGGAGCGGGGGGCGGAGGGGGTTGTTTCCTTTCGTGAAAGAATTAATAGTATTAGGAAAGCGAGTAATAATGCCTTTTTCTCTGATGTATTATGCATCTTCTCTGTACAGAAACAGTTTAATACTCCACCTTGTATAACATAGTTTATTGTTGTCTACATCAAAGAAACTACAGTGTCAAGGAGCATTTACAGCAACAATGAACGTGAAGATAAATGGTAGTGAGGCCCAAATCAAATAGCAAATATATGTGTTAATCCGCTACACCCTTATGCAATGGCCACTACTGAAATGCTCCTAGAGTTACTGATTTCTTCCTTGTCACGTTCCTTAGGTAGATGATGAATCATTGCCGACTGCAATTTGGATGGTATCCTCCCAGTTCTCCAGATCACCTTGAAGACCTCAACACGTATGACCAGAGGTCCCTCATTCACCAATTTCAGAAGTTCTTTGACAACTGATTCCTCTCCAGCTGTTTTATTATTCTTCAGCCTGATTAAAATCTCTTTAATTTTAAATTTACTTGGTGGGTTTGAGTTGGGTGGTCCATGGATCGGCTGACACCTGGGTAATCTTTCATTTTGTTCGTTAAATTTGAGTAACTACCCGAAGTTCCAAACTATGATAGTGCAGTTTTCTTTGTTACTCAGACCCAGATTTCTATTTTCATAAAGCACAGAGTAGGGGCTAGACTTGAACATTACGTTGAAGTCCCTGATGATAATCTTTCAGAAATCCTGACCATTCTGTTTTTACTTTTGTTTCTCATATGACTCCTTTACATCTCAGAACACTCTGGTCGTGCCTTTTATAGCTTCATGGAAGACCTCGAAATCTTCAGGTCTCTGAGTCGAGTTCCATTTCTTCCAGCCATTTGTTCTAATGGATCAGCACTTCATCACAGGCTTCATTCCACCATCTGTTTCCTTTTCTTAGCTCCCAGGATAGTAGCACTGGCTGCTTACTGGATCTTAGAGGCAATGTCCGTCCATTTATTGGATTCAAAGATCAGTTGCTGGTAATATTGTTCCAGAACATCTTGATTGATATTTAGCCTTGAAACATCATATTTGTGAATTCTATTTCTGGCTTTGGGGGTCTTCCTCAGAGGGATGATATTTATCTTAAAGTTGGAGAGGTTGAATTTGGTACCTCTCTCCACTTTGACATTCATAAACTCCTTCATCGCTCTTCTGGGGACTGCTCCAAGGTCAATCTGTGTCCCTCCATACACGCTGTCAGGTGATCACAATGTCTTTGGTTATTTGGGTTGCACTTGTAGTATGTCGACGTTATCTGAAGATCGAAGGTGAGACAATGTTCAATGAATTTTACCCCTGTAAGCATGTTAAAATTCAGTATAGTGAAGTGTACTTGTGGCAAACTCTGTGTGCACATGTTTAAATAATATTTCCAGTCAATCAGGTGAACTGTGAGAACAATGCTGCCACTATAATCTTATACAACTCAGATTCCAGGGGAAGGAGAACATTCAAATTTTACTGGTTTGAGTACTGTAGTTGAAAGGAAGAACCCGCATGCTTAACAGTTTTGCAAAATTGCTGTTCTGTTTCCTGTTGCATTATGCGCATGTGCTTCTTCAGACATGCCAACTATATTTGGCCTACATAAATATTTTTTTTTCATTATTTATATGTGAATACGAAATACTGGACATACCTGACCTTTAGGAACATGTTACTTCTCATCGTTCAACATGCTGATCACATTACAACTAATTGTTGTTCAACACACCTGTAGCTGACTTAGCCCTCTTCAGAAACTCAGAACTAAATTTTTGCTCAAAGCACTTGCCTTGCTGAACTGACTTTCAGACAGCAAGGATCTGAACTGTGTTTTTGTCTTTGTGACCCTGCTAAAAAACCTTGCACATTCTGCATTGCTATGTGGAATTGATAAAATAGCAAGCATCACCTTAGGGAGTCTGTCATATTTAAGTACACCATCAGCTGATTTCATCTGACCTACCAATGCCCACTGAACATCGCTTCTTACTTTTGCCAGATCTGTTTCTTCGAGCTGAAAGTTACAGAACTGGGAGTGCAGAATATCAGTTTCTTTATCTAAATATTCCGTTTCACTAGTCAGAATGTTCGGAAACTTGTTAATGAAAAATCTAAGGCTAGAAAATGATGCCTTACTTATAGCAGATGTATTTGCAACTTCTGCATTAATTAAAACTTCATCTTTGAACAGAAATTTGTGTATCATGTAGTCACATGATGAAGAGAAACACTTTGTAACAGACTTAAAGAATATGCACTTTTCCTCAGACTTCAAAGTGTTCACTAAAACAAACCCAGAGTTCCCTATCACCAGATTACAATCATCCTTTTCATTTGCTGGAGTATGTTAACCTACATCAAGGAGAAAGGAGGAGCTTTTAATTAGGCGTGGTTTCACAAACCTTGCCATCACATTCAATAGTTCCTCCAAAACTGATCTCAATAAGTGGATGTGCGGCATACTTGACTGAAGAGCTACATTTGGATTCTCAAAGACATCCATAAAACTTGAGATAAAAGGCAAAAAGATTTATGTAAATTTGATGAAAGGAAGATGAACAGTCGTTCTTCAAGTGACAATGCATGGCTCTAAGTATCATCAGTAATTTCTTTCTTTTTTGAGTGAAACTGATGACTGGGTTTTCCTTTTAACTGAGGAGTGTGATGAAATGTTATGACAATGCTTCACCTATTCAGACAAACAAGACACATCTCCACTTAGACTGTGCTTAGGAATTTTGTAAGTTATCAAAGTTCCCATCTGAGAATCCTTACTCACAATTTTGCTCCTGAATAAAGTAACCACTGCAGCATAACCATTGAGTAGGCACATACTTCAGAATTTTCCTGATCTCTGTGTTCTGTAAAGTCTGAAATTCCCTGAACTTTTCTTTCCTCCTTGCACTCCTTTCCAGATAACAAAATATATCAATTATACGTTCATCTACATTTACGGGAAAGCACGCCGCACGCTTCCCTGCAGCATGATTAATTAGGTGACCAGAGCAGCCTACTATGCTTATGTTACTATATTCCCGCTTTAATCATCTTGCCACACCATTCTTTAATCCTACCATTACGGGAAAATTATCAGCACAAAGAGCTAGGCAGTTTTTTAATGGAAAGCAGAATTCCTGAAAAGTTGAGAGCAAAAGATTGCCAATGTTAGCTCCAGTAGCATCCCCTTCTAAATTAGGCACAGAGAGTAGACAGCTCTGAATTTCATTGAGTTCAGGCCTAAAAAATGTTACAACAATAGGATATATTTTCAAGTCACTTTTATTGCTACCATCAGTAGCAACAGAAAATGCATTCACCTGCAAATGTGATACAATGTTCGCCCCTTCTTCCAGGCACATTTCTGTAATGATAGCTGCTATTTTTGTTCTAGCACACCCATATCATTTAGCGATTTCTGAATCAAAAAAACTTTGCAAAACAATTTAAAGGCCGGTTATGTTCTACGATAAATGACCTAAATAAAGCCTCCGCATTCGTCACAGGATTTACATATTGGTTTTTACATGAAAAGTTCAGTTTCTGGTCTCTTTCTACACATTGGGCACTCTCCTCATGTTTTTCGTTTACACATGTTTGAGTATATCGCATTTCCCACCATGCGCAACTGAAAAATCACACCTACTGTACCATTCTGTTAGTTATAAGAATGGATATTTAACGCTGGTAAAATAATGCGCAACAGGACGCTAACTGTGAGGGCGTGATGCTATACAGAGCGCGGGAATCGAGAAGGGGATTCCCGAGGCAAGGTGTGGTCATGTGCGACGAAGAAAGAATATGTGAGGAAGAAAGAAAGAGAGAAGGGATTTTGTCTGGGGGAGAGACATGCCACCTTAACAGAGATTTTCAGCGGGAACAGACAGGCTCACCACGCTATGGAAATTGAGTCATAATTCCTATATTTGAAGGTTTTACAGGACAGTAATAGGATGGGAATCGGTGCCAGAATTTCCGAAGCCATAGATACCTCAAAGTCTATTAATATATAATCGAATAAATAACTACGTGGGAGGCCGACTGCCGTGAGAAAATGTTTCGAGGCCACATGCCAATCTCAAGTTGTTTCCCGGGACTTCCCAGCGAGTCGCGTGGGTTCCTGGATTCTATAAGAGCAGAGAAAGGTGGAAGGAGGTGATCAGTCCATGATAAGACCGCTGTCCGTGCACGTTGCGTTTCTGCTGATACTCGCGCCAGAAACCTTTGTTTAGGACAAAGACAGTGATTACTTTAATGCAGTTGCGCTAATGTTTATTCAATGAATCGGTGATCCATAAACTTTCCAGTAATTATTCAATCGTGTGATTGTATTTAGACGCTTTACAGTGAGGTCGCAAGTGCCTAATTAACCGACTGTAGACAATGCCGTACGTGTAGACTTCATCATGAAGCGGTACGGGTAACCACGTAAATATATTGTGAAGTGCGGAAGAAGTGCAAGTATAAACTAAAGTCATTTGTGTTATTCCCGCTATACTTAGGGGGTCTGAATCAGTCGAGCATGAGATAATGACAATTTGTTCAACCGATTAGGTTGCTGATTTCAGATAGTAGATATATTGCCTATATACATTCGTGTGCGGTTAAGCAGCTAAAGGGGAACAATGATTTTTAACGTCGCAGATCGCCAGTACTGATTTTTGCCTCGAAAATTAAATAAAAGTACCGGGAATGCTGTGCTGTTAATAAATTAGGCATTTCATTCCAGTGAAGACCCGTGCCGTGTTTCAAGAGACGTGTGATACGAGACCTGCCGACCACAACCTCAAGAAGAAGGCTTCATGAACGAGCCATCCCTCAAGAAGACGGCTTCATGAACGAGCAACCCATGGAGACTGGACGCAGAGGATCGACCCAGGACCACATCGCTACCATGATGGGCTGAGCAGGCACAGCCTAATCCTGACAGAGGGATAAAGAGGTCTCCAAGATGATAGATAAGTGAACAATAATTAATATATATGTGTAGGGTTGGGGGGTTGTTATGCAGAAATACGGTGATTAATTTGTAAATATAGTAAGGAGTAGGATTACGGCCCATTAGGCCATTTATTAAGGTATTTCCTTTATAAATTTTAGGATAAGGCATATACTTTTTTATTTTGTTGTTTATAGAAAGCAAGGATTAAGGTAGTTTAAATGATAGTGTGACTGTACACATAGTCGTAGGGAAGCTTATGTACGAGCTTAAATCAATGTTTCTTAGTGCCTGGCATCAGACGATATATGCTTGTAATTATAGGTTAATTATGATAGAGTACCCTTATGTTGGGAAGGGAATCTGTATGCATAATGTAGAGCACGCATGCGGCCAGGATTTAATTGTTTACTCCATGTCTATAGTGAGTTGGGTTGACTGTGAGTGTAATGAAAATACCCCGTAGGCTATGTCACGTATATTTGCGACCCCTTGTACTATGCCAAGTAAGGGATTGAACCCTAGACTTGAGGGTTAATTGGAACGCGTCGCATTAGGCTGACGGCGAGATGGATGTGTATAACTATGTGCAATACTCCAGATGGTATAATCGAGACCCAGGGCGGCCTGTCACGGACATTGGATAGTGCAGACACGTATGTGATTTCCTCACTCATTTATTGTGGCGATCTTCGTCATGTGTTGAGACAAGGTCGAGGTAGAACAGAGCTCCGCATGTTTGAAAACTAGGTTATGTTTTTATTTTGTTTGTGCGAGGGGTGTTTCACGGCCCAAGACTTGGAGGTCGTTTCCCCTGCTTGCACAGCAGGGAGTCTCGCAGCCATTTTTAAAATACAAGGGGAGGGGTGGAATTCCTTCTCGCAGGCGAGACAAGCATGCGACGGTGGCTTCATTCATTCATCCTTTCTTTTTCTCTTACTTTCTTTATTTGTTGTAAATGGCGATGTGTTATGTAGGAACTGGGCACTAAGAAAACTTGCTTAATCAGTACATTTTGTAAATATAATGTTTGTTTGAATGGACCTTGGGTCATATCCATAAAAAAAAAAGGTATTTCATGCGAGATTAGAAAGGTTATGCCTGTAGTCGTAGGTTCAAACTTATTATCTTTGTTGTGTGCACTTTCCCAAATATGTGTGGGGATCTTTTAGTGGCGTTATTTCTGCAGGACAATTTCTCACCCTGGCATCATATATTTTATGTGCAGGTACAGCGAGGCTGTTCCGAGTAAGGACACATTTGTTTATTGGGTTCACTTATCGATTCTCCGCACGACAAATCAACCAGCTAGTGCATAATTTTTTTATGTTTATCTTATTTATGATATGAGCATTTTGGGCATCCATTTTAGCACTATTAGTGCAATCAATTGTAATATAAAAGAAAAGAAATGTTGATTTAAGAATACACAACTTTTGCTCAAAATGTCAGTAGGTGCGTTTGTGTTCCTCATTTCGTAGGCATACGTATAGAACAAATTATTTTTTTATCTCCCTACTCTCGTTCACAAGAACCCTGTAAACGACCTTTCCTGCCGACTGCAGTTGGGCTGGCGCATTCATCAAATAGCAGGTAAGAAGGTAAGATCGACATTGCAGTGTTGTTTATGCCCTATAGGGTACAATAAAATGGCTCCCAATGACGTGTGGCGAGAGTATCGTGAGGGAGGATAACAATATCGCCGGTAACGTACTATTTGCTTTAGTTGTGTGTGACGAGAGTATTAGATGCAGACGCTACGAATATCCAAGTTAGGATACAAAACGTGGCTGAATGAGAGTGGAACATTAATTACGAGTTTTCTTTGATAAATGAGGAACCAGGACAGAGAAGCTAGAATTTTGGCATTGAATCTGTCCGAATCTTAGCCCATACTTAGTAATGGCGAATATAGGTACAGGAGATTGTTGTCAAATATAATGATAGGGTTTATTGATCTTTGTGAGGATGATTTCTTTCAGATAAACCATTTTTACCAGATGACACCGCTATTTCGGTTAAATTAAACAACATGTTATTTGCATTTGTTCAAAATGTGTCAATTTTGTGGTTCATATGTATAGTGACAGAGCATAAGTTGATGGATAGAAATTTAATGAAACTTGGAGTTATGATGTCGTGCGGAGAAAGACCTCAGATTTCTCTCCGGAAGGGTTGGCGTATTCTCATTGTAATAAAAATGTCGCTGACATTTGAAAGTTTTCGGGAGTTATTGATGGAGGAGTTATGACAAGTCAAAGCGCAGATCGCTGAAGTCAGGGAAGAGCAGAAGGTGGAGTTAACAACTCAGATAGCTGCGATAAAATCACAGGTTAATGATGTAAGTGAAAAACAGATGAGTAAAATTGAGGAGCTAGGACTGTTTAAGGCACAGCTTCAGGAAGTGTGTGACGAATTGAAGGCGGTAGTAGCGGGTATAGAGACACAGCCTGCCGAAGCTAGGAAGGAACGGAAGTTGAAATTAGGACAGTTAAATACGCAGGTTGCTGACATAAAATTACAGCCTACGGAGGCAGGTGAAACACAGTCGATAGACACTAAAGAACAATTAGACTCGGTAGCGGTCAAGAATCAGCAGACACTCGTTAATGTGGTAGAAGCAGGTCAGAAAGTTGAAAATACACACCCCAGCTACATGGCTAGTTTGGAGAACGTGGAGAACACTGTTGGGGTAGAAAGGCAAGGCGAAGCGACCCTAGCTTCTCAGATAACCAACGAGGGGGAGAACAGCGCCAGTAGGTCTGAGGCGACTAATGCTGCAACGATGACAGATGAAGGTAACAGCCTCCACGGAGCAGAATTGGAAGGGAAGTTCAAGGCCGACAGAGTTAATTTAAGGCGTGAAAGAAGTCCAGCTGAACAGCGTACCCAAGAGATGACAGCAGGCTTTAAAGCAAATCCAGAACAACCCACACTCCACAAAAATGCTAGACGACGGGAGAAAAGGAAGAAAGGTCTGCAACTTACGATGAAAGGGTGCTATTCCGAATCGTACCGATGGTCAAGTAAGAAGAGGGGACGACGAAGAAGAGGAAACCGGCTGTATAGAAGAAGAAGGAGATGGCTACTGGTACCGCGCGCGAGACGTAGGACCAAATCACGGAACAAGAAAGGCCGATATTATTATGGGAATTCCGGTAGAAAGCGGAAGAAGAGAAAGGAAACTTTGAACTCTAAGCTCAAGAAAATGGAGCTAGGGATAGTAAAGGGTATCCCTCATTATAGACTACAATGGCCACAAGGAGAATCGAAAACAGATTAGACCAAGAGTATTGGGGTCGAGGCTAAGCTGTATCATATATAAATGAAATTTCACCGTAGATATGATTACCTGTAAATACTCTATAATTGAATGCAAGAAACTTAGATATTATTTCAACACGAGATTGCTAGTAGGGATGAAGAAGAGGACGAATAAGAAGAAGAAGAAGACGTGGTAGGCGCAGACGAAGTACCGGGGACGCACGACGATGAAAATGAAACCCTTGACCACAATCCGAATGAAGTATCCCTTAATGTGGGAAAGGTAGAAGAAGTTTCGCCGCAGAGCAGCGCAATAATAGAAATGGCTGCAGTGGAGTGCACGGAATGTTCGGGGAATATTAGAAAATTCTTGGCTTTGTTGGATACATACTACAGAATTCGAAAGGAGCGTGAGGAACTATTGGAGCAAGTTCCGAAAACGCCACAGGATGGCTCGGAATGAAAGAAAAGGCCACGCGAGCGTTAAATATCAGACGCAAAGAAAAATACAAAAAAATAAGATTTTTTTCATATTTTTCTTTAGTGTGTGGGGAAGCAAATGTACCATTCTGTTAGTTATAAGAATGGATATTTAACGCTGGTAAAATAATGCGCAACAGGACGCTAACTGTGAGGGCGTGATGCTATACAGAGCGCGGGAATCGAGAAGGGGATTCCCGAGGCAAGGTGTGGTCATGTGCGACGAAGAAAGAATATGTGAGGAAGAAAGAAAGAGAGAAGGGATTTTGTCTGGGGGAGAGACATGCCACCTTAACAGAGATTTTCAGCGGGAACAGACAGGCTCACCACGCTATGGAAATTGAGTCATAATTCCTATATTTGAAGGTTTTACAGGAAAGTAATAGGATGGGAATCGGTGCCAGAATTTTCCGAAGCCATAGATACCTCAAAGTCTATTAATATATAATCGAATAAATAACTACGTGGGAGGCCGACTGCCGTGAGAAAATGTTTCGAGGCCACATGCCAATCTCAAGTTGTTTCCCGGGACTTCCCAGCGAGTCGCGTGGGTTCCTGGATTCTATAAGAGCAGAGAAAGGTGGAAGGAGGTGATCAGTCCATGATAAGACCGCTGTCCGTGCACGTTGCGTTTCTGCTGATACTCGCGCCAGAAACCTTTGTTTAGGACAAAGACAGTGATTACTTTAATGCAGTTGCGCTAATGTTTATTCAATGAATCGGTGATCCATAAACTTTCCAGTAATTATTCAATCGTGTGATTGTATTTAGACGCTTTACAGTGAGGTCGCAAGTGCCTAATTAACCGACTGTAGACAATGCCGTACGTGTAGACTTCATCATGAAGCGGTACGGGTAACCACGTAAATATATTGTGAAGTGCGGAAGAAGTGCAAGTATAAACTAAAGTCATTTGTGTTATTCCTGCTATACTTATGGGTCTGAATCAGTCGAGCATGAGATAATGACAATTTGTTCGACCGATTAGGTTGCTGATTTCAGATAGTAGATATATTGCCTATATACATTCGTGTGCGGTTAAGCAGCTAAAGGGGAACAATGATTTTTAACGTCGCAGATCGCCAGTACTGATTTTTGCCTCGAAAATTAAATAAAAGTACCGGGAATGCTGTGCTGTTAATAAATTAGGCATTTCATTCCAGTGAAGACCCGTGCCGTGTTTCAAGAGACGTGTGATACGAGACCTGCCGACCACAACCTCAAGAAGAAGGCTTCATGAACGAGCCATCCCTCAAGAAGACGGCTTCATGAATGAGCAACCCATGGAGACTGGACGCAGAGGATCGACCCAGGACCACATCGCTACCATGATGGGCTGAGCAGGCACAGCCTAATCCTGACAGAGGGATAAAGAGGTCTCCAAGATGATAGATAAGTGAACAATAATTAATATATATGTGTAGGGTTGGGGGGTTGTTATGCAGAAATACGGTGATTAATTTGTAAATATAGTAAGGAGTAGGATTACGGCCCATTAGGCCATTTATTAAGGTATTTCCTTTATATATTTTAGGATAAGGCATATACATTTTTATTTTGTTGTTTATAGAAAGCAAGGATTAAGGTAGTTTAAATGATAGTGTGACTGTACACATAGTCGTAGGGAAGCTTATGTACGAGCTTAAATCAATGTTTCTTAGTGCCCGGCATCAGACGATATATGCTTGTAATTATAGGTTAATTATGATAGAGTACCCTTATGTTGGGAAGGGAATCTGTATGCATAATGTAGAGCACGCATGCGGCCAGGATTTAATTGTTTACTCCATGTCTATAGTGAGTTGGGTTGACTGTGAGTGTAATGAAAATACCCCGTAGGCTATGTCACGTATATTTGCGACCCCTTGTACTATGCCAAGTAAGGGATTGAACCCTAGACTTGAGGGTTAATTGGAACGCGTCGCATTAGGCTGACGGCGAGATGGATGTGTATAACTATGTGTAATACTCCAGATGGTATAATCGAGACCCAGGGCGGTCTGTCACGGACATTGGATAGTGCAGACACGTATGTGATTTCCTCACTCATTTATTGTGGCGATCTTCGTCATGTGTTGAGACAAGGTCGAGGTAGAACAGAGCTCCGCATGTTTGAAAACTAGGTTATGTTTTTATTTTGTTTGTGCGAGGGGTGTTTCACGGCCCAAGACTTGGAGGTCGTTTCCCCTGCTTGCACAGCAGGGAGTCTCGCAGCCATTTTTAAAATACAAGGGGAGGGGTGGAATTCCTTCTCGCAGGCGAGACAAGCATGCGACGGTGGCTTCATTCATTCATCCTTTCTTTTTCTCTTACTTTCTTTATTTGTTGTAAATGGCGATGTGTTATGTAGGAACTGGGCACTAAGAAAACTTGCTTAATCAGTACATTTTGTAAATATAATGTTTGTTTGAATGGACCTTGGGTCAAATCCATAAAAAAAAAAAGGTATTTCATGCGAGATTAGAAAGGTTATGCCTGTAGTCGTAGGTTCAAACTTATTATCTTTGTTGTGTGCACTTTCCCAAATATGTGTGGGGATCTTTTAGTGGCGTTATTTCTGCAGGACAATTTCTCACCCTGGCATCATATATTTTATGTGCAGGTACAGCGAGGCTGTTCCGAGTAAGGACACATTTGTTTATTGGGTTCACTTATCGATTCTCCGCACGACAAATCAACCAGCTAGTGCATAATTTTTTTATGTTTATCTTATTTATGATATGAGCATTTTGGGCATCCATTTTAGCACTATTAGTGCAATCAATTGTAATATAAAAGAAAAGAAATGTTGATTTAAGAATACACAACTTTTGCTCAAAATGTCAGTAGGTGCGTTTGTGTTCCTCATTTCGTAGGCATACGTATAGAACAAATTATTTTTTTATCTCCCTACTCTCGTTCACAAGAACCCTGTAAACGACCTTTCCTGCCGACTGCAGTTGGGCTGGCGCATTCATCAAATAGCAGGTAAGAAGGTAAGATCGACATTGCAGTGTTGTTTATGCCCTATAGGGTACACCACATATAGTACAGAATGTGAATGTTGGTCCCTTACTGGATTCACTGAAACATGGAAACTCTTCCCTATAAGCACTTTTAAACACTGCATCATATTCCTTTTTTGACATTTTGGCCAAAACAAATATTAAGACATACAACAAGAGTACTTACGCAGGTCCTGCTCTGGATAGACGTCTATGGTGTGCTACTACTGAGGTTAGGTTACTCACGACTTCCACTTCCTATTGAGCTATTTGAGTATTTCACCAAAGAAAAGGAGTATTTCACTGTATTATATACCAAAGAGGAGCACATGACTGGCCACCGTGTCGCGTACTGCCATCTGGTTTCATTATTAGAACTACTATCGACCAGCCATACTCAGCCATATATCGATAGAACGAGGAAACGTGCGGGATTTTAAAATAATACAAAAATTACTGATACTGCTCTGAAAATCGCGGGATCGGTCCTGGCGATCGGGAGATTGGGAAGAACAATGAAAAATTAGGAGTCTCCCGCTTAAATTGGGAGAGTTGGAACGTCTATGCTTCCTCACTGGAACGCACCAGAGCGTGGCATAACACCTGATCTGACTCTGATTGAGTTCGGATGGGCGTTCAAGTAGTTTTCGCTCCTTTGATGGTCTCTTCACTTCATGGGGTAAGATGTTTTTCATTTTCGGCCTACCTAATGTTGAAAATTTATTAATTTCTTGGGTGCAGAATTTTCCCCATCAATTTCTTCTGGAATGAGTTTTGTTCTTTATATTTTATAGGGATTTCATTCGTGAGTGTGATTCCTTTTCTTTGGTTTTGTTTTATGTCGCACGGACACAGATAGGTCTTAGGGTGATGACGGGATAGGAAAGGGCTATGAGTGGGAAGGAAGCGACCATGGCCTTGATTAATGTACAATGCCAACATCTGCCTCGTGTGAAAGTAGCAAACCACTGTCAATACTTCAAATTGATCCACCAAACATCATACGATTGTCTCCTCTTGCCAAGTTTGCTAGTAGGGAATCAATTGTTGTATTATACATGTTAACCCAAAATGCAGTCCTATCATCAAGGTAGCCTTAAATTATAACTCCAAGGTTTTCAACCGCAATACTTTCTGTCTCCTAATCCTGTTGTTGGCAGGTGTTTTGCACTCTAAAATGCCCAAAGCAGTTTTTTCATGCCTGTGAAACTCTTCCCTTTCATTGTTTATACAAGTTTCCAATATTTGTAGCTGTTTGACACCTGTGATAAGATAAAGAGTGTTTTTGCAAGTTGTTATATATTTCAAGATTTCCAAAGGGCCTTTAAACAGTGATACAAAAGTGGATTGGAAATTGTGGAATTTCAATTCAAGGCCTTCAGCTTCCAACCTGGTAGCAGGCTTAACACTTGAGTCTTCAGATATTTCTTTAAAGCAACTTTGTATTTCTTTGTAGCCTTTTACTAGTGCTTTTACAGCACTTGCTCTTGCAGACCAACGGGTAACAGACAAGAATTTGACCACTGGAGTTTTGTTTTTCTCAAATTGAGTTTTCAAAAGATCCCAAGTTCCAGAGTTCTAGACAAAAGAGAAAAACAGCATACTTCTGTACAACACTCGGCAGCTGTAAAACCTACAAGGTTAAGCGAGTTTGCAAGCACATGACACATAGTCTGCAAATATTCTGCGGCCCTTAATCTTCTTCTTTTACTAGCGCTTTTCCCACGCCCAAGGTGTCGCGGGTAAAACCTCTGTCACACATGTGGATTTGGCCCTGTTTTACATCTGGATGCCCCTCCTGATGCCAACCCTATATGGAGGGATGTAATCACTGCCGCGTATTTCTGTGGTGGTTGGTAGTGTAGTGTGTAGTCTGAATATGAAAAGGAGTGTGTTGGGACCAGTCTCCGGGCCTGGAGAATTAATCAAAGGCGATTAAAATCCCTGACCCGCCTGGGAATCGAACCCGGAACCCTCTGAACCAAAGGCCTCTACGCTGACTATTCAGCCAATGAGTCTAACTTACTGCATCCCTTAATCATGGCTTGACATCCCGTTAGGGGCCTGACACATGCATTGTCATAATTTTGTTCTCTGCAGATTTTAATTTCTAAACACAATTCTGCCAGACACCATCAAAGTTTGGAATTAGTGTATGTGATCCTTTCTTTCACAGCATCTTTCAAAATATTTTAATAAAGGTTCAGGCCATGAGTCTTACTGATTAGCCCGATCCTGTGATGAATTTATTCACATTATGACAAGCTGTGTTCTATAGACAATTATAAAGGAAGAACTGTAAAAGATGCCAAGTACTAATAGAGTAGTACTTCACCCTCTTTGTCGATTTCACTCCAGATGGATCCCACATGGATCATTTAGCAGTAGTGCTTCAGTATGTCTCTTTGATTGAAGCAGAACCTAAAGAACATATATTTAAGCTCCTATCATGGGTTCCTCATTCATCTAACCAACTAGGAGAAGTGTATATATATATATATATAATATATAAACACAACTGCCTATTCCACTCGAAGCATTTTTCAATTATCTGGCGCATACTGAAAATCTGATCCAGACAGCCTCTCTGTGGTCTGAAACCACACTGGTTTTCATCCAACTTCCTCTCAACTACTGATCGCACCCTCCCTTCCAAGACGCCAGTGAATACCTTGCCTGGTACACTAATCAATGAGATACCTCGATAGTTGTTGCAATCCTTCCTGTTCCCTTGCTTATAGATAGGTCCAATCTGAAGGTACCTTACCGACACTCCATGCTAATTTTACTACTCTATGAAGCCATTTCATCCCTGCCTTCCCACTATACTTCACCATTTCAGGTCTAATTTCATCTATTCCTGCTGCTTTATGACAATGGAGGTTATTTACCATCCTTTCCACTTCCTCAAGCGTAATTTCACCAACAACATTTTCCTCCTCCCCATGAGCTTGGCTGTTCGCAACACCACAAGGATGATTTCCTTTTACATTGAGAATATGTTCAAAATATTCCCTCAACCTCTGCATTGATTCCCTGGGATCTATTATGAGTTCACCTGAATTACTCAAAACACTGTTCATTTCCTTTTTCCCTCCCTTCCTAACGTTCTTTATTACTGTCCAGAAAGGCTTCCCTGCTGCTTGACCTAGCCTTTCCAGGCTATTACCAAAATCTTCCCACGACTTATTTTTGGATTCAACAACTATTTATTTTGCTCCGTTTCTTTCATCTACGTACAAATCCCTGTCTGCCTCGGTCCTTGTTTGGAGCCATTTCTGATAAGCCTTCTTTTTACGTTTACAAGCTGCTCTCACTTCATCATTCCACCGAGATGTTCGCCTTTTCCCATCTTTACACACATTTGTCCTAGGCATTCCCTTGCTGTTCCTACTACAGCATCCCTGTATGCCTCCCCTTCACTTTCTATATCCTGAACGGTCTACTGTTCGAAACTTCTCACTAATCATCTCCATGTACTTCTGTCCAATTTCCTCGTCCTAGAGATTTTCCACCCTTATTTGTTTGCAGACAGATTTCACTTTCTCTACCCTAGGCCTAGAGATACTTAGTTCACTACAGATCAGATAGTGGTCTGTATCATCGAAAAATCCCCGGAAAACTCTTACATTCCTAACAGATTTCCTGAATTCTAATTAATTAGTTTTAGTATTAACTCATTAATTTATTTAAATTTATTCTCAATTCTATTAATTTTTATAGTTTTAACTATTTTAAGTATCTCGGTATTTTATTTTTGATTAGTATGTGGTTAAGTGGAAGAGAAAGCCTCGAGCCCTAACTTCACCACTGAAAAAAAAAAAAAGGAATAAATAAATAAATATATATCCATATGATATAGCCTAGTCTATTATGGATCTGGTACACCTAGCCTCCCATGTGTAGCGGTGAATAGCCTTATGCTTGAAGAATGTATTCATAACAACTAAACCCATACTAGCACAGAAGTCCACAAACGCTTCCCATTCCCATTAGTTTCCATATCTTCCCCACATTTACCAATCACCCTTTCGTATCCTTCAGTTCTATTCCCAACTCTCGCATTGAAATCGCCCATTAGCACTATTCTATCCTTGCTGTTGACCCTGACCATGATGTCACTCAATGCTTCATAAAACTTGTCAACTTCATCCTCATCTGCGCCCTCTCATGGTGAATACACGGGGACAGTTCTAGTCCTGATTTCTCCAACTGACAAATCTACCCACATCATTAGCTCATTTACTTGCCTAACAGAAACTATGTTGCGTGCAATGGTATTCCTGATAAAGAGCCCTACCCCAGACTCTGCCCTTCCCTTTCTAACACCCATCAAGTACACTTTATAATCTCCTATCTCTTCCTCGTTATCTTCCCTTACCCGAACATCACTTACCTCTAGCACATCCAGATTCATTCTCTTAGCTGACTCAGCCAGTTCTACTTTCTTTTCCATAAGCCCCATTAATATTGATAGCTCCCCATCGAATTCCATTTCGTTCGCCAAGTTGTTCCCAAGGAGTCCCTCGCCTGTCAAATGGGAGTGGGAATCCATTACTCCCATAGGTCCGAGGCTTACTTAAAGTGTTCTGAGCTCGGTAAATTCATGAAGCAGGATGCTACCCTACTTGCACATAGTCCAAGTGAGGATTTCTCCTCTAACGGGTTATGGACCACCGTTGAATTGTATAGTCCTAGACGCCTGAGCACAAGGAGGGCCATGACTCAGAATATGTCCGAGATGCCCACTCCCATTCCATAGCAACTGGTATCCCGACTCTCAGGACCACTTACTAGGCCACTCAGCCGTTGCCCATGGTTCACGAACTAGGATGTGACTACAATAATCCACACCATGAACCACTTGTAGTAGTGACATGCGCCAGATTAAGGAATTCCCTGCCAGCTCAGGTCAGAGAAACTAGCTCTTTGCAAAGATTTAAAGTCACCTGCCGAGACTGCCTGCTGAGGATAGCTGACTGAATGGTTGAAGTATGAATGTGTGCACGCCTGAGGATTAGTCATTATTAAGAGTTTTTAATATTAATTAGTTTTAGTATTAACTCAGTAATTCATTTAAATTTATTCTCAATTCTATTAATTTTTATAGTTTTAACTATTTTAAGTATCTCAGTATTTTATTTAAGATTTTGATTAGTATGTGGTTAAGTGGAAGAGAAGGCCTCGAGCCCTAACTTCGCCACTGAAAAAAGGGAATAAATAAATAAATAAATAAATAAATAAATAAATAAATAAATAAATAAATAAATAAATAAATAAATAAATAATCCATGTTAATTTCCGTTATGCCATCATTATTTGGGAAAAATTGGATTTTAAAACAATAATAATAATAATAATAATAATAATAATAATAATAATAATAATAATAATAATAATAATAAGTTAAAGGCTTCAGTACACTTGCCATCATGTAGGCTTTTTATTACGATGGGTTTATCATTCCCAAAGACATTTTAGAGCTACTGCCAGCCGAAACTTGAAGGCCGCTTCTAACATGGAGAACAGACGCCTTTTTTAGCTGCTCCTCTGGAGTACAGACGCTACAGTTGATATGGGGTTTCAGTGGCATTTCCTCCACTGAGGGCCCATTTCCCTTCTATAAGGACTCCTCCGTCCTTAGCCGTTGGTCCTTGTAGTGGGTAAGGCTATTTACTGCCATCCAACACTCGGCATGGAGACACCGGCTGTATGGTTTACTCTATTACCACAGCAGATTTAACTGGCCAGAGAATACCAAAGAAAATATTCATTGATACTGAGACTGCAAAGAGGCCTAGGGGATGGCCTAGAATGAGATGGAGGAGCTCTGTTCTGGACTGTATTGCAACTAGAGGAGTCAATAACAATAAAGTACTAGAAGAGGAGTGGGGGAAAGATCGAGTAAGGTGGAGGGCTTTGGTACACTAGCCTACCCAGAGAGAATCTGGAAAAGGGAATGGATGGAAAAAAAAGAAGAATATTAAGTTAAAATATCCAAATGCATATCTAATTATTCTTATAAGAATTCCTTTTTGATGATCTCGACCTACAATGACATTCTATAAGTATTTATATGTATAAGATTTTTATTATATTGACACCGGCCGTGAAAGCCTTCATACTTTAACAAAACAAATCACTGGGTTACAATAAGCAGACAGCTTCATTTTACTGATTGGCGCAGCAGCTGACAATACAGTGGCGCATCTTGTGGAGTTGACACAAAACAAGGGTTGTGAGCAGAATTGGGGACATGCATGATTCAACAGCTCCTGCACCATTTCCGACACAACCTTTTTAAAAAGCAGGAATTAACAATTTTTGTTAATATTTTCATATCATCATCCCAGTAATTACATATATTTTAGTAACATTTTTTTGTGCTTCTGCCACAATGGACCAGGTACCTTGGGCATTTTCCCAGTCTGTCCGGGGTTCTGCAACTACCCGGATCCTTCCTTGCGAGATGGTTTCAACATACTGATGGACGAATGAAGGAACAATGCAAAATAAATAAATATAAAATATAAATAAAAGGAAAGTGCCCGGATGATGGGTATAGGAGAGGTAATGAAAAAAAAAAAATAGGAGTAATATTTTTAAGACTGATCTGATTCTGGAGAAGGAAAAGTTTTTATTGCTATGCATCTGTATTCCGTATTTCCTATTCACTTTCTCACAGACAATTTCTGTTCTCTTTCAACATAGAAGGAAATGTACGTCCTTCACTTCCCTAACATTTTCCTATCATTTATTTTTTTGACGGGCCAGACTACTTCTTAATTATTATGATGATGATGATGTTTGTTGTTCAAAGGGGCCTAACATCTAGGTCATCAGCCCCAATGGTACGAGATGAAACGAAATGTAATGACAATTTAAATTCCAAAGTTCATCCACTGACCAGAATTCAGAACATGATGATGAAGAATAAATGAATGCATATGAATTTAAAATAACCATCATCTCCAACTCACAATATTGACAGTTAAAATCCAAAATCCATCCAATGACTAGAATTTTTTTTTAAAAAGGAAAGACGACAATGAACAATGATTATGAACTTAAAATAATCAGTGGATCCAACCTGCAATGTTCTACCGTCCCAAAAAATAACTTAAAACAATGGTGTAAAATTAACGAAGGACTGCTTCCAAAGCAAAATCCTAAATCGATGATGCTTGTTGTCTAAAGGGGTCCAAAATCCAGGTCATGGCCCCTCATGATTTTACTAATCCCTGGTAAAGTAGACCATGGTGTTCCTTATGCAGTGATACTACTCAAAGTTAATGCAGACCTATGATGTTCCTCACATAATGGTATCATCCATAGGTAACGCAACCCAGGGTGTTCCTCACATAGTGGTACTAATTATAGGCAACGTAGACCCACAGCGTCGCTCAAATAGTGGTAATAATCACAGGGAACGCCCAGGTCCGTGGTTTTCCTCACATAATGGTACTAATCATAGGTAACACAGACCCATGGTGTTCCTCATATATTGGCACTAATCTCAAGTCGATTCATGGCATTCCTCTCCTGATGGTACTAATCACAGGTAATCTCATGGTTTAAAATCCATCATCCCTTACTCACCTCTTTTAGTTGCCTCTTACGACAGGCAAGGTATACCATGGGTGTATTCTTCACCTGCATCCCCCACCCATACGGGTACTCTGTTTAATTAGAGCTTATAACACTAATGTGAAAACCAAGCAATAGATAAAATGATCAACCAAGGAATAGATACAAAGGTCAATCAACTGACCATAGTGCACTTCTACCAATGGGGAGTTCACCAGTACACCCACCCACTTCCTCAGTCACTCACTGAATGAATGAAATGAATCACTGAATCAATCAATCAATCAATCAATCAATCAATCAATCAATCAATCAATCAATCAATCAATCAATCAATCAATCAATCAAAAGGTAAAATGTCACTTGAAGAACTTACCTATATGGTACTGCTTTAAGATAGGGGGTCATTGGGTGAGGACCCACAAGAAATTTACTAACCAGAAAGGGTAGTATGATTTGAAAGGGCACCAACGGAAGAGACAGGCTTGCTAATGTCTCCTTGGGAATCCCACTTTCAATTAGTTTCAAAGAAGCAACTGCGTCACAAGCGCTGTATCCAATCTGTAAAAAAAAAATATGAAGATAGTTAAGCTTGGAATTTGTAACACAGAATTTTGGTCATGATGTACACATGTTCTCCTTAGAATCATAGAGGTATATCTACAATATCTGAAGCTGGTGAAAGAGAAAAAAAAAATAATGCAAAATAATTCACTACTTAGCTCAGAATTGAAAGGAATAAAGTCTTTTACACAAAACTCAATCTGGAATTAGGTCCGGCACAAAATGTGCTCATGATTCAATGTGCAGGCAGAAATTTAGTGTTGTATCATGAAATGTTCGTCTACCCCTCAGTCCCATTTGTTGCTAAGGGGTTGGGGATGAGGTGATATGAATGTATATGGCACTTTGTATGGCCCGATGCCCTTCATGACGCCAACATCAGTTGAGATAATGAAGATGAAATGAATGATATTGAATGAAATTGGGTAAGGAGGTGGAAGGAATTGAATGTGGCCTATGAATTGGAACAGCCCTGGTGGGGTGGTATCGTGAAATGTAGGCATAAAATAACAGGGTCTGATATTACTAGGGTTGCCATACATCCCAGAAAACTGGGATTGTCCAGGATTCAAGGGCAGAAAATTGTTCCAGGGGGTTCTGTAAAATTCCTGTAAAAGTTCAGGATTTTATTTTTTACCAGTTAAATGTGTACTGCAGCTTATAAATCTCATATTTTATCCCGTATTGGCTCAACACAACTAAGGTTAAGTTATAAGTAGGTTCCCACCTTCCAATACTTATCAATTTCTATATAATAGTTTTATTAATTACATAATATAAACCAGCTTAATCTCTAGGACATGTTCCGTTCCGATTATGGAACATCTTCAGCTAAAATTTTTGACAAAATGGCAAGACAATTAAAACACATTGATAGTTATGATGATACAATAGCTTTGACAAAAATTTCAGCTGAAGATGTTCCATAATTGGAACAAAACATGTCCTAGAGATTACGCTGGTTTATATTATGTAATTAATAAAACTATTATATAGAAATTAATAAGTATTGGAAGGTGGGAACCTACTTATAACTTAACCTTAGTTAAATGTGTACTGTGATACAATATTAATAAATTCAAATGCCTACCATCAAGTAGTCACTTTCCTGGCTATTCTGGAGTAAAAACTCCCACGTTATACAATAAATGACAGAAATACCAGTGCTGAGTCCACTTAGAATACCACTAGCGATTCTGTTTCCTCCTTGCTTGATAGACATGTTGGTATGTAATAGATAAGAAAAATGTTCCACCGATCAATACATTTATTGTGCATGAATTATTACGCTAGTACCGGTTTCGACCTATCTTGGCCATCATCAGCTAGCACACAAATTTACAGTCATGGGTTAAATTACAAAGAAGTTACTTAAGAGCATCCGGATGTCTGATAAAAAATAGAAGTAAAATATATTGCAGTATGTTGCGTTAAAATAGCTCTGATTAAAAGTAGTGATGGTTAAAATAAACTAAAACCTATTGATTGAGCATGGACATGAGTACATAAACACATTAAAATATATATGCCACATCATAAGACATAAAAAATATAGCACATTAAACACATTAAAACATGGTATATTTTAAAAACGTCTATTAAAATTTGAGTTCATATTGCGTTGCATTCATTCTTCAATCCTCTTGTAGTTCTTGTGTTGATTAAGTTGAATATCGAGAATGTTCTATGGTTGATATACTTTGTATTAGTATGTTATCAGAACTCTTGTCAGTAAAATTTGAAAATTAAGTTGATGTAGCAAGATAGGTTTTAATATCAGAGTAGTTGGTGGTGACACTTCTCTAGTCTATGCACGTTATATGGTCGTAATCTGTAAAGAAAAGCTAATATGAGTATAGCGTATGTATGAAGGAATGCCTGGGTGTATGTGTGAAGTGAAAAAAGGGTACTTACTGTTGTTGCTGTGGAGGTTGTGTACCGATTTGTTTGGATATTTGTTGTGCTCTGCTGCGAGTACGTCTGGGGCTCATGTGAGCTGTGTGGATGGATGTTGGTGGAGGGGATGGAGGAGTGGCTATTGTGAAGGTAGGGGCGGGGTTCGGTTTGTGATTCGTCGGTTTGTTATGACGTGTGTTTACTAATTTGAGATAGTCGTTTTTTATTGCAGGAATGACTTTGTCAAAAATGATACTGGTTTTCTCTGTAATATCGTTAATGTTATGATTGGGGTTAGCGTATTGATCCAAAGTAATATAGAAATCTTCGGTTATGTTGAGCAGGGGGCCCTTAGAGTTTATGTTTAATATCATCATGTCATTATTGATGTCTGTGAAGTTGTGCTTAGATTCTTCTACATGTTGGCCTATTGATGAGAAATGGTTGTGCTTTACTGCATTTACATGTTCATTATAACGGATGGTGAAGTTTCTACCTGTATGTCCAATGTAGCTTGTGTCACAGTTGTTACACTTGATGCGGTAGACACCTGATTGGTTGTATTTATTATTATTATTATTATTGACTGTTTTGGTGTTGTATATAGTGTTGGTGCTGTTGTGTGTGGTTTTGAATGCTATTTTCAGGTTGTGCTTCTTAAAGATATTAGTTATAGTATATATGTTGGTGTTGTTGAAGGTAAATAAAACAATCTTTTTTCGGTTTGGCTGTTTTGATTAATTTAGTTTTAGGTTGGGATTTTATTTTGTGGATGATTTTGTTGACCATTTCTTTGCTGTATCCATTGTATTTGGCTATGTCATGGATTACTTTTAATTCATTATTTCGATCTTCTATTGTCATTGGGATATTGAAGGCTCTATGTATCATACTATAATAGGCTGCTTTTTTATGTGTGTTGGGATGAACGGAGTCATTATTTATGGTATTTAAAGTGTGTGTGGGTTTCCTATAGATCTTGTAAGATAAGTGAGTGTCATGTCTGGTTATTGTTAAGTCCAAGTAATTCAAGGTACGGTTATTTTCTGTTTCTTTAGTGAATTTAATTTGGGGGTCTAAATTGTTAAGTTTGTCTAGTATAGTATCTGCATCAGTGAATCTATTATCTATAATTACGAAGATATCGTCGACAAATCTACACAAAAAATATATATTATCTATTTTATTAATTGACGTGTGTTCTAAGTGGTCGATATATATTTCTGCTAATATTCCGGAAGCAGGTGATCCCATTGGTAATCCTTGTTGCTGATATATGGTATCATGAAATTTGAAGTAGTTATTGTTTAAGGCGAATTTAAGCAGAATCACGAATTCTTCTATTTCTAAGGTGCTCAAGTTACTATGGTTTTTTAGGTTATATTCAATTATTTTGACTGTTTGTTTAATAGGAATGTTAGGGTACATGTTTGTTATATCAAATGAAGTAAGGGTATGATGTTTTTCAATCTTTAGTTCTTTGGTTCTATTGCAAAAATCTATTGAGTTTTGTATTGTTTTGTTTGCTAAAAATGAATAATGCTTTTTCAAAAATTTCTGAATGAATTGTGATAACTTATAGGTTGGACTGGCTTTATAATTTATAATCGGTCTCATGGGTACATTTTCTTTGTGTATTTTAGGGTAGGCCCTTGCGGATGGTAATTGGGGGTTCACAGTTATAAGTTTAGCAGATTCTGTTTCGGTGAGAATAAAGTGTGTGTTCTTGAGTAGATTTTTAAAATTTCTTGGTATATTATTGGTAGGATCTCGGCGTTTAATTGTAAAAGTGTTGTCCTGGAAACATTCTTTAGTCTTAGTTATGTATTCATTCTTATCCATAATGACCTTAGTGTTGCCTTTGTCGGCTTTTGTTATTAGTAGATTGTTCTGTTTTATTTTGTTTTTAAGTTTGTTTACGTTCGATTTATTGGCGGTATTCGTGTTTAGGTTATTATTGTGAACATTATTGATATATTGCGGGATCTTTCTACTGATTTCGTGTCTAACTTCGTCTCGTATATCGTACGGAATTTTCTGTAAAGCGAGTTCCGTTTCAGTAACGGCATTTATTATATTCTGATAGGATGATGCATTACCCCAGTTATGTTTGGGTCCCTTGCTCAACATGGCCGTCTCTAGATCGTCAAATACGGTTAGTGTGAGATTTTTTACGGGTGGATGGAATTTATGTTGGGAAGGATCTTTATTTTCAGTTATGGTTAGTGGTTTCGGTTTGCTTTGTTGTTTCAGTGTTTCCAGTTTTTTGTTTAATGTGTTTTGTTTCTTTATGGCTAAATCTTCTATTTTATTTCTAGAAATTTGTTGGAAGTAATTCCAATAGCTATGTGGGAGTTCATGGGATACTTTGAGATGTGTTGAATAAAGTTCATTATTGAGATGTTGTTTCTTGCGATATTGGAATTTTATTTCTTCTTTTAACCAAATTTCATTAGTCTTGTTTAGTGTTTTGCGTGTCTGAGCAGTTCGTCTATGTTTGTTATTGTATTTCTGGAGAAATTTCGGTGTTGGCCCCTACCTTCACAATAGCCACTCCTCCATCCCCTCCACCAACATCCATCCACACAGCTCACATGAGCCCCAGACGTACTCGCAGCAGAGCACAACAAATATCCAAACAAATCGGTACACAACCTCCACAGCAACAACAGTAAGTACCCTTTTTTCACTTCACACATACACCCAGGCATTCCTTCATACATACGCTATACTCATATTAGCTTTTCTTTACAGATTACGACCATATAACGTGCATAGACTAGAGAAGTGTCACCACCAACTACTCTGATATTAAAACCTATCTTGCTACATCAACTTAATTTTCAAATTTTACTGACAAGAGTTCTGATAACATACTAATACAAAGTATATCAACCATAGAACATTCTCGATATTCAACTTAATCAACACAAGAACTACAAGAGGATTGAAGAATGAATGCAACGCAATATGAACTCAAATTTTAATAGACGTTTTTAAAATATACCATGTTTTAATGTGTTTAATGTGCTATATTTTTTATGTCTTATGATGTGGCATATATATTTTAATGTGTTTATGTACTCATGTCCATGCTCAATCAATAGGTTTTAGTTTATTCTAACCATCACTACTTTTAATCAGAGCTATTTTAACGCAACATACTGCAATATATTTTACTTCTATTTTTTATAAGACATCCGGATGCTCTTAAGTAACTTCTTTGTAATTTAACCCATGACTGTAAATTTGTGTGCTAGCTGATGATGGCCAAGATAGGTCGAAACCGGTACTAGCGTAATAATTCATGCACAATAAATGTATTGATCGGTGGAACATTTTTCTTATCTATTACATTGAATCCAATCAATACGGAATATGAAACTTATAAATAATAAGACATGTTGGTATACGGGTTCCATTGTGTGCTATTCAGAATTGTATTTGTAAAGAATACATTCCATCTGCCACACATCTGAGACATTGTAGATATATCGCACGTATCTTGCACAGAATTTTCTAAACTTAAGTGCAGTGAAGAAACATTGATGTACAGTCTTCTGAAGAACGTAATTGGTTGTGATCTCTCTCTCTCTCTCTCTCTCTCTCTCTCTCTCTCTCTCTCTCTCTCTCTCTCTCTCTCTCTCTCTCTCTCTCTCTCTCTCTCTCTCTCTCTCTCTCTCTCTCTCTCTCTCTCTCTCTCTCTCTCTCTCTCTCTCTCTCTCTCTCTCTCTCTCTCTCTGTATTCACAAATAAGAGATTTTATTATTGTCATTATTTGTATTATTATTATTTTTCATTTTTATGTTTATTTATAATATTTTAAGCTGGAAGGTCTCCATATGTGATATGAGTAATTTGTTTTGTACAGCAGATGGGAAAACAGTATCGTTCTACGTTGCGATTTTATTTGACGTAAATAAATTACACACGAGAACACGTTCACTTCCTTTTAAAAACTACTTTATTTACACTGTACGTCACAACACACAATTATACACAGCAGCAAATGACACTATATACACACTCAATAACAGAGTACCCTGAAGTCAATTCTGACAAGTACAGATATCAACAACACTGACGCGCGCACTATAACATACTCTCTTTCGAATTCACTGCCCGACTCACTTGAGTCCAGTACTCAGACTCCACCTCGGAGCCCAAGAGTCACTCCCAGTCCATCACTTGCCTGAGTCCCAAGAACCAAGATCTGCGAACTTAGAACTGCCTCACTGACAGCTCGATATTTATACTCCTCGATCAACCATCTAGAATGATCAACTTCTGGAAGAGTTCTTACAACACTCTAATGAACACACTCGAAACATCGATCGACCAGCTAGTCGAATGGGTACTCGAATGTTCTTTTCCTATTTAATAACACACATGGAAATATCTACAACATTCGTAATGTCTCTACATGTATCTGGGTAATAAAAGCTTACAGTAAGTTTCCAGAACCTTTCACCTATACCAAATTATAGTACAATAAGTCTAACATACAGACATTATGGAATTTTCTACCGCTTTCGTCCATATAGATTTTGAGGTTAAACAATGCGTATTTCAGGTTATACAATTTTATACTACATATTTACAGAGAAACCATATACTAGTCATGTTTAACACTTAATAAAAGATAATTTAGCATTAAATAAACTATGATTAAAATATATTAAACATAATAATTGAAGGTTTTACGTCAGTTACGATGTCGTACCTACGACAACAGTGCTATTTACAACTCGGAAAGTTTCCGTTATTATTTGTTATTACAAAAAAAGTTTCCATGAGGCATGTAAAACAACCTTATTTTTTATTTTCTTGGGACCCGGAAGCGGTTTGGGGTGTAGTTTTGGAATGGTATGAGGATCTTTCACTCGTGAATGGAGGCAATGAGGACCAATCTAGACGTAGCTTGAGAGATTAGGAGGAAGCTGAGGTCTATATAGGCATGTGTGATAACAGCAGAAGGGAGGCCAAAAACCTTTTGTGGAACAAGGTTGCCTTAATATTTTTTGGTATGTGAAGTGTGGTATTGGCCTACAAACTGTGAAGTGCTTAGGCACTTGGTGTTAAATCACTTGTGGCGGCTTGGTCTCTTATATGTTGATGAAAGCTATGGGTACTGTATTTCTGTCGTGACACTGGTATTTTCACGACGTAAAGTGATGATAAGTCAGATTGCTCCCCGAGCAGTATGGGAGTTTTACTACAAAGGGCTGGGAGATTCGCTACGTGTGAAAGAGACAAAGTCCACAGCTTACCACATACCTCCTTTTTTTATTGCAGACCGATGAATATATAAATATATACAGTATATATAAGCTTCTCCTCAATCTCAAATAGTAATGTTATCGAAGACTTGGCGTGGTTGACTCTTAGTGGTGAAGACTCCAAGTCCAAATTAGAGTTATTATTATTCTTATTATTATCAAAGACCTGATTGAGCTTCCGCTCACACTCCCGGTAGAAAACTTCCAAAAAAGCCCCCATCCAGGGTGTGCCCTCTGGTTTTATACACTCTCCCCGATACGCCCTCCTTCCAGAAAGGAATCAAAGTTCTATTTCCTATGGTAACTGGTCACAGTCCTCCAGAACGAAAACGCCCTTTTTCGTTCACTTACTTTCTACCCTTTCTGAAGACATACTACACATTTAGCAGGGTGCAGCTTCCTGCTTCATGACTCACCACAGCTCGACCAAGCCATTTCTTCTAATTGCACAAGTTGTTACTTTTCTACATTTTGTATACCTTCATATTTCAAGACCTATATGGTTCTTATTTTTTCCTTAAATTTCTTCCTAATATTATTTATATTACCTTGGCCTCACTGCCATCACATAGATATCAATATTTACTCATATTTTCCCCTTATAATATCAACACATGTCTCAGCGACACAATTCTTCCTACGTTCCCAGTCGCAGGTTCGATCCTTGGAAGAGTGATAGTCCTGAGCTCAAACTGGGGCGGACACGACACCTCCCTCCCCTGGGGAAAAATGAATGCAATACCTTCAGCATTCATTTTTACTGTTACATCCTGTTGGAGAATCTAGGCTCCTGATCGTGAGTGCGCTGTGCCAAGTCATCCCTGACATTTGTTCTGCCCGTAGTAGGGCACTCATACAATTCTATTCCTGGTAGCGATCCTGAGTGGCTGGGAGCCCTTCCAGCCAGTTGAGGATGCTGAAAATGGACAGTGATGTCCTCATCAGAGACCTTGACTCTGAGGTCATTAGTGATTACGTTTTGAAAAACACGTACGTTGAGACAGCGCTCCCTGTTGTCTTCTATGCATCTAGTTAAAGATTTACACTTTCTACAGCATCCACAACGGTAACAACAATAGCAACAGACTAATATAAGCACTGCAAACAAAATACTACCAGTTCAAATTTGATATACATTTGTATACTGTTGGGTCATTTGCCTTTTAAATTCTTCTTCTTTTTGCAACCCAAGTGTTTCCACTTCCTCTGTCTTATGACTGGCTAACTTTAAATCGCTTATATGGTTCAGTAAGCTACCTACTGTGACCCTATTTAATTCAGGTACATCACCTAGTTTGACTTCACTGTCCAATTGCTCACAGCAATCATATATCAACATTACTTCTGGTACTAAGTCCTTTCTTGTAGTAGTGTTAACTGAACCTGTACTCTGAATTTTACTTGTGGGACTATAAACTGTACATAAGTCTGAACTGTATTATTCCCACACCATTTAAACTTAAATTACTAGTAATATCCTGACACACACTAGTCACTTTTGTTTCTTGAGGCGATACAAAAATAAACATATTATCAACAATAGGTATCCATATGAGTTCATAAACTGACATCACACTTTTCTTCCAGTTTTCTGGAATATAACTAACACCAGTTAACAATTTGACAATACAACTACCTTTTGAAATTACATTATGAATGGTAAAATTTGATTTGCACAATCTCTGTCCATTGTCAGTCTACTTACACTGTTTCACTTGTTCTTCACTTAATTCTACATATGTCTGTCTTTCTTGATCAATTAATACATATTGGTCTTTTAGATATATTCACAAAACGATTTGGATTACTTTTCATGGGAGTGGGGAAAGGTATACAATGGTACAAATTGTACTTTATTTTGTTAGTAAGAGGTGTTCGTAAAATATACACCAAAGTGTCTTGAGTTAAATACACGCTCACTGATGATATTTTTAAAATCAAGTACCCATAAGTGACTTGCAAAACATATGGCAGACCGTACCCTTTAGGAAAATCTCTCCGGGCTTTCTTATATGCCCTCACTAGATCATCGGGGCTTAACACTTGGACACTTACTGTGCCTGTTTGTGAACTCACAATACTATCTAACAAGATCTGATAATGCTCATATAATTGCATTAAAAACCCTGGCAACTCAGTTAAATGTTTATTCAATGTTATTTGCATTTCTGACTGTCTAAACACTTCATTTATACCTGTTGTTTCATTCTGAATGAAATTTTTAAGTTGCTCAAAATTTTCACTTAGTTCGAGTTCATTCGCTGTGATGTCGTACAGAGTACTATTTATTTATTTATTTATTATGCCTTTGTAGGTGGCAAAGTTAGGGCTCTTGGCCCTCTCTTACACTTAACCACTGTAATGATACATCATTGAGAGCAGAGTTTGAGTACATAATATTATATAGTAAATAATAACCTACACAAAAATACATTACAATTTTCTAACTCACATTCATTCAATCTTCCAGTCATACAAGTTAGTCAGCTGCATTCAGCAGGTAGTCTCGGCAAGCAGTCTTAAATTTAAGTAATGAGGTGGAATTTCCGACACTGACAGGCAGGGAATTCCAAAGTTTAGAACCCGTCACAACAAAGGAATTATTGTATATAGAGGATCGGTGAACAGGAATAGAAATGGAGGAACCAGGGCGGGTATTACTGTTGTGAAAGGAGGACAAATACCTAAGCTAGGATGAAATGTATAGTGGTCTGTCTTCAGAGAGCAGTCTGTATATCTGTATCAGTATGTGATACGTTCGTTGTTTGTCAGGTTTCAGGCATCAAATAGTGTGATAGTATGGGGTGAAATGTCTATCATGACTCAGACTGTATATAAATCTAAGGCAAGAATTAAGCGCTCGCTGAAGTTTCGAAGTCTACTCTTTTATTGCGTCTACGAGAATGACGTCACAGTAGTCGAGGACGGGAAGCACTAGCGTTTGTATGAGTTTGACTCTCACATTACAAGGTAAAATATCGCTGTTTCTTTTGACCGAATGAAGAATCAAAAATATTTTTTTTACACACATTCTTACTATATTCAGACCAATTTAAAGTTTCGTTCATTGTCACTCCAAGATTTCTCACAGTTTGGCTGAATGGAATAACTCTACCATTCAGTATAACTGGAGGAATAGTTTCGCATCTTAGTGTGGCCAACAATTTTTGAGAGTCAATAATGATTGCTTGTGTCTTGGAGGGGTTAAGAAGGAGGGAATTTTTCAAGGAGTAAGCATTAAGTCACTGAAGGTCAGCATTGATGCCTGTTATGGCATGAGGCAAATCAGAGTTCTTACAGTGACAGTAAATTTGTAAGTCGTCCTCATAAAGATGGTAGCTACAATTCTTTAAATTAGATGAAATGTCGTTTATGTACAGGATAAAGAGCAATGGGCCTAAAACACTACCCTGCGGCGCGCCTTCCTTCCTAGTTAGCCAGTGAGAGGTTTGATCAGGGGTTATAATTCGTTGCACGCGATTTTTGAGGTACGATGAAAAGAAATTAATAGTTTGTTGATCGAAGTAGTAAGATTGCATCTTGTTTAATAGAGTCTGGATGTTTATAGTGTCAAATGCGCTACTGAAATCGAGGAGAGTAAGTATTGTCACCAGTCTTTGGTGTATTGCGTGCCGTTTGTAATCAGTCACTTTGAGCAGGGCAGTTGCTGTGCTGTGTCCCTTCATGAAGCCAGATTGCAATGAGTCTAGAAGAGAATGGTTGTTTAAGTATTCCAACACCTGCTCATGAACCAGACGCTCGAGTGCTTTGGAAATCGCTGGTAAGATAGAAATTAGTCTGTAATCGGATGGTAGGGAGGGGTCAGGTTTCTTAGGCACAGGGATAACATTGGCTAGTTTCCATATTGAAGGAAAGGTTCCGTTTTTAAGGCAGTAGTTGAAAATGTGGGTAATAATTGGTAAAACAGCACCAATAATGCAGTGTAAGAAAGTTATAGGGATATCATCCACTCCTCTGGCTTTTGATTTAATAGAATATAAGACGTTTTTGACTTTCTTGGCAGTAACAAGGTGGAATGTAAAGTGTTGTTGGTAAGGTAAAGGGTTCATAACGGAGTTGGGTACTGAGTTTGGGGAATTTATTATATTAGGTGGTGTTCTTTCTTCAGTAAAAAAACTCATTTAACTTATCGAGTGGTATGTCTGGCACATGGGGTTGTTTCCGAGGTTTCCCTATGCCTAAGGAACGAAGCGTGTTCCAAGGACTGTTAGAATTCATGTTTGCAGTCATGATGTAACATTTACTAAAGCGGTTACACTAAACAAAACATTAATCACAGTAAAGGAAGGTAAGTGCCATTACGCAGTACCAAAAAAACTTCACACACAGTTGCACATCAGCTGGAACTACGCGGATATTCGCCGACAACAACATACGTAAATATCAGTAGGGCCAACTAGTGGACAAGAAACCAGGAAGGTGGAAGGAGCTAGGACCTACCGAGGGCATGGACATGGCTTAGATTGCAGATTCCGAAATAAATCAACCGTGATCCTTAAATTTGAAAAATATTATTTACCAAAGGATTTTACAAATACATTCCGAACAAAATCTGCCAAAAGTTCAAAATTTCAAACCAACTATACATCTAGTTACAAATCCAGTTTACAATGCAATTTACAGTGAAGTAAACGTACTCTCCAAAACTCTAGTGTACATCAAGTGACACTGAACTACCAGAGGCAAAACCGCAAGGTAAATATATTAAACTACAATCTACATATTTATCGAAACAAGGAACGGGAATGCCTCGAAAACAAACAGGCAAGCCCAGCTGAAAAGCTAAGACATCCGAAATAGTTGAGTGGCGAATCTAAGTGAGGTTAGGGCAGACTCCTATACGAAATAGCGGGCGAACATTACGGAAATTCTAGGCTGGACCAGAAATCAGAAGGTTTACCCGAAGGTGGCCCATCCTGGAAGCGAGGCGTCGCACACAACGTAAAACTTCAGACAGACTAAGGCAGACCAGGCCAAGACAAGACGACGAAATGCTGCCTCGCACTCTATATAAGGGTAAACCCTGGCCTTGGAGTAGCCAATCAGAATGCATGAGTCCGCCTATCGCCACCTAGATTCACCAATCACAACTCCTACTTTCAGCAGCGAACTTTAAATAAGTTTCTCGAATACGCACGTTCGCGAATCTTACATTTCCAGAATAGTTAGAAAATGCCTTCTAGAACACATAACTAACAAAAGGCAACACACCCTGTTCAAAAATTCATGTAACAATTTTCTAGATACTTCCAGTAAGTACAGAACTGAAATCTACTATTTACAAATACATATGTTACAAATATTACACTGTACAGGTTAGATCGTTACAAATAAAACATATTACCACACTTTACAAATAAAGTCTTCAATAAACATTTTCCACTTCCACTACATTGTTCACCCGTGACAGTTGACAAGCTGGTCTAAAAGGCAATGTGACAGTAGAATTTTTTTTTTTTTTTGCTTTACGCCGCACTGACACAGATAGGTCTTATGGCGACGATGGGACAGGGAAGGGCTAGGAGTGGGAAGGAAGCGGCCGTGGCCTTAATTAAGGTACAGCCCCAGCATTTGCCTGGTGTGAAAATGGGAAACCACGGAAAACCATCTCCAGGGCTGCCGACAGTGGGGTTCGAACCTACTATCTCCCGAATACTGGATACTGGCCGCACTTAAGCGACTGCAGCTATCGAGCTCGGTGACAGTAGAATATAGCAAACATGTTGAATGTTGGATCAGAAGTAAAATCATTTGACGAAGGTGAGGATAACTTGTTATGTTATGAGCTCAAAGTTATTGATGACTGTCCTGCTCCTACTACGTGTGTTATAGCTGTAGGTTTGAGTTGCAGGGGAATCTGTTTTCGAAGGCGTGACTATGGGCTTGTTTGTGGTACTTGGAGGGGAGCTACTATCGGTGGGGGAGAAAGAAGAAGATGGTTTTCCGTGGTTTCCCATTTTCACACCAGGCAAATGCTGGGCTTGTACCTTAATTAAGGCCATGGCCGCTTACTTCCCATTCCTAGGCCTTTTCCATTCCATCGTTGCTATAAGACCTATCTGTGTCAGTGCGACATAAAGCAAAATAGCAACAACAGCAACAAAACGCTGAATTCTATTATTGACAACCCTGACTTTTTATGCCTCTTGAGCTTCCACGTGCCCCACTTTAATGCGAGGACATGTGTAACCTATCATAATAAAAGAAGTCACAACAACCGCTCACAAAAATTTCTCACTCTACAGGCTATGCAACGTCTACAACAGTCCAGTTCAGAAAAATAATTCTTTAGACTTCTGTGTACCTCTAGACCTGTTTTTACAACAATTCACCATCTCTGCGAAAACTCTCTAATTTGTAATGCTGATCTGAACCACAAAATGTATTATAAACATTCTACATTAAGCCCTATCCCATAAATGTTATAAGTGTTAGAACTAGAAGAAAATAATAGTTTAGATATGAAATTATAATTTTTTACTTTAATTTTACCCTTTCATGTAAAGATTAAATTAGATTAGACGTGAACTACTGTTCCTTTCTCATTGTAAATATAATATTAGAATAGTTTTGGTATTAGGTTATTAGACTAGTTTAGATATGAAATTATGTTTTTATCTACTTGTTTCTTGTAAGAATTAGATATGTAATATTATTTATTTCTCAACGTAAATATAATATTAGAATAGTTTAGATATTAGGTTATTAGACTGATTGAAACATTTACAAAAATAAACATATGCCACTGTAATTGGGATTAGAAATCCTGTAGTGAGCAGTAAATAAATAAATAAATAAATAAATAAATAAATAAATAAATAAATAAATAAATAAATAAATAAATAAATAAATAAATATGTATATAATATCGAAGCTTGTATATATAATTGCACTGTAATCATTAGGATATGTAATTTACACGTAGCCATATACTGTAACATTGTAACTTAATTTGGAAGTCGGTGATGTTCAGCAGCCTGATGTGTTTTCATGTTAATAATTCTCTCCCCTCTCTAACATTCTCAATTCTCACACTAACTTGCCATTGTGTTTATACCTTGCGTATGTTCCTATGCTTGTTCCAAACTTCAGTTTTAATATCATACTTTTGCTTGTTTTCTTTTCATGAAATACATTCTTCTTTTTTTGTAAACCAGTATTAACATTATAAAATCTGTCACACAGACTATGTGATATCCAGTCTTCTCTCAAGGAAAGCAGTTATCAGTCACTGAAAGATCAAAAAGAAGGCTACAATTCAGTAACACCCTATTTGTATATGCAAGCATGAACCCTGAGAGAGTGGAATTACATTATTTCACCAAGCAGAATGCCCATGAGCAGAATTTAATAAATTTCTATAAAATACTTTCCTGCCTTGTCAATACTTTACATATTTTATTATACCTAACTCCTGTACGTTACGAGAGCTAATTACTCTCTTCCTCAGCGGTGCCAAAACATCAATAATCTTTGTACTGGGTACATTGTAACAGATATACACTGACTGACAGAGCAAATGCAACACCAAGAAGGAGTGGTCAGAACTTTACGCCAATTGCAGGGTAGACTGACGTCACTGAGGTATGCTCATGATGTGAAATGCGCCGCTGTGCTGCGCACGTAGCGAACGATAAATGGGACACGGCGTTGGCGAATGGCCCACTTCGTACCGTGATTTCTCAGCCGACAGTCATTGTAGAACGTGTTGTCGTGTGCCACAGGACACGTGTATAGCTAAGAATGCCAGGCCGCCGTCAACGGAGGCATTTCCAGCAGACAGACGACTTTACGAGGGGTATGGTGATCGGGCTGAGAAGGGCAGGTTGGTCGCTTCGTCAAATCGCAGCCGATACCCATAGGGATGTGTCCACGGTGCAGCGCCTGTGGCGAAGATGGTTGGCGCAGGGACATGTGGCACGTGCGAGGGGTCCAGGCGCAGCCCGAGTGACGTCAGCACGCGAGGATCGGCGCATCCGCCGCCAAGCGGTGGCAGCCCCGCACGCCACGTTAACCGCCATTCTTCAGCATGTGCAAGACACCCTGGCTGTTCCAATATCGACCAGAACAATTTCCCGTCGATTGGTTGAAGGAGGCCTGCACTTCCGGCGTCTGCTCAGAAGACTACCATTGACTCCACAGCATAGACGTGCACGCCTGGCATGGTGCCGGGCTAGAGCGACTTGGATGAGGGAATGGCGGAACGTCGTGTTCTCCGATGAGTCACGCTTCTGTTCTGTCAGTGATGGTCACCGCAGACGTGTGTGGCGTCGGCGTGGAGAAAGGTCAAATCCGGCAGTAACTGTGGAGCGCCCTACCGCTAGACAACGCGGCATCATGGTTTGGGACGCTATTGCGTATGATTCCACGTCACCTCTAGTGCGTATTCAAGGCACGTTAAATGCCCACCGCTACGTGCAGCATGTGCTGCGGCCGGTGGCACTCCCGTACCTTCAGGGGCTGCCCAATGCTCTGTTTCAGCAGGATAATGCCCGCCCACACACTGCTCGCATCTCACAACAGCCTCTACGAGGTGTACAGATGCTTCCGTGGCCAGCGTACTCTCCGGATCTCTCACCAATCGAACACGTGTAGGATATCATTGGACGCCGTTTGCAAACTCTGCCCCAGCCTCGTACGGACGACCAACTGTGGCAAATGGTTGACAGAGAATGGAGAACCATCCCTCAGGACACCATCCGCACTCTTATTAACTCTGTACCTCGACGTGTTTCTGCGTGCATCGCCGCTCGCGGTGGTCCTACATCCTACTGAGTCGATGCCGTGCGCATTGTGTAACCTGCATATCGGTTTGAAATAAACATCAATTATTCGTCCGTGCCGTCTCTGTTTTTTCCACAACTTTCATCCCTTTTGAACCACTCCTTCTTGGTGTTGCATTTGCTCTGTCAGTCAGTGTACTTATCAACACAACAGTTATATATAAAAATCTTGAAATTGTTAAAATATTTCTTTGTGTTTCAACTTACTTACTTACTTACTTACTTACTTATATTACTTACTTAATAAGTAAATTTATTACAGACTTTAAATAGAAATTTTCAAATCATAAAATGGATATCTATTATATTAATCAACTATATGCTAAAATTTTAATCTGCTCTGCCCTTTGAACTTACGTCCTGATTACATCTAAAAAGAACTAAAAAGGTTTCTTTGTGTCTAAATTTACATTTACTTTGTCATTTAATAAAAACACTTGGAATAGATTTTTTTAAATAAATAAATAACACAGGGTTCATGGTGTGGGTTACTGCAGTCACGTCCTAGTTCGTGAACCATGGGCAACAGTTGAGTGGCCTAGTAAGTGGTCCTGAGGGTCGGGATACCAGTTGCTATGGAATGGGAGTGGACAACTCGGATATACTCTGAGTCATGGCCCTCCTTGTGCTCAGGTGGCTAAGACTATACAATCTACCGGTGGTCCATAACTTGTTAGAGGAGAGATCCTCAACTGGACTATGTGCAAGTAGGGTAGCATCCTGCTTCATGAATTAACCGACCTCAGAACATTTTAAGCAGGCCTCGGACCTATGGGAGTAACGGAGTCTCACTCCCATTTGACAGGCGAGGGACTCCTTGGAAACAACTTGGTGAATGAAATGAAATTCAATGGGGAGCTATCAATATTAATGGGGCTTATGGCTGAGTCAGCAAAGAGATGCATCTGGATGTGCTAGGAGTAAGTGATATTCGGGTAAGGGGAGATAACGAGGAAGAGATAGGAGATTATAAAGAATACCTGACGGGTGTTAGAAAGGGAAGGGCAGAGTATGGGGTAGGGCTGCTTATCAGGAATACCACTGCACACAACATAATTTCCATTAGGCAAGTAAATGAGAGAATGATGTGGGTAGATTTGTCAGTTGGAGGAATTAGGACGAGAATTGTCTCAGTGTATTCAACACGTGAGGGTGCAGATGAGGATGAAGTTGACAAGTTTCGTGAAGCATTGAGTGACATCGTGGTCAGGGTCAACAACAAGGATAGGACAGTGCTAATGCGCAATTTCAATGCGAGAATTGGAAATAGAACTGAAGGATACAAAAGTGTGATTGGTAAATGTGGGGAAGATATGGAAGCTAATAGGAATGGGAAGCGTTTGCTGGACTTCTGTGCTAGTATGGGTTTAGCAGTTACGAATACATTCTTCAAGCAAAAAGCTATTCACTGCTACACATGGGAGGCTAGGGGTACCAGATCCATACTAGACTATATCTTAACCGTCTTCGAATTCAGGAAATCTGTTAGGAACGTACGAGTTTTCCAGGGATTTTTCGATGATACAGACCACTATCTGATCTGTAATGAACTAAGTATCTCTAGGCCTAGGTTGGAGAAAGTGTAATTTGTCTGCAAACGGATAAGGGTAGATAATCTCCAGGACGAGGAAATTAGACAAAAGTACATGGATATGATTAGTGCGAAGTTTCGAACAATGGATAGTAAGCAGGTTCAAGATATAGAAAGAGAATGAGTGGCATACAGGGATGCTGTAGTGGAAACAGCAAGGGAATGCCTTGGTACAACTGTGTGTAAAGATAGGAAAAAGCGAACATCTTGGTGGAATGAAAAAGTGAGAGCAGCTTGTAAATGTAAAAAGAAGGTTTATCAGAAATGGCTCCAAACAAGGGCTAAGGCAGACAGGGAATTGTACGTAGGTGAAAGAAACAGAGCAAAACAAATATTTGTTGAATCCAAAAAGAGGTCTTGGAAAGAGTTTGGTAATAACCTGGAAAGGCTAGGTCAAGCAGCATGGAAACCTTTCTGGGCAGTAATAAAGAATCTTAGGAAGGGAGGGAAAAAGGAAATGAACAGTGTTTTGAGTAATTCAGGTGAACTCATAATAGATCCCAGGGAATCACTGAAGAGGTGGAGGGAATATTTTGAACATCTTTTTAACGTAAAACGAAATCTACCTGGTGGTGTTGCGAACAGCCAAGCTCATGGGGAGGAGGAAAATGATGTTGGCGAAATTACGCTTGAAGAAGTGGAAAGGATGGTAAATAACCTCCATTGTCATAAAGCAGCAGGAATAGATGAAATTAGACCTGAAATGGTGAAGTATAGTGGGACGGCAGGGATGACATGGCTTCACAGAATAATAAGATTAGCATGGAGTGTTGGTAAGGTACCTTTAGATTGGGCAAAAGCAGTAATTGCACCTATCTATAAGCAGGGGAACAGGAAAGATTGCAACAACTATCGAGGTATCTCATTGGTTGGTGTACCAGGCAAAGCATTCACTGGCATCTTGGATTAGTCGTTCAGAGGAAATTGGACGAAAACCAGTGTAGTTTCAGACCACAGAGGGGCTGTCAGGATCAGATTTTCAGTATGTGGCAGGTAAATGAAAAATCCTACGAGATGATTAGGCAGTTGTGTTTATGTTTCGTAGATCTAGAGAAAGCATATTACAGGGTACCGAGGGAAGAGATGTTCGCCATACTGGGGGACTACGGAATTAAAGGTAGATTAGTAAAATCAATCAAAGGCATTTATGTTGACAATTGGGCTTCAGTGAGAATTGATGGTAGAACGAGTTCTTGGTTCAGGGTACTTAAGGGGTTAGACAAGGCTGTAATCTTTTACCTCTGCTGTTCGTAGTTTTCATGGATCATCTGCTGAGAGGTATAAAATGGCAGGGAGGGATTCAGTTAGGTGGAAATGTAGTAAGCAGTCTGGCCTATGCTGACAACTTGGTCTTAATGGCAGATTGTGCCGAAAGCCTGCAGTCCAGTATCTTGCAACTTGAAAATAGGTGCCATGAGTGTTGTTGTTTGAGTCATCAGTCCATAGACTGGTTTGATGCAGCTATCCATGCCACTCTATCCTGTGCTAACCTTTTCATTTCTACGTAACTATTTCATCATACATCTGCTGTAATCTGCTTGGCATATTCATACCTTCGTCTACCCCTACCGTTCTTACCACCTACACTTACTTCAAAAACCAACTGAACAAGTCCTGGGTGTCTTAAGATGTGTCCCATCATTCTATCTCTTCTTCTCGTCAAATTTAGCCAAATCAATCTCCTCTCGCCAATTTGATTCAGTATCTCTTCATTCGTGATTCGATCTATCCATCGCACCTTCAGCATTCTTCTGTAACACCACATTTCAAAAGCTTCTATTCTCTTTCTTTCTGAGTTAGTTATTGTCCATGTTTCACTTCCATGCAATGCCACGCTCCAACACAAAAGTCTTCAAAAACAACTTTCTAATTCCTATATCAATGTTTTCAAAGTGAGCATATTTCTTTTCTTAAGAAAACTCTTCCTTGCTTGTGCTAATCTACATTTTATGTCCTCCTTACTTCAGCCATCGTTAGTTATTTTACTACCCAAGTAACAATATTCATCTACTTCCTTTAAGACTTCATTTCCTAATTTAATATTTCCTGCATCACCTGCCTTCCTTCGACTGCACTCCATTACTTTCGTTTTGTACTTATATATTTTCATCTTGTACTTCTTACCCAAGACTTCATCCATACCATTCAGCAACTTCTCGAGATCTTCTGCAGTCTCAGATAAAATAACAATATCATTGGCAAATCTCAAGGTTTTGATTTCCTCTCCTTGGATTGTGATTCCTATTCCAAATTCCTCTTTGATTTCCTTTACTGCCTGTTCTATGTACACACTGAAAAGGAGGGGGGAAAAACTGCAGCCTTGCCTCACTCCTTTCTGGATTGCTGCTTCTTTTTCAAAGCCCTCAATTCTTATCACTGCAGACTGATTTTTATACAGATTGTAGATAATTCGTCGTTCTCGGTATCTGATCCCAATCACCTTCAGAATCTTAAACAGCTTGGTCCAATCAACACTATCGAATGCCTTTTCTAGATCTACAAACACCATGTATGTGGGCTTGTCCTCCTTGATTTGATCCTCTATGATCATACGTAAAGTCAGGATTGCTTCATGTGTTCCTACATTTCTTCTGAAGCCAAACTGATCTTCTCCCAACTCAGCTTCAACTTGTTTTTCCATCCTTCTGTAAATAATACATGTTAAAATTTTGCAGGCATGAGATACTAAACTAATGGTGTGCTAGTTTTCACACCTGTCAGCACCGGCTTTCTTCGGAATAGGTATAACAACATTCTGCCGAAAATCGGATGGGACTTCTCCTGTCTCATACATCTTACACACTAAATGGAATAACCTTGCCATGCTGGTTTCTCCTAAGGCAGTCAGCAATTCAGAGGGAATTTCATCAATTCCAGGTGTCTTGTTCCTATTCAGGTTGCTCACAGCTCTGTCAAAATCTGACCTCAAAATTGGGTCTCCCATTTCATCAGCATCAACAGCCTCTTCTTGTTCCAGAACCAAATTATCTACATCTTCACCTTGATACAACTGTTGGATATGTTCCTGCCATCTTTCTGCTTTGTCTTCTTTCTCTAGAAGTGGCTTTCCATCTGAGCTCTTAATATTCATACACCTAGATTTCCCTTCTCCAAGGGTTTCCTTGATTTTCCTGTATGCAGCATCTACCTTTCCTAGGACCATACAACCTTCGACATCCTTTCACTTCTCCTTCAGCCAGTCTTCCTTAGCTACCTTGGACTTTCTATCCACTTCATTCTTTAATCGCCTGTATTCTTTTCTGCCCTCTTCATTTCTAGGATTCTTGTATTTTCGTCTTTCATCAATCAGGTCTAGTATCTCCTTAGTTATCCACTGATTCCTAGTTGATCTTTTCTTCCTTCCTAACATTTCTTCAGCAACCCTACTGACTTCATTTTTCATGACTGTCCACTCTTCCTCTATTGTGTTTCCTTCAGCCTTTTCATTTAGTCCTTGTGCAACATGTTCCATGAAAGAATCCCTCACACTCTTTTCTTTCAATTTGTCTAGATCCCATCTCTTTGCATTCTTTCCTTTCTTCAATTTCTTCAGCTTCAGATGGCATTTCATGACTTAACAAGTTATGGTCAGAGTCCACGTCTGCTCCTGGGAAAGTTTTGCAATCCAACACCTGGTTTCTGAATCTTTGCCTAATCATAATGAAGTCTATTTGATACCTTCCAGTGTCTCCAGGTCTCGTCCACGTATAAAGCCATCATTTGTGGTGTTTGAACCAAGTATTGGCAAGGACTAAATTATGATCAGTGCAGAATTCAACCAGCTGACTTCCTCGTTCGTTCCTTTGTCCCAATCTGAATTCTCCCACTGTATTACCTTCTCTTCCTTGGCCTACCACTGCATTCCAGTCTCCCATCACAATTAGATTCTCGTCACCTTTTACACATTGTATTAAATCTTCTATCTCTGCATATATTCATTTGATTTCCTCATCATCCGCTGAGCTAGTAAGCATATAGACCTGCACTTTCATGGTGGGCATTGGTTTGGTGTCTATCTTGTCGACAATAATTCTTTCACTATGCTGGTCGTAGTAGCTTACCCGCTGCCCTACTTTCTTATTCATTATTAAACCAACTCCTGCATTTCCACTGTTTGATTTTGAGTTGATAATTCAGTAGTTACCTGACCAAAAATCCTGTTCTTCCTGCCAACGTACTTCACTTATACCACCTACATCTATCTTTAGTCTATCCATCTCCCTTTTCAGGTTCTCTAATCTACCACAACGATTCAAACTTCTAACATTCCACGCTCTGACTCGCAGAGTGTCAGTATCCATCTTCCTGATGATCGCCCCCCCTCTCATGTAGCCCCCACCCGGAGATCCGAATGGGGGACGAGTTTACCTCCGGAATATTTTACCCGGGAGGAAGCCATCATCAATACATCATTCATACTGAGAGAGCTGCATGTCCTCGGCAGTTAGTTACGGCTGTAGTTTCCCGTTGCTTTCAGCCATGTAGCAGTATCAACACAGCTAAGCCATGCTGAGTATTATTACAAGGCCATATCAGTCAATCATCCAGACTGCCCCCTTGCAGCTTCCGAAAGGCTGCTACCCCCCTTTCGGTGAACCATTCCTTAGTCTGGTCTACAATTTATTAAAATTCGTATCCACCTTATTCAATACCAAAAATGTTATTAAGATTAAATTACAACATGTATATTTATTTTATCAGGACTAGTTTCGACGCTTTATATTGTGTCATCATCAGCTGATATACACTGGAAACATTGGCAAACATATATAAGTTTATCTACGTCACACACATTATAAAAACTATGATAAAGATTTAAAAACCATATTATAATTGTACTATTTCCGAGTCCATATTGACCAAGACTTGCAATTATTAAACTTTGGATTGCTAAAATCTGATGCAACAGATTTTCAGCGGTAGGCCAGCATGTACATGATCAAAAACATAAATTCACTTCTATAGAACAAGACATTGAAATTTTTGAGAGCTTAGGGAAAGGTAATTTGCTGGATGTTACGGAGGGCTGTTATATACATTTAGATCAGTATTTTAATCCAAATTTTATTTTAAATGAAATTTCCGAGAAACCAAATATTCTTTTTGATTTTCTTATTGAGTTTTTTAAAAATATACATATACCGGACAATAAGACGGTTTTTCATATTATGCGCAGTAGCTTTACATACTGCCTTCCACGATCGCGCCCTCCGGAGCTCCAACAGGTTGCCGCCCTTCAGTTGCTCCTCCCTCCTTCCGCTAGTTCCCTTCTTTGACCCAAAACCAACCTTGGACACAGGTTCACTTAGCTACACGGTGCTTTGCAAGGACAGCGATCTCACGAGGTGAGTCACATGTTATAAGACGTAAAGTTTCACACTTTTTCAGTTAAAGTGAAGGTTAATATATTCATATTATTTCAGGTTCGCATTGAACTGAGAATGAAATAATTGGTAACTTCATAAAGCACCGGCTTCTGGGTCCGCCTCTTTTCACGATCGCCACATTTCAACATTTTGAAGATTTCATAGAATAATTTTAATATGGTTTCAAAAGGTTTTGAAGTGTCAAACAGTGCCAATGTCATTTAAGAAGATTGTTTAACCTTATTCTGCGACATTATGTTCACTACATGGCAATAGCCTGAGGACTTTACTGAATGGTTTTAATATGGTTCTACAAAAACATTTTTTTTAAAACGTCAAACAAAAGTGAATGTTTTTAAGAAGATCGTGATTTTATCACTAGTTTTGTTTAATTTTAATGATTATTTAAACCAAATCGCAATAGATTTTAGCAATCCAAAGTTTATTCATTGCAAGTCTTGGACAATATGGACTCGGAAATAGTATAATTATAATATGGTTTTTAAATCTTTATCATAGTTTTTATAATGTGTGTGACGTAGATAAACTTATATATGTTTGCCAATGTTTCCAGTGTATAACAGCTGATGATGACGCAATATAAAGCATCGAAACTAGTCCTGATAAAATAAATATACATGTTGTAATTTCATCTTAACAACATTTTTGGTATTGAATAAGGTGGATACGAATTTTAATAAATTGTAATCTTGGTTCAATACGGACGAATAATGAAATTTATATACTTAACTTAGTCTGGTCTCTCAACAGATACCCATCTGATATGGTTGCACCTGTGGCTCGGCTATCTGCTTCATTGGGACACGCAAGCCTCCCCACCGCGGCTAGGTCACATGGTTCGCAGGGGAGGGTGCAATGAGTATGGTATGAAAATTAGCCTTTTTTTTTTTTTTTGCTAGTTGTTTTACGTCGCACCGACACAGATAGGTCTTATGGCGACGAAGGGACAGGAAAGGGCTAGGAGTGGGAAGGAATTGGCCGTGGCCTTAATTAAGGTACAGCCCCAGCATTTGCCTGGTGTTAGAATGGGAAACCACGGAAAACCATTTTCAGGGCTGCCGACAGTGGAGTTCAAACCAACTATCTCCCGAATACTGGATACTGGCCGCACTTAAGCGACTGCAGCTATCGAAAATTAGCCTTTCGAAGACTAAATTGATGTCAGTAGGTAAGAAATTCAACAGAACTGAATGCCAGATTGGTGATACAAAGCTAGAACAGGTCGATAATTTCAAGTATTTACACTGTGTGTTCTCCCAGGATGGTAATATAGTAAGTGAGATTGAATCAAGGTATAGTAAAGCTAATGCAGTGAGCTCGCAGTTGCGATCAGCAGTATTCTGTAAGAAGGAAGTCAGCTCCCAGATGAAACTATCTTTACATCGGTCTGTTTTCAGACCAACTTTGCTTCACGGGAGCGAAAGCTGGGTGGACTCAGTATATCTTATTCATTAATTAGAAGTAACAGACATGAAAGTAGCGAGAATTATTGCTGGTACAAACAGGTTGGAGCAATGGCAGGAGGGTACTCGGAATGAGGAGATAAAGGCTAATTTAGGAATGAACTCGATGGACGAAGCTGTACGCATAAACCGGCTTCAGTGGTGGGGTCATGTGATGCGAATGGAGGAGGATATGTTTCCTAGGAGAATAATGGACTCTGTTATGGAGGGTAAGAGAAGTAGAGGGAGACCAAGACGACAATGATTAGACTCGGTTTCTAACGATTTAAAGATAAGAGGTATAGAACTAAATGAGGCCACAGCATTAGTTGCAAATAGGGGATTGTCGCGACGTCTAGTAAATTCACAGAGGCTTGCAGACTGAATGCTGAAAGGCATAACAGTTTTTTCTTTTCCTTAAGTCTGCTATAAGTTTCAAGAAGAGAGCAGAAATATTTTAAGTTCAACATAGTGACTGACTTAATAGGTGTTATTTATTTATTTAAAAAAATCTGTTTCAAGTGTTTTTATTAAATGGCAAAGTAAATGTAAGCTTAGACACAAAGAAACATTTCAGTTCTTTTAAGATGTAATATGGACGTAAGTTCAAAGGGCAGAGCAGATTAAAATTTTAGCATATAGTTGACTAATGTAATAGATATCCATTTTATGATTTGAAAATTTCTATTTAAAGTCTGTAATAAATTGACATAGTAAGCAAGTTGAGACACAAAGAAATATTTTAACAATTTCAAGACATTTATATATAACTCTTGTGTTGGTAAGTATATCTGTTACAATGTACCAAGTCCAAAGATTATTGATGTTTTGGCACCGCTGAGGAAGAGTAATTAGCTCTCGAAACATGTACGGGAATTAGGTATAATAAAATCTGGAAAGTAATGACAAGGCGGGAAAGTATTTTATAGAAATTTGAATAGAAGTCAATACGGACAGGAATAGCCAATATGGTGAAAATAATCAATTCAGAATTTAACATTCAACTGTTGGGCAACAGTCATTGCAACTATGATTTTTGCTTGCAGATATGTGAGTGGATTACAAACTGCTATTTGTTGCAAGGAAGCTATGCAGGCATAGTGTGTATTCACAACAACAGATGGATCTGTGATTGCTGGTAGTAGCACAGAGAGCGCTGTGAAATCACTTGTGTAGTGAACGTTGTACGAGATGGAAGTAACCCATGTTGAGCAGCACGCATACATCAAAACAGCCACTCTCCATGGAAGAAATGCGAGAGAATGTTGCAGTGAATAGCTGGCCATACACGGAAAGGAATTGTGACAGACGAGGCCTTTTTTGACGCGTTCCGACAGGCTAAGACTGATCATTAGTGAGCAAGATCAGTTCGAGATGTTATCTGCTACAGGCGAGACCTTTTGTCAGCACCTCTACAGAAAGACCACGCCTCTTGTAAGGGAAGCATGGAGTGGACAAAGCCACTGCTGGAGAAATTTATTGAAATATACAAGGAGTGGCCGTGTCTCTGGCAATTAAAACATGAGGCGTCGCAGTGTTGCAATCAAGCATTCTTCGGTATCCTCCTTTCCTCCTTCTTCGGCTTAGAAGCTACAATATCTACAATAAACATGCTTTCAACTACACTGTTCACCAGTAATAGTTACGCAAAACAAATCATTACGTATGTGTTGTGTATGTTGGGTATTCAGCCCGAAGGCTGGTTTGATCCTCCACAGCTATGCCAACAGCTGTCATAGATGGCCTAAGCATTACCGGAGAGGCGTACTAGGGAAATGAGGAGTGAGGTAGTTTCCTGTTGCTTTCCTCGCCGAGCCAGAAGTTGCTCGCATATCAGTCTGCCAAGCCCACTGAAATACCGGCACCAACTGACCCTATGAGTGATATTTTCATACCATTCATAACAGGGACTAGCTGCATAAGGAATGGTATTACTAGCATCCCTCGTACCTCAGTCACTTTCATATTGTCAAAGCCAAGGATGAGACTGAGACAGATCATACATTTAACGTAATAATGAGAAAAATCCGTTCATGCTTACCTAACAGCATATTATAGTAGCTGTGGTCCATTCGCAAATAATTCTTGTAATCGTCCAGTTCAATTTCTCTCAGGTGTTGTATCAGACTCATGTGACTAAAGCTGTCTCGCTCTCTGGTCCATGATTTCGTCCACTTCGATAGATTTTTCTTTTTGTATGATTTAACATATAGTGAAATGCACATTTCAACAGCCGCAATAGCAAATTTTCTTTTCCTCTGGACACTGCCTGCTTCAATGTCCATCGCACAGTTCTACGTATGGCAGATCTGACCGGCAAGGATTTCAAACTAGTTTGAAAGGCCAGCGGATGAGGCTTGGCCTGCCAAGAACTCGGGGATCATTCCATTAACAGGAGGGTTTGGACTGTTGACAGATTATGTTGCACAACACGACAGGCGTGGTGTCACAGTTGATGGCGAGCAGCAGGCCAGGTCTCTGAAGGTCACGCCTGGCAGGCGGCCTGTCAGATCTGGCGCCAAAGGTGAGGCCTGCTAAAAAAAATCTTCCCGTGTATGGCCAGCCAAAGGTGAGGCCTGCTAAAAAAAATCTTCCCGTGTATGGCCAGCTAATTCGTGGAAGCTCTTGGGAATAATGCCTTCCCATGCCGCACAGTAGCATGGTGGGTAGGAAAGTTTCAGCAAGGACATGTCCAAAATTCATCGATGGCAATTATTTGTGACAGGACGTGGTTGCCGTCATGTTGCCAGCGTGCTAGGTGGTCGGAGCATGCTGCATATCGCATACACCACTGAATTACCGTCAGAGCATGTGGTACCCACCGTGATGCGATTTTGCACTGTTGCAGCTCTGTCCACAATATCCCGTGGATCGCGCATTTCCCGAAGCCACTTGCCCTCTCCAACTCCAGTAGTGTCCATTGCCTTCCTCCAGTTGCTTCTCGATGATGGAACATCCCACGTCGGACCACACATTAACAGGTCGTTCTGAGTGTTGCTGATCACCGGTTGCCACACGTCCTTGCTGAAACATCTTTATCCACCATACTACTGTACGGTATGGGAGGGCATTTTTCCCTGTACGGTATGGGAGGGCATTTTTCCCAAGAGTTTCCACCGATTCACTGTGACATTCTCTCACATTTCCCCCCGGAGAATGGCTACTTTGATGTATGCGCGCTGCTCAACACGGGTTACTTCCATCTTGTACGACGCTTGGCACACAAGTGATTTCACAGCGCTCTCTGTGCTACAACCAGCAATCACAGAGCCATCTGTGGTTGTGAATACACACTATACCTGCATAGCTTCCACGTGAACAAATAGCAGTTTGTGATCCAACCACAATTCTGCACGGAAAAAAATAGTTGCAATGACTTTTGCCGTGACCCTCGTATTAAACAGTCCAAAGATACAGTGTTATCGGCACAAGTATCAATCAAAAAGCTCAAAAGACGGCAATAACCAAAACTTTTAGTTCCTGCTGAATGGGGAAACCTTAAATACAGTGTTGTTATGTTTTCCTGGTTTATTACAAGTAGGTGTACGAATGTCATAAGTTTTGAGACTGCCTTTTTGCGATTTATAGTGTTATTTTGTGATACAGGTAGCCTCCGTGGCTCAGATGGCAGCGCGTCGGCCTCTTACCACTGGATACCGTGGTTCAAATCCCGGTCACTCCATGTGAGATTTGTGCTGGACAAAGCAGAGGCGGGACATGATTTTCTCCGGGTACTCCGGTTTTCCCTGTCATCTTTAATTCCAGCAACACTCTCCATTCTCATTTCATAGCATCTATCACTCATTACTAAATCACTTTGGGAGTGGCGACCCCATCGTACTAACAGCCTATATCTGATTCATTCATTCCATCCCTGACCTGGTCAATGACTGGAAAACAGGTTGTAGGTTTTAATTTTCATTTTGTGATATGGCATGTAAAGAGAGAGTTGGTGAGCTAGAGATCAATTTGAATTTGGACTCCACGGATGCAGATAAAAGTGATTTTTCGTTGGAAATTCAAGTGGTGAGTCTTCTGAATGTAAGTGGGACTCAAGTGTATCCAGTGTTCTCCCTAGGACCTTTTTAATGGGTGCACCACCCTGCCGTAGGTATGTGCTAGTTACATAATATTAATACAATCACATTTGAGTCATTAGGTGTTCCAAAATAAAACATAAATACTGTAAAACTGTTTATTTAAATTATAAATCTTCATTATTGTCAGCATAATTGCATCAATTACAACGGAGTTTCAATGTTTAGCTTGATTATCACATAGCGTCATGCACAAGCGGTGCCTGTATTAGTGTGGAATCGCATGCAAGCACTCTATTCCGTCGGACGTCACAAACCCGTATGGCACTCCACAGTAACAGAGTGGAAAGCCCTGCTGTTACATGAATATGAACGAGAAGCAGAACACTAGTCATCCAAAATACTCTGTTATGTCTTGTTTGTGATAACACTAAAATAGTTCAATTTTGGCATTAATATTATTGTTAATGCCTTGAGGGGACTAAACTGAAATTTTATCATATTCTTTTTTTTTTTCTTTTCTTTTTTTCTTTTTTTTTTTTTTAATGTAGTGTTCCCCACCCGGTTACTCATTCCTGCCACTCAGCTGACAAAAATTTCTGGGGAGAACACTGTGTGTCGGAGAACAAAATGATAATCAATGGACTTACATGAGCAATTTATACCCAGGACCTTCAACTACCATTCCGATATGTAATATAGGGTCCGGCAAAAAGATTGACGTATTCAGACTGCCTGTAGCTTCGGATAGGAAAAGCCTGCACAGACGGGAAAGGAGGGGATGAACTCCACTCTGCATGCCATTTTATTTGTGATGGAAATGTGGAATGCTATATGTCATGCATTTGCTACTATATCGGCATCTAAACAGAAGGCCAAGAACCACACGTACGCCTGAGCATCCAGGCAGTGAGGCAAGCATTTCAGAACAGCCCTGAATGTTCTACCTGTCACGCTCTGTATCTTTCTGAATGGTCGGTGAGGAGAATCTTGCAAAGGGATTTAAAGTTCCACCCCTAAAAGCTCGTGGCTGAGCAGAAGTTGAATCCTCGTGATTGAGAAGATCGAAAAGCCCTCTCAGTGAAAATGCTGGAAATGGTGAGTGATGACATTATTATCAAAATGAGCGACTAGGCATATTTCCATCTTTTTTTATGTGAATAAGCAGAACTTTGTATACTGGTCAGACATGAATTCACACTTTCTGCATGAGCGTCTGCTTCACAGGGAAGGTGTGACGGTGAAGTGTGGTGTTATGTGACCAGCTTTGAGATAACTGGACAATATTTTTTTGATCAGGACAGTCATGAATGAATTTGGATGGCAAAATCGCAATATTAAGCAACTTTTTGGCACCAGAACCACACAAATACCGCACTGATACAGGTAAACTTTGATTTCAACAAGATTGTGTGACAGCCCACATATTTAGGGCTTCAATGGCAGTTTTAAACATGCCCTGTTCGTTCGCCCGATCTCCGTGTATGTGACTATTTTCTTTGGGGATACCTTAAAGAGAAATTTTATAAGGTCAAACCCTGCACAAAGCATTATCTCACAGAAATAATTCGTCATGAAATTCTGGCGATACCAGAAGATATGGTACAGCGCACTATGGCGAATGTCAGTAGCAGATTCGAAGAGTGCTTGAGAAACAATGGACACCATTTGGAGTCTTATTTTCAAAATTTAACTGCTGTTCCAAGATTTTTCTTCCGGGTCATTCTTAAATGGCAACAATGGTCCTTTTCAATGAAAGAATAAATATCAACCTCATGTAAGTAAATCTTTCTTTTTTTAACCACTTCACTGTTGCAATCAAATATATTCGAGCTGCCTCATAACTTGTGTTATATCCTTCTGCCATCTATTAGCCACACTTTAAACCAACTAATTTACATTACTTCCGTGAGTAGTTCTGCAGGAACATGTCTTTCATTTGTCACACAGTTGTAAACATTGTGTTTCAATTATGGCTGCCGGATACGAATGTAGGATGAATCCAGAGGAAATCTTACACTTTTGGAGGAGATTGACTCCGATGTGGATTTTTCCTAGTGGCGGTAGTAATTAATAGCTAATAAATATGAAAGACTTTTAAGTAAATCTTCCTTTTTTAACCGCTTTACTGCTGTGTTTGAATATACTCCAGCTGCCTCAAATGGCCCACCAGGGCTGTGATCGAGTATACTCGAACAAGACGTTGGTCTGCCAGTGCTGCGATTGAATAATTTATTGATTTATTAATAATTAATGGCATTACGTCCCACTAACTACTTTTATGGTTTTCAGAGACGCTGAGGTGCCAGAATATAGTCCCGCAGGAGTACTGTTACTTGCCAGTAAATCTACCGACACAAGGCTGACTTATTTGAGTACCTTCAAATACCACTCGACTGAGCCAGGATCAAACCCGCCAAGTTGGGGTCAGAAGGCCAGTGCCTCAACTGTCTGTGTGTGTGTGTGTGTGTGTGTGTGTGTGTGTGTGTGTGTGTGTGTGTGTGTGTGTGTGTGTTGGTAGTGATATGAAGGATATTAATGAAGGGATAGGGAGTCATAATGATGATGGTGACGATTTGGTGCCGGAGAGAGGAAGAAATGACAATGCCCTAAGACTGCCCATGTGGTCACACGAGTTTGCGCCGCCATTTCAAGTGCCAAACCTAGATATGTCAAATAATTTGACCCTGAATGCCCTGAAATTGATTATTTTGAGGTATTTGTAAACAAAGAGGTGCCAGCAAAGGTAGCAGACGAACAAACAGATTTTATAAACAGACAGTTGATGCTAAGTTCATGACAAATTCTGCTCTACTTTTGTTGATATTGTGAGTTTAGTTTAATCTTTCTGCTGTTAACTGTGTATATGGATTGGTATTGTATGTGCACATAGTAGATATAGTCCATAATGCACATGAAAATTTCTAAGCATCTTCCTAACGGATGAAATTCTTGTCACCTCGTGTGGAATTGAACCCTGAATCCCAGACATGAACAGTTTCCAACGCTGTATAAACAAACTGGCGAGTTAAAATATTGTGTCAACATTTCATTCTTTAGTCAGTGCTTGTATTTTATGTTCAAATTGGTGTTGATGTTGTGATAATCCAGCACTGGGGTTGCATCAGCCTGTCAAAGAATTCAGCAGTGAAATGGTTAAAATTGAAAAATCATCAATCTTTTTGCTGGACCCTGTATAAACATAGGGGAAGTTGCCCCAGTGCCGGACACTTAAGCCTTTTGTCTATTTTATGGAAACCTTCCCCATGAATGAATATGGAACCCAGTTCCGAGGATAAAGGATAATATATGTAATAAGGTAATACGAGAAAATTGGGTATATCTGATATTTTAATAGTGTAATTTTGAAATATAAAAAGGGGTACTAATGACGTCGTTCAAAAAACTGTTCCCAGTACTGGACGCATTATCTTAAGTACAAAAAAATATCAATACTCAACAAACACATACAATTTCAAATGACATTATGATACAGAAGTTAGTTATTTACGTCAGGTGAATCACTTAAGTCATAGCTTGCAACGTTCACATACAAAGTGATCAATGTTATCACTATCAGCACATGCAACGTGAGCCCAACCACTACAGGTGCAACACTGTACCCAGTCCTTCTCAAAACACTCTCCACAGATGAGACACTCAGTCGTCTTGGAATCATTTTAATCTGCTTTCCTATCCCAATCTTCTTTTCCGAACTCAATCCTCCTTTTCGCAGCAGTGATATCGACCTTGACTCCTTTTTTGACCTCTCTCCAATGTTTTCCTTTTTCTGCCTTCATTGTTCTTGTTTTTCTTTCTTTAGCAACTTCACTTCTTCTCTCTCTTCCAGCAACTTTTTGTAAGGTGTGGATGTCAAAATCTCGCTTTTTTCTCGTCTCTTTTTTCTGACAGTGATTTTCCTCTTCGAAACATCAGTCACAGGGGAGATCAGATCGATGGCGGTTTGAAAGGATTTAGAAGTGGAAGAAACAACCATATTGACTAGGGGAGTGTTCTGTTGTGGGACGATCACAAGAAAGGTGTTCAAGTTCCCTAAGGTCACTGCTTGTGGCTGATCAGAAGCACTACCCACTCTGGCATCTTCTTCTGGTACTGACCTGGTGTTTGACGCTGGGAGGAAGTCCAGTTCTGTAAAAATATCCTCATTGAGTGGATAGATCCCTGTGCACTCAAATGCTGATTTTGCTAGATCCATTCTGCAAATTTTTGAAAAGGCAGTTCCAACCAATCCGCAGATGTCTCTTTCAGTGATTTTCAGTCCATGTCTTCCATACTTGCTCATTCACACCTCACATGCTGAATTGAATGCAGTTTTAAAAGGCCTCACAATTGCTCGATCCAAAGGTTGGAGCTTGTCTGTGGTGTGGGGGGGCAAACTCAACATATGAACATGGTGCTTCTTTGCGTACAGAACGACTTTGAGGTATTTGTTAGTACTATGACCATCCAAGATAAGAAGAACTGGACTTTCTCCTGATGGAGTAGTTCTCTCAACAAAAGCTTTCAACCATTTCAGGAAGCCTGAAACTGTGATCCAACTGCTGTCTTGAGCATCAGGTCAGGTGCGTCATTGGTCAAATTTGGATCCATTCGAATTCTGGGAAAAATGAAAAGAGGGGGGATAAACTGGTCCCCTGCAGCGTTAATACAAAGCATAACTGTAATGTTCCTCCCTTGTTCACCCGACGTCAGCTTGCTGACTTGTTTCTTTCCTTTAAGGGATAGAACTTTCAATGCGTCCGAATGCACAACACTGACACCAGTTTCGTCACAATTAAAAATTCTGCTTGGAGGAAAGGAATATTTCCTTAATAGTTCCTCTAATTTTTCCTTGTTAAATCCTTGGGCTCTCTGTAAACTTGTTGATTGAGCACAGCGCAAAGAAAATTCCGGATGCCGCTTGATGAATCCACGATAAAACTTGTTTCCCGCGATTTTTTTTTGTTTTGTTAAACTGGTGTGGTAACTGGAAGTATTCAGCAAGGTCATACGCTAGTGTTAGAAGTTCGGTTTTGTTCACGGGTAAGAAACAAGCGTCAAGATATTTGAGATGTTTGACATGTTTGTCTATCAGGTGCTTCCATCTAGCGAAGGAATGTGCAAACCTCCACTGTCTGGTACTGGGATGCGTCCGGCGCTGGGGCAACCTCCCCTATATACATTCATACATACATCTTCATTAGAGACTTATACCTTTCAGTGTTCAGTCTGCAAGCCTCTGTGAATTTACTAATCACAATCTGATCTGTGGCCACATTTAGTTCCATACTTCTTGTCTTCAAATCATTAGAAACCAAATCTAGCCATTGTCGTCTTGGTCTTCCTCTACTTCTCTTACCCTCCAAGCCTGAATGCATTATTCTCCTAGGTAACATATCCTCCTTCAGTCACCTCACATGACCCCATGAGCGAAGCCGCTTTATGCGTACAGCATCATCAATAGAGTTAATTCCTAACATAGTCTTTATCTCCTCATTACGAAAACCTCCTGTCATTGTTCCAACTATTTGTACCAGTGATCATTCTCGCTACATTCATGTCTGTTACTTCCACCTTATTAAAAATATATCCTATGCCCACTCAGCGATTCACACCCATATAGCAAAGATGGTCGTCTGAAAACAGACAGGTGTAAAGACAGTATTGTCGGGGAAGTGACTTCTTTCTTACTGAATATAGCTAATCGCAACTGTGAGCTCACTGCATTAGCTTTGCTGCACCTTGATTCAATCTCAGTTATTTTACTATCATCCTGGGAGAATACACATACAAAATTCATGAAATGGTCTAACTGTTCCAGCTCTGTATTCCCAAGCTGACATTCAATTCTCTTAGGTTTTTTACCTACTGACATCACCTTAGTCTTGGAAAGGCTAATTTTCATATCAAACTCATTGCCCCTATTTTCAGGTCCGAAGATATTAGACTGCAGGCTATCAGCACAATCTGCCATTAAGACAGTCATCAGCATAGGCCAAACTGCTTACTACATTTCCATCTATTTGAATCCCTCCCTGGCACTTTATACCTTTCAGTAGATGATCCATGAAAACTATGAACAACAAAGGTGAAATATTACAGCCATGTCTAATCCCATTAAATACCTTGAACTAAGAACTCATTCTACAATCAATTTTCACTGCAGCTTAATTGAGTGGCTAAGTGGAAGAACCACCCATCAAAGAAAGGACAATAAGTTCCACCTTTTCTTTGATGTAAATCTTGTTTCAATACGGAACCTAAATATGAAATTCTTAATGTTAAAAGAACCACCCATCCCAACTTACAGTCATTTTTTCTCTGTTTGCAGTATTCTAACACCATCTTCTAGAAAACATAAATAGCTTATAGTTATATTTTTACTTGCTACACGGTGGCAGCATGTTTCTCTGATAGAGAACTTTTCAATATTGATGTTCACACACCACACATAACACTATCTTTCACAATAACACGCAGTTACCTACACATGGCAGATGACACCCACCCTCATCGGAGGTTCTGCCTTCAAGGGCTGCACTTAACTAGAAATAGCCACACAAAATTATTTTTATTAATGTTGATGTGAATGAATGGAAGGACTAGAGAACTTTTCAATGTTGATGTGAATGAATGGAAGAACTCCCCATCCCTATTCCAGTCATGTAAGTGTCCACTCCCTGCATGCTCAAGTAACGCAGTGCAGCAGTAGGCCAGTACCTGTGTAATGACAAACACAGGTGGATCTCACAAGGATGTGTGTGATATTCCGAAGCACAAAAAAGAAAAAGGAATGTCAAGTAAGAAAATAACACAAAAGCAGGAAAGAGGATGTTTGAACATTGCTGAAAGTTATTCGAAAGAAAATTCTGTTTCCCACTGAACAGTGCTCTCAGACTACATATTGATATCATAGCAAAACTTAAAAGGAAAACATAAGTGGTTTAAAATCTTGGACAATGGGCTGATTTGATAAGAAAGAGTAGTGCGAAGAAATCTCTCAAAGTTACTTTCACTGTCGTAGCTTCGTTATCTTACACCTATATGTAAAACCTTCAATTATTATGTTGAATACATTTTAATTATATTTTATTACACGCTAGTATTTCTAACATATGATTTCCTGGTCAATCATCATCATCATCATTTCCCTTTATCCAGCTGTAGCCGGGTAGGGGCAAATATGGTTCCTCTCCACTTTCTTCGGTCTTTCCACCACTCCTCCTCCAACACTGTGTCCCAGTCCAGGTTTCTTTCTATAATGCTGCGTTGGATGGTATCCTTCCATCTCAATCGTGGTCGTCCACGGCCTCTCCTTCCTTGGATTTGCATTTCCATCACCTTTTTTGGCATTCTTTTGTCGCTCATTCACTTTATGTGCCCAAACCATCTTAGTCGGCTCTTCCCTATTCTATCATTCATTTTTTCCACTCCAATTTCTTCCCGGATTTTCTCATTCCTTATTTTGTCTCTTCTACTCTTCTGTATCATACTCCTCAAGAATTTCATTTCGGCTGCCTGTATTCGACTCTCATCCTTCTTTGTCATTGTCCAAGTTTCTGCTCCGTAAGTTGTTATGGGTACATAATACAACTTGTACATAGTATCCTTTGCTTCCATTGGCACATCTTTGTCCCATAACATATTTCTTACACTATGATAGAAACAACTTCCAGCTTGAATCCTTTTACTAATCTCAGCATCCAGTCGAGCATTCTCGATTAATTCACTCCCCAGGTATTTAAACGTTTCCACTACTTCCAGGGGCTTGTCTGCAAGTCTAATCTGACCTTTCCCTTCTTTCTCCCCTCTAGTCATAACAAAGAGTTTTACTCTTTTCTACACTTATTTTCAATCCACATTCTTCAATCTTCCTATTCACCACATTCAACTGTTCTTGAACCTTCCTGTCGTCTTCTCCCCAAATCACAATATCATCTGCAAATAACATCGAAGGTAGCAGGTAGGGACCCTCTTCGGAGGCAGCCCTACCCAGGGAGTGGCGCCCCTGCCTATGTGAGTCCCAGAGCACACTGACCCGGTGTGTAACATCTGGTATGGGTCCCAGCTCAGGGTTACGAGTGCAGACCTCAACAGCATCTACGGCGGAGAAGGTGGACTTCGGTACGGCAGAGATGGCGGAAGGGGCATACCCGTAGCGTCTGTACTCCAGAGGAGCGGCTACGAAAGGCGTCTGTCTCCATGTTAGGGGCGGCCTAATTTTGAACCTGGCAGTAGGTATAAAATGCCTTAGGGTGTGGCGAGCCCATCGTAACAATAGCCTATATGGACAAAGCAGATATGGTGCCTCGGAAAAGGTTAGGGCGTCCCCTGCTAAAAGCGACGCGCAGCTCTTCAGGTGCTGGGGGAACTGTGAAAAATGGGCAACCAGCACCAAACTACATCAAAATTCCTGGTCAATATGTATTGTAAATTTGCATAACTTCAAAATCTGTTCAGGTGAAACCTGTAGAAAACTCTGATATTCATATATTGGGTAAGTTCCACTATCATTATGATACATATGGAGGTTTCTGGAGGCTCACCGTGATGTTTTATTTAGGAATTACATAGATTTCTTCATTATGGGTTTCTGAATTGTAGTTGAATGTTCAAGTTATATCTACATGGGAATACTCCAATCGACTGGCCAGTCGATAGAATGTTCTTTGAATGTTTGGGTGTGTTCCATTCAGGACATTGCAAGAACATTTCTAGAAGTTAAAGATTTCTAGACTATCTGTCTAACGATATATACCAGGTGGTCCACCAGCCCCATACATTCTACAGTAGAACCCCGTTTTAACGTGCCCGCTTTTAAGGAATTCCCGCTTTTAACAAAGATTTTTGTAAGGCCAAGCCAAATCGCCATAAGCATAATGTCATTTAAATCCTCTTCTAACGAACATCGATATGAGGAAAGGTCCATTTTTAAGGAATATATTTCACATGAATTTCCATCACACATGCCGTTGCAACGAAAATTTGCGATGTTACTTTTTTTTCCCCTAAACTTGCTTGAACTGTTAATTAACTTCCGTTTTCATGTAATCTCATTCCAAAGTTAACGTATTAAATTAAAGCGCTCTTTTAGTGAGGTGTGGAAAGATGATAAATTGGCGCAGCCTTTGGAAATCACTGTTATCGGCAAGCAGCAGTCACTGTCATGCTGCTGGAGCAGAGAATCACGCATATAAGAGAGATAAAGGACCTAAGATTTTATAAAAGAAGAAATTGGTGGTGTAAATGATAAGATATCGGACTTAGAGGTGGGTGGGAATTCTGAAAGCAAAGGTGGGTGCATTGGAAGAGGAACTGGCAGAAATAAAGAGAGGAATAAGGCTGGTTGTGCAGGAGTCAGCTAGGAAAAATGTTTTTGTGTATGGTGTACCAGGAGATAAGAAAGAATCGAAAGTGGAGTTAGTGTTGAAAGTGGTTGACATAATAGCGAATAAAATGAAAGTGAACTTTCCGAAGTTGATACTGATGATTTGCACAAAGTAGGGAGGAATAATGGAAACAGGCCGGTGAAAGTGAGACTTATTTCAACTTTGATGGAGGACATATTACTAAGAAATGCGGTAAATTTGAAAGGTTCAAATATTTATTTGAAGGCAGAGATAGACAAGGGAGAGAGGAAGCAGATGGAAATTTTAAAGCGGTATATGTGGAAGACTAGAGCACAGGTAGAAAAGTGCCTGGTGACAGGAGACTGGAAATGGACATGGACTTGGACCCCAGAGAGATTGCAGAAGCGAGAAATGGGTGGGGAAGAGGGAAGCAACAGTGAGCACCGAGCACAAGATGACAGCAGTGGAGACAGGGGAGAGAGCAGCATCAGCAGTCAGCTGTTGGTGAATGGAGAAACTATGGTGGGCCAAAACAGTGTAGGAGCAAATGAAATGAGAAAAGAGACACAAGCGGAATAGAGAGAGGAGATAATAGGAGGTACAGTGGAAGTGAGAGCCATAATTAGACAGGGAAGTGATCCCGTGTCGCATATGAAGGGGAATACAGAAAGGAGTGTGAAGAGAAGGCAGGGGATGAGTAAGGGAAGATTGATAAGTGAAAGATTTATGGAACAGGGGGGTAGAAAAAGGTTGGGCTCGGAAAATGGGCAGGAGGGAGGGGACAAGAAGGACAAGGGAGAAGAGAGTATAGAGGAGGGCTCACAAGGGAGAATTATGAGAAGCAAGGCAGGCAGTGGAGAAACAAATAAGGATAGAGAGAGGGGAGTAGAAAAGAAATAACTATATATGTTGATAGGGGTGCTGAACATTGAGAGGTTAGTGGGGAAGTTGGGAAATAGAGAAATTGTGGAATTAGTTAAAAATTTTGAGATAACTGCCTTAGTGAAGTCATGGTTAGGACAGGGAGTGGAAACTGAATGGTATGGATATAGAATTGTAAATGTGATAAGAAAAAAAAGTTGGGCAGATGGGGAGAAATCCAGGGGGAATACTTGTATCAATAAGAAACTAGATAGGCGAGAGGGTAGAGAGAATCCAGAGTGAGGTGGAGGGGGTGGTATGGCTGAGAATAAAAATGGTGAAGGGGATTCTGGGGCAATTTGCTTGGCGCTCCTATACAATCATCCAAAGGATTCAGTATATGCAAATATTTTTTTTTTTTTTTTGAGGAATTACTTGAGGAAATAAATAAGATTAAACAGATATATGAAGAAGATCAATGATTTTAATGGGTGATTGGAATGCAAGAGTTAGCATTAGAGTGCCGGACTATGGGAGATCATAGAAGTTAGGGGATACCAAAGGAGGAGTAAGGATAAAGATTCAAATAGTTATAGGAAAAAGTTGCTGGAGTTATGTGCACTAGAAAATTTATATATTTTAAATGGCTGGATGGAGGGGGATTGTAACGGGGAATTGACATACATTACAACAAATGGGGGGGAGTGGAGTTGATACAGGAATAAGCTCGGAGATGGCCTTAAGGAGAGTTATAAGTTTTGAAATGTTAGGGTGTGGGGTGACAGAACATATGCCAATAAAGATTAAATTGAGAAGAGAGGTAGAGGAAGAGAATGGAGGAGGGTGAAAAGGGGGGTGGGGTATAGGGCGGAGGGGTGGAAATATGATTGGAACGAGAGAGAAATTGAGGTTGGAGCTTATGGAGAGAGGAAAAATATTGTGTGAGTTGACGGGGCGTTGGAAGAAATGGACATAGAGTTAATAGAACTTGCAGTGTGGAGTGTGGGGAGGAGAGGTAAGAGGAGAGAAGGTGTAAAAAGAAATAAAGTGACAGGTTGGTTTGACAAGGAGTGTGGCAGGAAAAGGGAGGGTGTATTGAGAGCTCTAGCGGAGTTTATGAGGGCAGGGGAACAGGGTAACTCTTTCAGACCGTGTAGGCACAATTGTACGGGTTCGTATTTTATTTATGTCTGAGCTTATTTGACGTTTTCTTGGCGCTAGACCGGACTGCAGTGCTTGTGCGGGACACGTAGTATGTACTTCAGTTGTTTTTATTTAGCTCTTGACCACCAGGAGGCAGGAAGAAAAGTTTAAATGTACAGTTCCAAGAAATGCTAGTTGCTTTACGTCGCATCAACACAGATAGGTCTTATGGCGACGATGGGATAGGAAAGGCCTAGGAGTTGGAAGGAAGCAGCCGTGGCCTTAATTAAGGTACAGCCCCAGCATTTGCCTGGTGTGAAAATGGGAAACCACGGAAAACCATCTTCAGGGCTGCTGACAGTGGGATTCGAACCCACTATCTCCCGGATGTAAGCTCACAGTCGCGTGCTCCTAACCGCACGGCCAACTCGCCCAGTAAAGTACAGTTCATTGGCAAAATGGTGAGAAGCAGTAATTCCTAAGGTAAGTATTTATTTATTGCACCCACATTAATCTAGAAGCTTTACTGAATATCAGAATGTAATCAATGAAGTATGTAAATTGTTTAGCGAACGTAAATTGTGAACTTACATCATCGTATGTAATACCATGAGGTTTTGAATGTTGATATGCACAATTGAGCGGGTTAGGTTTCCCTACAGGCAATGCGTGCGGGAGTGCTGGGTGCTGCCACCAAAAGGTCTGTAAACACAGAACTTGCACTCTATGTGTGAAATGTTATGTATAGATTTTAATTGTTTTAAATAGTTCCACACTGTAAAATAGAACTTTTGATCATGTACATGTGTATATTCACATGCACTGAGGTAATTTTTCTCTTTTGTAAGTACTGAATTAAGTACTGACACGCACAATTGTGTGGGTGCTTATGTTAATTTTTATTTTGTAGAATAAAATAAAAATAAATGTATTTAAGAGCATTTTAGTCAGTTCTGACGTACCAAACAAAAATTCACACTGCTTCATAAAACGTGTCAACTTCAACCTCATCTGCAACCTCATATGGTGAATACACAGAAACAATTCTCATCCCAATTCCTCTAACAGCTAAATCTACCCACATCATTAGCTCATTTACGTGCCTACCAGAAACAATGTTACGTGCAATAGTATACCTGATGAACAGTCCTTTCCTATGCTCTGCCCTTCCCTTTTTAACACCTGTTAAGAGCACTTTATAATCTCCTCTCTCTTCCTCGTTATCTCCCCGTACCCGAATATCATTAACTCCTTACACATCCAGACGCATCCTTTTTGCAGACGGCACGTTCTACTTTCTTCTTTCCGTAAGCCCCATTAACCTCTCAAGCCGGGAGCACGTGAATGTCACGCGCGCGGTAGTCGTATCTATTGGCGGATGCACATGACATTCACGCTGAGTGCATCACTTGTTCCAAAACAGTCTAGCTCTGCCATATCTTGACATTTCTGTGTACTGCGCAGCATATGAAACCTTGAGACTCCGTTCTCCCCTATCGTGTGTTTTCTTTGGCCTAGAACTGTAACTTTGTGATTCATACACCCCACAAAATATTCCATTGACTGGAACATGTGGAGTTGTAAACCAGGTACAGTGCATTTCAGACGAATTTAAACTATTTTTCGATAATGTGATATTGCGTACAATTACGGACAAGACAAATCGTTATGCCAATGACTTTTTGAATTCAAAGAATCATGACTTGACACCGCAGTCCAGAGTTTGTGACTGGAAAAACGTGGATATTGATGAACTGTATGTTTATTTTGGATTACAGATGCTCATGGGAATTATTCAGAAGCCTTCCATAAAATCATAATTTAGAAAAAACCTATTCTTGACATGCCTTGACAACTTTTAGGTGAGTTAAAACTCTTTTTTTATTTTTTTGTAACAAAGTGTCTATTGGGGTGTGTATTTCCTCCAAATTTGGGTTATTTATATGCAAACGTTGTTGAGATATAAATGTTTATTTGAAGTACCGTAACATAGCTGCTGCTTGGCCATTTAAAGTACTGCCAGTAGGCTCTGGGGAGAGAATGTTATTCCCAACTTGAGGGTTTAATATTATTAGCTCCCCATTTTGTTTGCAAAATTATTTCCAAGGAATCCCTCGTCTGTCAAACAAAAGTGGGACTCTCTCACTCCCACAGGTCCAAGGCTTACTTAAAATGTACTAAGCATACTTGGTGCAACTTCTGTGAAGCAGAATGCTACTCTACTTACACATAGTCCCAGTGAGGATCTCTCCTCTAGTAGGTTAGGGACCACCAGTGGACTATATAATTCTAGCCGCCTGAGCACAAAGAGGGCCATGACCTAGAATATGTCAGAGATGCCCACTCCTATTCGATAGTAACTGGTATTCCGACTCTCAGAACCACTTACTACGCCACTGAGCCGTTGCCCATGGTTCATGAACTAGAACGTGACTACAGTAACCCCCACCACGAAAAATCAAAAATCAATTCCACCCTCACATTCTGACATGGCAAGTGAACCTATATTTCCTCCCCACTATTTCTTGATACCAAAATTGTCAACATATTTCACCAGTAAACTGTAATTCAGGGAGGCAAATGGAAACAAATGCCCCCACTATGAGAAACTAGCAAACGCGACTAACTAGGGAATATGTGATTGTGAAGTTTGGGTCTAGACTTTATTATTTTTACAAGTTGCTTTATACCGCAATACATAGAATTCAAGTTATGCGTTAAAATAACACATTAAAATACGCAACACGAACTAAAACAGAGTCAATGGGATAAAAGCGCAATTGACAGAAATATAGTAAGTCAAGAACAATATTACACACGAGAAAAAAAGACTACTATCCCTCATAAAACGGATGCCGAGGTCTGCGGACGGCTTGTCATCATGCAGGGTGAGGGAGATGGTACGCGGGAGTTTTAGACTACGGCGCAGACTGACCAGGTCCACGCACTCCGTAAGGATATGTAGCAGGGTAAGATGATCGCAAAAGTGCACACTGGAGGGGGTTCTCCTTTCAATAGATAAGAGTGCGTCAGGATACCATGGCCGATCCGAAGACGACATAATACCACTGCTTCCCTCCGAGAAGCCCGAAGTGAAGTCCTCCATACCTCCGTTGTACCTTTTATCGCTCTCAGCTTATTTGGGAGACGAGTGGCCTGCCACTCCATCTCTCAATGGGACATAACCAGATGTCTCAGCTGAGACTGAATATAACTTGCTGGAACCTTGTAAGGCAACGGGGGCAGTGTTTCTGCCTCCTCGGCAGCCTTATCTGCTAATTTGTTTCCCTCTACACCCATGTGGCTTCGGAGCCACAGAAACGTGATTCTGGTGCCGGCATCCGAACACCCGGCCAGCAGGTCCTGGATCCGCTGCACCAGAGGGTGCCGAGGGAGACAGGTATCAATAGACTGTAGCGAGCTCAAGGAGTCAGTGCACAGAAGAAAGTGTCACGCTCATTGGACAGTGCATACCGCACAGCTTCACGGATAGCTCTGCTGTGTACACACTACAGGTTTCCGGGAGAGCAAAAAGAAACCTATCAGTGTCGTCAATGAACGCACAGCCCATTGCAGTGTCTGTTCTCGAGACATCTGTGCAAACGATGACTGAACCTTGATGCTGGCCAAAAACGGATGAAAGAGCCTCCGATAAATCGAAGGGTACGTGTTTTCCTTCAGGCCAGTGTGCAGATCCCGGATTATTTCAGGACATCGTACTACCCATGGAGGTACTCGAAAAGTACCCCAAGAAATTGGTAAGTGTCATCTACAGGAAGAGCGAGATTTTCTAAATAAAGTTCAGCATGAGGGTGAAGAGTAGGTTGGTGACAAAAGTGGACAACAGAGGTCTTTGTGGTGGAAAACCGAAAGCCATGTTCGAAAGTCCACTGCTCCACTCTCCTAATAGCTTGCTGTAATTGTCGCTCTGCAGCTGCCATATTACGCGAGACATAGTGCAGAGCAAAATCGTCCACATATAACGACGGTGTTACTACTGAACCAGCAGCAGCAACAATACTGTTTATGGCAATCGTAAACAGAGTGACACTAAGAACCGACCCCTGTGGAACTCCATTTTCCTGAATGTGGTATTGCGAATATTTCCTCCCTACTCGGACACAGAATAGACAGAGGGACAAAAAATTCACAATAAATACCGGCGAGTGACCTCGGAATCTCCATTGATGCAGGACTGAAAGGTTACCATATCGCCATGTGGTGTCACAGGCCTTTTCTAAGTCAAAGAAATCAGCTAAAAAATGCTGAAGTCGGCGATTTACCATCCTCTCAAATGGCTTACACAGGCAGTTTGTAAGACAAATCGGTCTGTAACTTCCTGCATACTTAGGATTTTTGTCAGGCTTGAGGACAGGAATGACTATGCCCTTTCGCCAATGAGACGGAAAATCACCCACTGTCCAGATTCGGTTGAACACGCAAAGGAGAAATAGTAGACTATCTTCTCTAAGGTGTTTCAACATCTGGTTATGGACATTGTCTGGTCCAGCAGACGTGTCCTTGCAAAGCACTAAGGCGCTGCGGAGTTCCCACTCCGTAAACGGTAGGTTGTAGTCCTCTGGAGCTTGAGTGGCAAAACTAAGGTGATGACGTTCTACCTCCCGCTTCAGAGCGTGGAAATCACAACGGTAATTCCCGGAGCCAGACACATCCACGAAATGACTAGCTAGATGGTTAGCAATCGTGAGTGGTTCAGTGACGACACTGCCTGCAATGGAAAATCCCGGAACAAAAGATGATCCTTGGATACCCGAAATACATCGAAGTTTAGTCCACGGTCGAGATGATGGAATATGTGACGTCAAAGATGACACATATCTCTCCCACCAAGCTTTCTTACTTTGGCGAATATGAACTCGCGTCTTAGCGCGGAGTTTTTTAAATGTCACCAAATTGACCACAGTAGGCTGCCTACGATAACGTTTACGAGTACGACAGCGTTCTCTGATAGCTGCTGCTATTTCGGTGTTCCACCAAAGAACGAGTTTTCGGCGAGGAGTCCCTGAGAAGGAAGGAATGGGCTCTTAAGCAGCAGCAAGAATTACTTTGGTGATGTAAGTTATTTCCTCTTTGATCGTCCGCATGGTATCGTCGTTAAGGACAGCTAGTGATGTGTACTTTGGCCAATCAGCATGTTTAAGAATCCATCGAGGAGGAGCCTCGACAGATTTTTGTTTCAACAAAGTAAGGATAATGGGAAAATGGTCACTGTCGCAGAGATCATCGTGTCATTCCACTGAAATAGCGGAACCAACGTTCGGCTGCATACACTTACGTCTGTGCTGTAACGTACACTAAAGTGAGTTGGTTCCCCTGTGTTCAAAATACATAAATCCAGCTCTGTTACTAATGTTTGCAGCCCTCTTCCCCGGGGGCAAGGCGCCTCAGAGCCCCATATGGGGTAATGGGCGTTAAAATCACCCAACAAGAGGAAGCGAGGTGGAAGCTGATCTATAAGATCAGTGACATCATTTATGTTAAGAGGCTGGCCTGGTGAAAAATAAACGTTACACACTGTTGCTATGATAGGCAGCGGTACATGCACCGCAACTGCTTCCAGTGGAGTCCTTAGAGGAACCTCTTCGCTATAGGTATCAGAACGAACAAAAATATCCACGCCACCAGGCGCCCGATGAGCATAATATAATTCTGTCGAGTATAGTCTGAAATTTCTCAAGACCGTATGATAACCTGGTCTGAAGTTTGTCTCCTGAATACAGACAATACTCGCCGCATACTCACTAATGAGCTGACGTAGCTCAGCAAGATGCTTGTCATAACCGTTATAATTCCACTGTAACAGTGCCTTAGTGTGGACTATAAGAGGAGTGTAAGGTTATGAGCGACAAGATGCTCGTGGACCTAAATACTATCAACATCTACATCCGTAGATGTAGATGACAGTGCAATGTCCATCCCGTCATCGACAGACGGCAGGGATGACGCTTAGAACTTCGGCGCAATATAAGACGCAAAGAAGCAAACGAGCGGAGCGCACAGGTTTTGGAGCAGGAGTATCTGGTGGCGCAGATGGAGGGCATGATTTCTCTTTTGCAGGGGAAGTGCGGGAGCGCCCGGTAAGGGCGTTATTCTTTGCCGCATTTTTTTGCTCGTTTAGACGGGCTGGAAGATGATTTCCCAGCCCTGGTCAGAGATGCCGCCTCCGCTGGCTGGGGCATGGCTTTCGCCGATCTCTTGGGGGGGGGGGGAGACTTCGCCTTCCCCCCTTGTTGTGCCGGCTTAGAACTGCCAGCCAGCACAGACTTCTGGTTGGTCGAAGGTGGGGTGGCCCCTGCCTTCGAGCTTTTACACTTTGCGACGTTGCTCTGAGGAGCAACAGTCGCCTTGGGTGCAGTGATCATCACGGGTAACGATGTCGTGAATGATGAACCTGGGAGACTCTGAGCTATCATGCTTTAGTCGAGGGTACGGGCAGGTGTATTAGTGTAATTAAACTTACGGCGCGCTTCCTGGTAGGAAAGACCATCCATGGTCTTGATCTCCTGGATCTTCTTCTCACTCAGATATGTCGGACAGTTCCGATCCAGAGGAGAATGAAGACCAGGGCAGTTAGTGCACTTGTACGGAGTTGTGCAATCCTCCGCGCCATGAGCTACTCTTCCACATGTACCATACACAGACTCATTCGAACAACGAGATGCCATATGTCCGAATCTCTGGCATGGATAGCATCGCATAGGAGGCGGGATGTACGGCCTCACGTCGCAACGATAAGTTGTTACCTTGACTTCCTCTGATAACACTGACAACTTGAAAGAGACAATGAAGGCACCAGTGGCAATGTCATCACCGTTGACCTTGCGCGTAATGCGCCGGACATGTGTCACGCCATGGTTCTTCATGTCTTCCATCAACTCATCGTCAGTGTTCAAAATTAGGTCACGATGAAAGATGACTCCGCGAACCAGACTCAAGGATTTGTGCTCCTCCACTTTGACGGGGATTTTGCCAAAGTGGTCGTACTTAAGCAACTGATCAGCTTGCAGTGCTGTACGAGTCTTCAAAAGCAAACTGCCATTGCGCATTTTCTTGAGATCTTGAAGTTCGCTGTACACGCCTTCAATGTGTCTACTAAAAAGGATCGATTTTACCAGCTTAAAATCATGCCCATCAGTTCTGGTAGCAACCAGAAACCTAGGGAAGCTGGATCGCATTCCTTCACGCTGCACATGTTCCCAGGAAGTCGAACCTCTCAGGGAAGCAAAAGTTAAAGACATCGGTGTGGGATCGCCTTGGGACGGGCGACCAAAAATCCATAAGGAAGGAGTACCGATACGTCCCATAGTAAATTTTAGACCGAGCCCTCTATACAAGACAGTGCAATTTATACAACAATTTCTTAGAAAACACTATACTTTTCAAGCAAACAAATCCGTGATTAACACTCTAGAATTAGTTAAAAAACTAGACAACTTTAAAATGCAACCCCATTATACTATGCATTCATTTGATATCATCTACATGTATGCAAACATAAAACAAGAAAAAGTACTGTCAATTATTTCAAAAAACCTACGTACCCACAGCAAGCTCAGTCAATTAGAAATAGCAGATTTTATAACCATCCGCAAACTGTTAGTTAATAGCAATTACTTCACATTCGACAAAGTGATATACAAACAGGATGGGCTGGCCATGGGGTCACCAGCATCCAGGATTTTGGCTGATACATATCTGGATTTCCTTGAACATACTACAATAGAAGATGATAAGAAATTTAATAACATTCTCTTGTGGGCCAGATTCGTTGATGATACGTTTATAGTTATGGACCAGCACATTTCAGACGCACCCACCACCCTGGTACACCTTAATAACATTGATCCAGATATTAAGTTTACAATAGAATCCGAGGATAACAGAGACCTTAACATCCTAGATTTAACCATCATTCGGCTCCCGCATTCCTTTAAATATAGGATCTATAGAAAACAAACACATACCGCCACAACCATTCATAATGACTCCATATACACACCCAGCCAAAAGCGGGCAACCTATAATAGTATGATACACCGGGCTTTTAGTATTCCCATGTCAAAATCAGACTTAAATAGAGAACTAAAAACAATACGTAGCATTGCAGCCCATAACGGCTATAATCGTAGTTTCATAGAACGAATAATTTATAAGTTCAAGCACAGACCGAAATCTAACCTACAAAAACAAAAAGAAATAACTAGACCAAAAGTCTACTCAACATTCACATATAATCCTAACATATATAGAATTACAAAAATATTCAAGAAAAATATCAACATTTCTTTTAAAACCAACAACAGAAATCTTGACATATTTCATAAGGCTAAACTAGTCAACGCACCAAACCCATATGATAAATCGGGCGTATACAGATTTCACTGTAACAGCTGCGATGTACATACATAGGATAAACAGGGAGATCCTTTAAAATTAGGTATAATGAGCACGTCAACGCCATTATATATAAAAGATTTTCAGCTATAGGACAACACATAAATGACTATAAACATAGTTTTCATGACATCAATCATGACATTGACGTCGTAGAAATATTGGGAATAGGGCCCTTACTTGATATAACCGAACAATGTTTCATATCATTGGACCAGTATTTTAACCCTAATTATAATCTGAATGAGGTATCCAAAAAACCCACGATATTGTTTGACACGCTCATTTCAGTGATCAACAATCTAAAAAGACCAATAAATCAACCAGTATACAAAACGGTGCGCAATATGCTCATCTACCATCCCCTCCGTAATCCACGCCCTCCCGACCAATAACCTCGCATTATCGCGATCCCCCTTCCCCTACATCATACGCTCCGCCCCTCTTCTAGTACTCGTAGTCTGTTATCTGCCATTCCAGTAGACAGTTCCTCTCGCTTTATTCTCGAGAACGTAGTGCTTGGGGTGAGTTTCTATTTAAACAGAAATAGTGCCTTCTCAAACTTTGTCATTCTTATGCTAATATGCAGCATATATATCTTTCTCCTAGGTCCGTCTTGGATCGAGATATTTCTAGAACCTCAAAGACTTTGAATGTAATGCTCCAAGAAAATCCGGTTCACCAGTCCACTCCTGTTAAGTCGATCTATATTTTAAGAACACTAGCAAAGACGGAATATTATATATATGAATATTGCACAACAACATTATATAATGAAATAAGAATTTCATTCTATTCAAACCCCAAAACAGAGTGAACCTGTAATCAATTCTAATAAGGAACTGTTTTGCCCACTAAAAATCTTTACTCAAGGGACCTCTATAATGGACAAATAATGTTTTTAAAGTCTAAAATAATATCAGACGTACTTATCATTTTACTTGATTTGTTGTTAAATAACCAAACTGCATTAACGCAAGACATTGAGTTACCAAAGACTCATACTGTAACATATCTCTACACCTAGTACAAATAGGTTACTGTTTCCAATTTGTTAATAGGTGAACTCATTTTAATACATGTCATTTTTAGATATTTTTAACCAAAATGCACAATTGCCTTTAAACGTCTAGTAGTTATAAAATATGCAAAGATTGGATTTTTTTTTAACTGGATGCTAAATCAGCATTTTGTAATATTTAAAGAACCTGACAAAGCTTTAACTTTAGTCAAAAATTGTATAGAAGTGTACCATTTCATTGCCCGGTTTGCGTTATGAACGGGAGTTACATTACTAACATTTGCCATGCATCGCGATAGAATGACGAAAATTATATATGTAAGAGTATATTACAGAGAAAATATGCAAATGTAAGGAGTCAAGTAGGCCATGAATTAAAATTGCGACGATCAGACCTAAGGAATCCAAGCGACCGTGAGTAAAAAGATCGGATTGTTGTCCCGAATTAAAAAAACAACAACCACTTGAAACATTTTTTTAATTAACATCGGAACGAAATTACAGGCAAGATTCGGTATACAAGAAAAGAAATTGAAGTCGGAGAAAAGAACTGCTGTTAATATAATTACGACAGTATATAAAACGTAAGGAAATTCTCGCCAAACTTTAAATACGAATTAAAAATATCGGGCGTGAAAGAAGAATAAGGAAAGAAGAAGAGATCGCCTGGTAGTAGTTGCCAATACAAACCCAAAGCTGTTAACCAGAATCTCTTATAAAAATTTAGAGATCGACGGTTTATCTTTCGAGCTAGCGACAAGCAGAAAGTACTTAAAGTACTGCTCTAAACATTACCTCTTGTAAAAATAATAATAATCGTATGTCCTCAGCTACCGTGCGTAGACATTTCGATTTGACGCCATCTGGCTGTCTGCTCGTCAATTTCGACGTTCCGTTTTACTCTAGGCCCACTAGATGGCAGACAGAGTAAACCGGATCTCTCTTGGGCGTCTATGGCTGAGATTTAATTAATTTTGTCGGGTAAATACCAAATGTAGGCCCTATCACCAGAGATCTTTTACATGCCGACATCGTACGACATGGAGTGTCGAGTGGACTTTTTTCCGCCCTTCAAAAATCCGACCATCTCTGCCGGGTTTAAACCCGCCATCTTGGGATCCGGAGGCCGACACTCCACCACGGATCCACAGAGGCAGCCATTACCTCTTGTGAAATAATTTTACTAGAGAGATAGAAAATATACTCAAAATTATTTATTTTCTGATTGGAAAATGCATCTAATGTCATCTTTCAATATGTTTCCATCGCATGTGATCAACGGAGATATTATGACTGAGTAAACCAAAAGGATGGGATCGCAGTCTGGAGGAGCCCTTACCAGCCGTTCTCCACACCCGAGGCCGGACACCAGTCACCAACGATGACGTGTGCTTGAACTTGAGTCGGGAGCCAAAGGAGATCCAGGATGAAAACCAACCCAGTCGAATAACGAAAGCAAGATAAGTCAAGTTCCATGCAGTTATTTTACGTAGTTAAATTATTTATATTTGGATGAATAGTAGTACGTGACTAATTTAATATATGATTGTAGTAAGGTCAATATTTAGCTCTTCGAGATATGAGTTCCATGAATAGTGTCATTAAAAAGGAATCCATATAATTTCTTAAGAGTACGGATTCAGGTAGTCTTCGACATCCCAAATCTATACTCAATGTGTAGGAATGTTTGTTTATTTTGAGGGATGCTTTGAAAAATCAGCATTGTCAACGTGATACTGGAGATATATGTCTTTCATCGTGTAAATCAATCCAGATGCAATGCGGAATGAAATAAGACCGTCTTCTAGAACAATAGAACTTAACATAACGTTAAATCGACACCAAACGTAAGTAAATAGAGCCTGAAATAGTAACACATGCTTTCTTTTACAGGGGATGTGTAGTTGCTTGTGTTTTGTAATACAGTAAACCCATGATGTGTCGTTATATTATATGAGTGGAGTATACGTACATTGCGCTACTAGTAAAGCAACGAATGATTTTATTGTATGGAATCGTTGTCATGATCAACGAATTGATGAGATTGTAGGCTAGAATAATGGATATATGGAGGTGAATTCGGTGAAATATGATTACATTTGAGTAGTTGGTGATATTTATGCAACATAACGCTAATGTTGTTGTCATCGCCATGTGAATTATAAGGTAGTGTACGAGGTCAGGTTAAATGGTACATGTATATGATTGTATGAGGTTATTGAACTTACAGGCTATTAATGGTGTACGGTCATCGAAAACATATCCTAAAACAAGGCATTTACGATTGAAACTTATCATGCTTCTAGAAGAATTTCACATGTTAGGCTATGCCCAAGTTGATTTCCTGTCAAAGACATGGTTGGAAGGAGGAAACATCCTCATGATTTAAATAACTACTGTCCATAAACAGATAAATTTCTTATACCATTTTCTGTCCAAATTTCGCGGATAGATGATTGTTTCTGAGTGAAAGTATGGCACTCCCAGATGTTTGACTTGCTTATTGACACATGTGTGTTACGGTATGCTACTCCAACGTATTTTCAGGAGAGGTTATGATTTAATAAGTTTACTTAGTAGAAATAATATTTTATTTTCAATTTTATTTACGTCGGTATATGATTGAATGGCAATTTTTAAGCCATGTTATGTGTAACTTACTTATATTGTTTACGTTATAACAAAAAGAAAACTTGAGAAAGCAAGAAAGGCAATGATAATAAGTGCGAATTTCAAAGGGACATTCAATGAAATTTAGATGATATTTCAATAATATTTAAATGATGTTTGAATGATACTTAAGTGACATTCTTGATATTTCTATGATATTTAAGAAATATTTCAATGACATTTCAATAATATTTCAAGGTATTTCAATCATTTCAATATTTAATGATATTTAAGGAATATTTCAATGATATTTCAATAATATTTCAAGGTATTTCAATCATTGCAATGTTATTTCAATGATATTTAAGAAATATTTCAATAATATTTCAAGGTATTTCAATCATTTCAATGATATTTAAGAAATATTTCAATTTCAAGGTATTTCAATCGTTTCAATGATATTTCAGTGATATTTAAGAAATACTTCAATGACATTTCAATAATATTCCAAGGTATTTCAATCATTTCAATGATATTCAAGAAATAGTTCAATGACATTTAAATACTATTTCAAGGTATTTCAATGAATTTAATGATATTTTAAAAATATTTAAATGATATTTTAATAATATTTTCGATGATTTATATAATATTTTAAAGAAATATCAGTTGTATTTCAGTTTGGGATCGGAATTCAATGAATATGACTGAACATGTAAATAATATTATACTTCATTCCAAGTACAATGAACTTTTAAATAAAATAGGAGATAAGGATTTTGATTGGAATTCTTGCTATTTATTCATTTCATTATCAGAAGAAAGATATTAGGTGGAATACTTATAAGTTAATCAATGTGTAAATTCAAGGTTTTATTTACTTATTGGCAACAGTTAAGCGGAGATGGTTTTGCGGATGAACTTAGGAAAGAGGCTGTGCATTTCTTCAGTTGAGTCCACGTAAAAGTTGATTGAAATTTGTATCCCTGAAAGGTATTGTGCAGCGAATTAATACATACTTGACATGAAAACATGATATACATATGGTATTCGCCAGAATATGCAAATATCGGTGGAGGTAGAAGAGTACTGATGTCGGATGGGATGAAATATACAGATGAATTGGCAAACATGGATATTAATATTATTATTTGGTCGCAGATCTAGGTTGATGTAATTACTTTCATTCCTATTTGTGTGATGTCTTGGAATTTGCAGGAAATGAATATATTTATTTGACCGTCCAAGATATATATTAGATTAATGGCCGGAGTATATGAAGTAGTTGGGGAAAAAGGCACAATACGAATGATGTACCCCCGTACGGTGCAGAAGTAATAAGTCATAATATGTTGTATATAATATGCTACCAATTTTAATCTTAAGTTTTAAGAACTGCACCAAAATTGTTTTAATAGTTATGTAAGAATACGGTCAATTTTTATATATATTTATGTTTTATGTTATGTTAATATTGTACTTGTCACAAAGTTTCCTATGGCTGATGATGGCATACAAAAAATGCCGAAACCGGTCCCAATGTTTTGAAAGGTAATAAATTCGTGATGTGCTAATGACGTCACATTGTATTTGTATTGAAAAGGTGGACATAATTATCCTCAATTTATAGTGTAAATCTAGATTCAGTACGGACCAAAATGAAGTTCTTAACTTTAAATATCTGAGATGCTACAAAATGCCTAACCATAAAATACCTGCAAGGGATAGAAATTCAAGTACAAAATACACGGTTTTCATTGCACAATGTGCTAATTTGGTAACTGTCCGGTGTCGTGGGAAGTAAGAGATTCCATACAAAATCACTTGAAGGCTGAAAAACATGTTACAGTGTTGAATTCATGCAAAGAGAAAACATCCCACGTACAGACATCAATTACAGCATGTTTTAACATCATGCAAAACAAAAAGGAATCCTGTTCATAACTAGAGAAATGTGTAGCACAGACATTTTTAAAAGAAAATATACAAATATCCAAGCTGGAAAACAAACATTTGAAATCGTTCATGTATGAATTCATTCAAGGTAAGACTGCATTTAATTTTGTTCACCGTAAGTTAATTTTTTTTTTTAATTTTTTTTTTTTTTTGCTAGGGGCTTTACGTCGCACCGACACAGATAGGTCTTATGGCGACGATGGGATAGGAAAAGCCTAGGAGTTGGAAGGAAGCGGCCGTGGCCTTAATTAAGGTACAGCCCCAGCATTTGCCTGGTGTGAAAATGGGAAACCACGGAAAACCATCCTCAGGGCTGCCGATAGTGGGATTCGAACCTACTATCTCCCGGATGCGAGCTCACAGCCGCGCGCCTCTACGCGCATGGCGTAAGTTAATTTACATAAATTCACTGTTTAATAAGAACACAATATTTTCATGAAATCTGCAAACTTTCATTTTCAACTTGTATAGCATAGATTACTATGAATAGTCTACATAATGAAACAATACGAAAGGACTGGCCCTCTAGAAAATTTATTAGGTTAACAGTGACGCTATCCACTTCTCTTGCAAAAGAAGACTACTTCAGCCTAACTCCAGCATTTGGCCCACCAAATTCCTCACTTTTTCAGGAATGTCTCCTCATCTCTTACATGCACTGCAAAATATACCACTGATTCACAGAACGATGAGCACCTTGTGAGAACAGGCATAGGGAATAGTGGTATACACTGTCCTGGGCAGTTACTGTCCAGAAAGTTACTGAGGAGATGCTTTCATTTCTGCGTATTCAAACATGCAGACTTCACTTTACACCCAACAAGCAGCAAATCTCGCAAATACATACCTAACAAATTCAGAACCAAATTTAGCTGGTGTGCCCACCACTGGATTATCAAACCACGATCACTTACAATGTTTCCCTGTATCTCAAAACATTTTTACTAAATAACATGCTGAATCATGACAGAAGGGCCATATCATCTACAAGCCGGATGTCATATTTTCAGTGTATCCAAAATAACTCTAGAGAGGAGCCTAGATTAAATTAAGATGGCGTCGGCAGTGCAAGCTTCTAATGAGTGTTCCCAGATTTTGTTAGAAAACGAAGTGAAATGTGCTGTAAGCAGTGGCGTATCCTGGAATCTCCACTGAGGCATGCAACTAGTAACCATGCAGTTAACACAATGTATTAAGTAAATTTCAATTCTACTCACCCTAATTACATGTAGGTGAACTCGAGCCAAACGGTTTTACTGTAAGTTTCTGGATTGAACGTGCGTACACAATTCTTGTTTTCTCTTTTAAAATTTACGATGGTCCGCCTCTGTGGTGTAGTAGTTAATGTAATTAGCTGCCACCCCCGGAGGCCCGGGTTCGCTTCCCGGCTCTGCCACGAAATTTGAAAAGAGGTACGAGGGCTGGAATGGGGTCCGCTCAGCCTCAGGAGGTCAACTGAGTAGAGGTGGGTTCGATTCCCACCTCAGCCATCCTCAAAGTGGTTTTCCGTGGTTTCCCACTTCTCCTCCAGGCAAATGCCGGGATGGTACCTAACTTCAGGTCACGGCCGCTTCCTTCCCTCTTCCTTGTCTATCCCTTCCAATCTTCCCATCCCCCGCAAGGCCCCTGTTCAGCATAGCAGGTGAGGCAGCCTGGGCGAGGTACTGGTCATCCTCCGCAGTTGTATCCCCGACCCAGAGTCTCAAGCTCCAGGACACTGCCCTTGAGGCGGTAGAGGAGGGATCCCTCGCTGAGTCCGAGGGAAAAGCCAACCCTGGAGGGTAAGCAGATTAAGAAGAAGAAATTTACGAGGGAAGGTAGAGGTCTCGCGGCTTTAACTATTTGCATCTTTTCATCAAACGAACGGCCAGTAAATGGCTTTTCAAACTGATTTACAATTATATCCGTTTTAGACTCATCCATCGTTAATACCACATTGCGCAAAATATAATAAAACACCATAAACGAAGAATAGCACAGGAACAGCACACACAGAATGAACTCACTAATCAGCAAAACACACAATGAATTAACTCACTAGTTAGCCACAACTTAAGCACTGGAGGTAAGTCACCCCAGTGGCATTGGTCAGTTTCGTCACGTTGGGTTCTCGCTAGGGGGTAATCTGTGTGTCCCGTTCGCTGTAAACATGTCGACTTTCTCCAAGTTGCTAACAGATGGCAGAGGGTAGCACGGGTATGGGGTGACAAATTCTGACCAAGTTTCAATTGCAGCGACATCGTTCGGAGGGTTTCAGAACTACGTCTGCCACTGAATGCAATTTTAAGATTGAATGCCTTACGTCGTTAACTCCTGCATTTGCTGTCTCTTTCTTCCGAGAGTGGAGTAGACGGCGAGACTACACCAGCACCACACGTAATCAAGCAACGGAACTAGTACAGTTGCGCGGACCTTTTGAACTTCTGAGAGATGAAATCGTTAATATTTGACCTGAAACAACCTAAAATCGTAAATCAGACAGTTCTTTGTGTTATCATAACGCATGCAATGAATGCCTTGCATTCAAGGAGAATACGCCCCTGGCTGTAAGATATACTGAAAATGTTAAGGGGCCCATAGACGTACAATATTATTACCCAATATCGGGGTTTGTGCTATATAATTGATAAACCAAACCCCACGGCACTTAACGCCCTTGAAAGGGCCTTGGACTGCCCAGCGACCGCTGCTCAGCCCGAAGGCCTGCAGATTACGAGGGGTCGTCCCCTCTCAGCCGTTATTTTGGGCTTTGAAGACCGGATATAATTGATAGTGTGTATTTACCGACTTACTAATAAGAAGTCCTTATACAGTTGTTTAACTCTTGTTTAGTTATACAGTGAATAAACCCTGTATAAGCGTTTTACATTTTTCTTACTAATAAACGAGGTATACGCATTGTATTACTATACAGAACGTATACACTCGTTCCAAAGCGTAGGAATCTCTTCCTGCAGTTCACTGACGTATTTCGCACTTCACCGCCTTTATGATCGCTTCTGCTGGTTATTTACGAGTAAAACTTTCCGGAAAGTCGCACAGTAGCACGGCATATCGAAAAGGCAGTGGCAACACTAAGTGAGACAGCTGGAAATTAGCTTATACTGATATCAACATTTCTTCAGCTTGCTTGTGTACAGAACGCCAAAAAAAGAAATGGAATGGCTTAAGAAAAGATCAATAGCTCCTAACTGGGATAGTACAGAAAACGTAAGCAATTGTAATTGAATCGGCGAGTTGAAAAGGGTACACATTCCAAAACCCTTACTTTTCAGGAGAAAGGAAAAGCCGTTTTGTAGCTAAACGAAAGGTTTGATCAAAAAAGTTTCTATTAGGCAATTATACATAATATTTCTGCGTATCCAACTACAAAGTATGGAAATCATGTTACGTACGGTTTTCAAGTTATACCATATTTTATGTCAAGGAATGTCCCTTTTTATACTAAAATTTGAGAAAGATCTCAAATCTTTGTAGAGGTATAATAATGTATAATAAACTCGCAATTTCAAAAGTCTATTAAGCAGTAACACATTATTACACAAACATACGCCCAACCATCATTTCTTTTATAACTTAGTTATTTATTGTCATTCCATGAGACAACTGTAAATTGACTTATACTGATATCAACATTTCTTCAGCTTGCTTGTGTAATGAACGCCAAAAAAGGAAATGGAAAGGCTTAAGAAAAGATCAATATCTCCTAACTGGGATAGTACGGAAAACGTAAGCAATTGTAATTGAATCGGCGAGTTGAAAAGGGTACACATTCTAAAATCCTTACTTTTCAGGAGAAAGGAAAAACTGTTTTGTAGTTTAAAAGAAAGGTTTGATCAAAAAAGTTTCTACTAGGCATTTATACAACATATTTCTGCGTATTCAACTACAAATTATGGAAATCATATTACGTATGGTTTTCAAGTTATGCCATTTTTTATCTCGAGGAATATGTCCCCTTTTACAGGTACGGTACTCAAATTTGAGAAAGATCTTTGTAGGGGCAGATAATGTATAATAAACACGCAATATCAAAAGTCTATTAAGCAGTAACACACTATTACACAAAAATACGCCAAACCATAATTTCTTTTATAGTTATTCATTATCATTCCGTCTCTAACCTCTGAATGGTGTATATCTTCTATGTTTAAAATATCGTGAAGATCATCTACGTTATCGTCCATTCTTTCAATGTGTGTTCACTGTTAAATGATAAGTCGAATATTTCACCACGATTATATTACTGTAGACAATTAATACCACGAAAATAAACGGCTCACTCGTTTCTTTTTCCGCTACTCGCTGCTATACAACGCTTATACAAGGGTCCTGGTCTGTATAAGCAATTCAATGAATAACTATAACAGATGTATACACAGGAGGCTTATATACGGTTTATTAGTAACGAATTTCACATAAACGGTGTATAAACCTTGTATAAAAGTTATACACCGTTTATTAGTAAGACGGTTAATATTGAAGGGTTGTACAATATATTGTTCGAAATCAAAAAAAAATTGAAATATATTGCGCAAATCGCAAAATACTGTGCCGTGTGTTGGCAATATTGTGCAATATCGCGTCCTCCCGCCTGTTAGTATTAACAAGAAGCGTTCTGGCTCTATGGGACGTTAAGAGCAAAGATTACAGTAATCACGTTAAAAAAAGGTGAATAGAACGAGGTGTTTATGGAGAAATATCGCAAAAAATACCCGAATGCCGACAAACAAGAAGTTGTTTTTAAAATATCAGTTCTCTGCATACAAACTTTCAGAAGGAAGTGAAGCGGCTTCGTGATACAGAAAAGAGTGTTCACCAAACAAAATACCGGCCTGGACTGACTATACATTGCCACGCATATTGTACGTCTATGACCGCTTTGCACAATACATTGCACAACCAGCAATATTATCTCCACATGATTCTCTTTATTGCACAAACGCGACTGTTGTGCAATAATATTGTATGTCTGTGGGCAGCTAACAATATATTGTACAATTCATTTTGTGCAATAATATTGCACGTCTATGGGTCCCTTTGCAGATGGTGAGAAGAACAGACAAGTGAAAGTAATCATTCCATCTCTCCAGAAAAATAAATTTGTACCGATAATATCTACGAACGCGCGTGTGTGTGTAGGCCTAAAATGACGCCTTCAACAGTCCATGAAACTGTTGAATCACTACACAAAATAATAGAAGTGCTACATAAGGATTTGGTACAAGCAACCTTGTAATTAAAATATGGTCTGAAAAGACAAATCTGATTGAAGAGGTGGAAAAACTAAAAAAATGCGATAGTGTTGGCGTTGGCGCGTCATGCAGTGAGGTTACGTCGCGGCAAAGGAAAGTGTTGCTAACTAGGCCTAATTCATCTCTAAATGATCCTGCATTAACGAACAGATTCAGCGTTCTACACAAAGTTCGGGAAGAGCAAGGAAGTACTTCTTTCTCCCAAGATGCGAGTTCTCCGACGAAAATACGCCTAATCCACGCCGATAACGTGATCAAGAAACTAAGGAAGGAGAAGAGAGTGAAACTGTTTGGTGACAGTCACGGTCGAGGCCTTTCAGCAAATCTAGCAGAACTGCGAGCCGACAGTGAAGTGACAGGTGTTATTCAACCAGGTGCCCCCTTTTCAGAAGAAGTGAAGCTCTTCTTGAGGAATGCTGATAAACTCTCGTCAAACGACGTCACAGTTATTGTCGGCGGAACCAACGACATAGCGAGAAATGAAGGCCATCGGGCTGCAAGTACTCTGAAAAGGACTCTAGGTAACCTGACCCATACTAATGTGATAGTGACAAACGTGCCCCATAGACGTAATTTAACTGACTGGTCAATTGTGAATAAAGCTGTCAAGGACACAAACGAGAAATTCAGGCAAATATGTAGTCATTTCAAAAATGTTACACAGTTAGACATTAGTGGCATGCACTTTAATAGACTGGGGAAGCAATATGTAAGCAAGTTAATAAGTAACATAATTACAAGTAAAGATCAGGAAAAGACTGTCCTAGAACTACCTAGTCCAGGAAACGTGTTAGATTCTGGACCAATAACATTTCAATCCAGAATGCGGGTCCAGAATTAAATGCCAATAATGACTTGGGTATAAGTCCAGGATCCGCCGGCACGGGCGAGCACGGGCTCCGCGGCCGCTGCTTGTGCGTCTATATGACGTCATATATGACGTGTTTGGCGAGTTGATGTCTGCAAACATGGCGGATAATTCGAAGGGGCGTGTAGCGGCCGCTAAATGTATGAATTAATGGTCTGTTATATTTAGCCGTTTGAGACTGCGTAACACAATTTACAGGCACTAGATTGGGTTACAACTTGACTAGTTGGTTCGTGAAATAGGTATTAACGGTACGATATGATGAGGCTCACTTGATGTCGCGAAAACTTTACGAGTGTTAAGTACGTCCGGCAAGTACGAAAAGCATTGGTCTGGTTTGGTAAGGTCCGGCTAGTGGCAAAACCATCGGTCTGGGGACAAGTAAAGGGGGTCTGAGGGCGTAAGCCCCCAGGTTAGAACCGCAAAGCGGCAACGTCGCAAAGCGCCAACAGGTCTCTAGCATCCCTTATGAAAGCAATTATGTTTCTCCGAATACCACTGATAGTGACAGGTTAGGCTGTGATCCACCGAAAACCAATGACAGTTTAGGTTGTGATCCATCGAAAACCACTGGTAGTGACACGTTAGGTTAGGTTTGGTTAGGTGCGACAGTATTGCTAATTGAACGGGGTGATCCACCGAAAACCACTGATAGTGACAGGTTAGGTTGTGATCCACCGAAAACCACTGGTAGTGACACGTTAGGTTAGGTTTGGTTAGGTGCGACAGCATTGCTAATTGAACGGGGTGATCCACCGAAAACCACTGATAGTGACAGGTTGAGTTGTGTTTCACCTAAAACCACTGATAGTGACAGGTTAGGTTGTAATCCACCTAAAACCACTGATAGTGACAGGTTAGGTTGTGATCCACAGAAAACCACTGGTAGTGGCAGGTTAGGTTAGGTTTGGTTAGGTGCGACAGCATTGCTAATTCAGCGACTGTTGTTGGAAGTACACTTCTGGTGATCACATCACGAATGGGAAGGCAACACTATACGTACGAGTATACTGCAATCACTGAGACAGGATATGAATATATGGGTACTCACCATAAGTTGACAGAGGAGTGGACAGAGGATGGACTTCTTGTGTTTACGTAGATGTACTCCCTATTAAAATAATAATTACTAGTATAGATACAGCACCGGACAGGAGTTTTAATTGTTTTGGCTAGTTGTACTTCGTCTTAAAACAATCATCACGACTATTACGGAGCTGGACACACGACTCTGTTGTTTCTGTCTAGTAATACTTCCTCTTAAAACAATAATCACGACTATAACAGAGCTGGACACATAACTCGATTGCTTTCTTCTAGTTGTAAGCCTAATTCCTGTTAAGACAGTAATCATGACTATAACATAGCTGGAGACACGACACACGACTGGTTTGTTTTCGTCTGTTATTTAGTTGTACTCCCTCTTCAAACAATAATCACACTGCCGGTAATGAAACTCGTGATTTGAGTTTGATGTATTCTCGTTCCTCGTAGAATTTAAGTTGGCAACAGTTGAGAGAGAGACGACAGAGTCATCTTTTGGGGTAAACATTAATTACGTTGTATTGCCATCTCTATTACTGGTAATGTACTATATGTATCTCTATATACATCGTTTACACCTCAAATTATCAAGTAACATGTTAGCTGAGTGGAAAAGCTGATGGACTACGGAGTTGAAGATCGCTGGTTCAAGACGACCTATCGCCAGTAATTTATAACAGGTAAGTAAAATTAGTATAGTATGCAAATATGTAAGTGGAATAAGTACGTATAAGTTAGGTTAAATGGACGCCGGTAAAATACAGGCGGGAGTTGAGAGAAGGTGAAGAGATAGAAAGTAAAGGCGAAATTTCTTCACTATGTTTTAATTTCTCCCCATCCGAAACCCCTCCTACCCAGGAGATCCTGTAAGTATGTCATCGTAGCTGTACCGGCGAATTCTGGCCTTGTTCCACGACTTGGAGGGTGGGAATAGGCAGTTCAAAATATTTTATCAGAACATTCAATGTCTTAAAAATAAAATTTTAGAATTACAAGTAATTTTAAATTCAATACAGGATGTTATGTTTATCTGTTTGGATGAACATTAGTGTAATAATGATGAACTTGAACTCATTAATATTGAAGGTTATTATTTGGCAAGTAATTACAATCGGGTTAATAAAGAGCATGGGGGAGTTTGTATTTTTGCTACGCCAGGAATTGAATGTAAAGAAAGGAAGGATCTTGAAGTGCATAATTCTGAATTACAATTTGAACTAACTTCAGTGAAATTTAAGCTTCCCTGTGGTAAAAGGGTAATTCTGTTAACTGTGTACCGTTCACTGGATGCTGTTGTGGAGATTTTCTTAGGAAAATTACATCAAGTCCTTCATAACATTTTCGGTAGGCATAGCAGCGCAGAAGTCAAAATTTGTGGTGATTTTAACATAGATTTTGCTGAAGAAAACCTTCCGTCAACATCACATGTTCTTCAAAGCTGTAATCTAAAACACTTTAATGTTTACACCCACCCGGGTAACTGCCACCTCAGCTATGAAGATAGACATTTGTATTAATTTCCATTGTTCTAAAATGCAAGCGTCCAATATAAATTTTGGATTATCAGATCATCCATCATGTTCAAATTTCACAACTAGAAAATGAGAATGCTAACAAGCATTCAACCAAAATGAAGCAAGCACAATTAACTCGTTTTATCTCTGCAGCTGCATGTGACAGTTTCATTGAAAGTCTTAAACTTCAAATCTGGGCATTGACCAAAAGTATAGAACCCTTTTAAGCATTTTTTAATGCAATTTGAATGACATTTTCCAAAAAATTTGCAGTAATTAATGAATCTTCAAAAAGGCCATGGATCACAAAGGCTATACAGATTTCAAGTCAACAATGTAAAGTACTAAGTAGATTAGCACAGCAGAGTTGTGACCAGCTTTTTTGTAAGTATGTTAAAAACTACAAATCAGTATATCGAAGAGTTCTTAGGGTGACTTAAGATAATGCACAATAACAAGAAAGTTAGAGTCGTGCAATAAATCACGAACCATATGGAATGTAATCACGGGAGAAACCAACAGACACGCAGTTGGAAATAAAGTTGCTGTCATAAACAATTATAAGGGAATAAAAATGAATGACCCTCATCATTCGGCTAATTACATAAATGATTTCTTTCTATCCCTACCACACAAACTTGAAAATTCAAATAAATCTGATGAATTACCACAGCTCCCAACCTTTGTGCAAAACTCTATGCAATTAACTCCAGTAATATAATTGGAAGTTCTTAAAATCATACATCTTTGAAGAATAAAACTTCCACAGGTGTAGATGAAATTCCCACAAAACTCAATAAAAATGTGCTCCTTATCTGGTACAGCCTTTAACTTATCTCATCAATGAATCATTTTCTAGTGGTCAGTTTCCTAATCTCATAAAATAGCTAAAGTTATCACAGTCTTTAAAAGTAGAAACTTACACGATTTACATAATTACAGACCAATATCAACATTTACTGTTACTTCAAAAATATTTGAATGTGCTATGAAAGAGCGGCTTACTAAACTTTTAATCAAATATAACTTGTTAAATAATGCACAACACGGGTTCAGAGCTGGCAGAAGTACTTTGTCTGCTTAATCACATTTTACACAGCTTGTCGTAAATGCTCTTGATAAGGATGAAACTGCGATAGGACTATTTCTTGACCTTTCAAAGGCATTTGATAATGTTGATCATAAAATATTGTTGCACAAATGATATCAGACTGGAATTAGGGGAATTGTTAACGACTGGTCTAGATCATACCTGGATAAATGACCCCAGTTTGTTAAAATTACACATTGTAACAGTAAAGGGCATAATTAGACATATCACTCTCAGGTAAAAAACAGTGACTTAGGTATTCTGCAGGGTAGTATTTTGGGACCCGTTCTTTTCTTGATCTATGTGAATGATCTTCCTCACAATAATCAAGTAGAAACTGCAGTTCTGTATGCTGATGATACAAACATAATTATTAATAATCCTGTCCCTATGTCTAAAGAAACTGCAGCAAATACAGTCCTGTCTAGGTTAGAAGCATGGTTCAGGAAGAACATATTAACATTGAACTAAAAAAAGACCGAACACATGGAACTCAAGGCATCTAACTACCATGACAAAACTGCAAAAAACACCTTATTGTGCCATTTCATTGTCCTGATTACAAAAATACGGAATTTAAAAGTCGTCATATGCCATGAATACCGCTAAAAAGTTTGTGTGTCAAACGGCAGAAAAATACAAGTCAAATGATACGAGCAATAGGAATCATAGTGGCCATGACCGAGAAAAAAAGTACTATTTGGAAATTGTTAAAACCAACAGAGAGAACAATAGAACACTGAATTGAAATAAGCAGCCGTGAAGATCGAAAGAAAGAGTAATCTCGTAAAAGAAAGTAACATATTCTGAAGTTAGAATATAAAATTTATCGCTAAAACTGAAGATATTATGAGAACTTGTTTCCATCCATATCATATGTATGAGATTAAAACAAAATACGAAGGAGGAGATGAAATACAATAGGATTCACCTTAGGATTGCATAGAAGAAAGCGAAAGTCTCTTTAGGAAACGCATTTAAAAATGCTAGCATTTAAAGTACACTACCATTGAATTAGAAGATCTTAAGCTATAATAAACATCTTAGAAATCTATATAGCAGATAAATTGACGTCACATTTTACTGTATAAAGCAAAATAATAGTAAAAGAAGGCTTTGCAACTAAGAGGAACATGTTATTAATATTGTCTTTGAATGTGTTTTTCATGCATGCGTACGAGATCGACGAAATGGTTTGCTAAATGAAAGACGGGATTGACGACTGATGGAATCCAGCCGACATCACCCGTGAATACGAGCTCAATTACCAAGACTCCCAGATGACAGAGCCGATGACCAGGGAAGGATGTAGCAGTACAACAACTATCCTGGCCACAGGCAGACGCAGAATAAGTTTCACAATTTATTTTAAGATCATTTATGTTTCTCTTTCTTGACGATACATGTTGACTGATGATGTTCGGAAAGAATAGGTCTTTATATCTTCGTGAAGTGTTTAATAACACGTAGTTTCGAGGCGAGTAATTCAATAGTGATGCATTAAGGAAGGTTATAGGTAGTCTTCCGTAAGATTTAAATACATCCCACCGAGCTCGATAGCTGCAGTCACTTAAGTGCGGCCAGTATACAGTAATCGGGAGATAGTGGGTTCGAGTCCCACTGTCGGCAGCCTTGAAGATGGTTTTCCGTGGTTTCCCATTTTCATACCAGGCAAATGCCGGGGCTGTACCATAATTAAGGCCACGGCCGCTTCCTTCCAACTCCTAGGCCTTTCCTATCCCATCGTCGCCATAAGACCTATCTGTGTCAGTGCGACGTAAAGCAAATTGCAAAAAAAAAAATACATCCTACGGTAGGAGAGTGAACATATGTCAGTAAAGTGTTACGTTAAAAATATTTCAGTTATTTCTCAATATAAGCCATGCCAAAGATAGGGAGTTTTGATGAAAATGAAGTATGATACATGTTTATATCAAATCGTAGGTTACCGAGTTCGTAAATATTGACGACTTATTGCCAAGTTTAAGCCAGTATATGTTAAATGTGAAGATAAATGGATAAGTGAGTTGCGTATTGCTATGCATATGATTAGTTGTTGATCCATGACGTGTTATTTTAAGTAGTTATAAAATGAACTGATATGTGCGTTGCATAGAATCGAGTGAGTAATATTGGCATGTGATGCAGTATAAATATGTGAAGAAAATATGAGAAAGGAAATATGAGATTATGGAATAATGTTATATAAGAGAAAGTAGTTGCTGAATTATGATAAATATGAAGACGTATAAGGAAAGATTTTCATACAAGGTTAAACAATGAATGGTTAGGTAACGCAAATATGGATCAAGGTTGAATAGTATTAATGATGTTTAAATATGGAAAAACCCATATTACGTATTAATGGCAATTTGGAATTAAACTAACGAGTCAATAATAGATAATAATAATCAAAAATAATTTCAAGTAACCCATAATTAACACTCATATGGCAATTTCGAAGAGAATTTCATATTATGTCTATGGTTTAAACTGATTTAAGCTAAAATAGCAGGTTATTAATAGGATATACGACCTTAGTATCTTCATTATGACAGCATATCACTAATGAGGAATTAGGAATTTCATCCATGGTATTCCTTATCAACATGCAGTTAAATGATTGAATTTTATGAAGTGGTAAGACAATTGCAACCTGACGACGAAGCTATTGAATCTATTTAGGAGAATTTCACCTAATTCTAAGGAAAATATTTTGAATATAATTATTTATGATTAATAATCTTTTTTTAAATATTATGGTAGGTAGCCATGGTAAGCGACAAAATTGAAACTAATCTTATTCTGTGTATGTCTAAGTGAACATTTAATTGTGTACTTCGAATATGAAAGAAGTGATATGAGTTAATCATTCTTAGGACTACTACCAGATATTTTATTTTTCTTATTATTATGAGATTTTAAAATTTTCAAACATGCTAAACAAATATATATATATTGACATAATGAACTCTTGAATGTTTAATTTTTTAATAAGAAACCTAGAAGATGTGAAAAGCAATTTATGTTAGGTCAAGATAATCTTCATTTAATTAATTCAAATCTATGCAGATTTATAGGAGATGAATTATATTTATTCATGAAATCAAGAGCTTGGAAAAGCCAATATTTATATTTTCTTTTTACTGCAGGCAATGACGATCAAGAAGAAGGAAATGAATTTAAACTGATGTTTTCAAACAAATATCATTGTAAATAATAATGAATATTTGAACCTAAGATTTAACTTATCCATCATTTACTATTTTTAAAAAATAAATAATAGTTATTAAGTTTTAATCCATTATTATCATTTGTAGATTATATTAGTATATAAAATGGTATCATAGCTGATATGCGATCCTGCGGTTGATTTTAAGCTGAATGGTCTGTAAAACTTGCCTAACGTAAATGGAAGAAAGATAGTGGCTCTCAGTCGAAGTCAGGTAAATTTTTTATACTTAACACAATCCCTGAGATGTTCACCGACACTAGCTGCGGATTATCTTGAACGCCACGAAATACGGACTAGGAATGGCGCATTATATAAAATGCAAAAGCAATTGAAAATACGTTGACTACAAAATGTTTAGATATCCATATAGACGAAAAATTAAGATGGGATTGTCATATTAAAAAAATAGAGAAGTCTCCGAGTCCTGTTTGTTTTGACTTAAGGATTTTGTCTAATAGGTGTAGCGAAGAATATGTTAGAATAGCATATTTTGGATATTTTCAGTCAGTCATCACTTATGCTATTGGTCTCAGGGGCTGCTACAAATCAATCTTGATGTTATTTTTTGAATACAGAAATGAGCTATCAGAATTATATCGAGACGTAACAGGTTAGATCATTGCAGACCATTATTTAAGAGACTAAGGATACTCCCAGTACCAAGCATATACATCATGCAATGCATTCTACACGTGAAAAAATATTGATCACTTCAGAAAGAATTTTGACAATCACAGTTACCAGACACGAACAAGAAATATTTTCATCGAGCACAAGAGTAAAACCATTGCCTTGAGACATGTAGACTCTGTTGGAATCAGATTGTATAATAAGCTTCCAAATAAGATTAAAGATATTAGTCCCGTCAGTTCATTTACCACAGCTTTAAAAAATCTCCTGCTGACTAGCTGCTTCTATAGTACAGAAGAATACATGATGAAGTGCTGGTAATGATGCTATTACTTATTAACTTGTAAACGTTCTTAATATCTAGTATATAGCCTTAAAAATTTTTTAATGTCACATTGATTATGTATATATTATTAACACCACACCATTAAATTCTTATCTTGTCTTGTAAATATTGGTTATTAATATTATTTATTAATTAAAAAATTAAGATGTGCTGTCCTATCATTGAGGTATTTTCCTTCTTTTCAAAATGTCCATTATTGTGCATATATTATTGTTAGTATTAGGAAATCGCTCGACAACTCCTATACTATTGGCATATTTCAAAATATGTAATTGTACAGTCTATGGAAGCTAAATAAATGAATGAATGAAAGAATGAGGTTCTTTGAATCTGCTGTTTCAAGTACGTGTCACAGGCAATGAAGACTTCTGCAGAAGCTGAAGGCTTCAATGCTTTAAATATGACAAAGGAAATACATTCTTCACGTTTGTGGCTTCGTTACAACACACTACCAATTTCTGTGCCAACATTTTACTCTTAATTTCTTCTATACATTCTTTCACCATTGCTGGAATATACTCTTCTCTGATAACCTTGGCACAAGAAATATCTTGAGATGGACCCATCACCCAGTGCACACAAGTCCAAACAGAAACAAGGCAGAGTCAGTGAACGGAGTAAAAGGAACTGAAGTACTAGTATATGCCGATGGATTACAACCAGAGCAGACAAAAGATACAGTCTGACATCGAACCCAGTCAACCTATATAAATAAAATCTACCTAGGGAGGATCAAACTACTAAATGAGAGACGATATACCAAAAACATATAGTTTATTAAAACTAAAAAGACCAGGATAAATCAAGAATCAAAATAAAAGAACTGGATAGGCTTCAAAGTGTGAAAGAATATACATGGTTACTCACAATTATTAATAATCTTGACCATTATGGCCAGTATTGGATCCGTATTGAAATAATCACAGTAAACAGAGAGATGGGTAATCCGCCTCGTCGATACTATGTATTAAAATTTACTTACATTTCACACTTTAGAATATATTGTACCGGTTACGACCTGTACATACATATTTTTTTGAGAGTTGATCGTATTTTATCACCACGCGTATGACTCCGTGCAAGCCTGGTTTGTTTACATTCAGCAGGACGAGCGAGCAAGCTGAGAACAGCTGTATGAGTGACGTAGCCACAGGGGCTAGTTAGATCACCCGCCTGTCATGCCACGTACAGCTAGCCTGAACTCGTATATTCCAGATTCAAGCGTCACACCTTCCGGAACATTCGATGGAGAAAAAAAATTAAAACTCCTATAATAATTGTGGTAGCGACTTGATCAACATGTCATTTTAAAGGGAATTACATAAACGTCGCAATGCTTGAATTTCAAGAAAATCCGTCGAGGGATTTACGAGATAACCAGCTTCACGGCATATGTGACGTAGATGTCCCCAAACCAAATATAAGGAGGGCTCAATATAGCTTGATATCTCAGTCAGTCAGTCAGTCAGTCAAAGTCGAGTAGTCAACGTGGCTCTACTCGCTGCCATTATCGTCGGAAGCTATCTTCGTGTGGTTATAGTCTTACTGAGGAACTCTGAATTTCCTCGAAGTCTTTATTTACTAGTGCTGAATTCTTCCAAGTCTTTATAAATGGGACTTGTAATATTTACGAGTGTTGAGGAACTCTGAATTCTTCTAAGTCTTTATAAATAAGACTTGTAATATTTACCAGTGATGGACTTTAAATTTTCGCCAGTGATTATTCAAAGACTTGTCATATTTAGCAGTGATGGACTTTAACTTTTCGCCAGTGATTATTCAAGGACTTGGAATATTCACTAGTGATGAACTCTAAATTCGTTCGAAGCTTCCATGAGCATAAACTTGTGATTTTTGCCAGTGATTACTTAAAGACTTGTAAATTTTGCCACTGATGAACTGTAACATCATTGAAAGTCTACATGAACAAGGACTTGTCATTTCCATGAGTGTTAAAGAGTGAATTCTTGAAAGTCTTAATAAACATTGACTAGTGATTTTACTAATGGTGAAAACTAATTATTTAAGGTTTCCATGAACTTTGACTGATCAATTCTGCGAGTGACGAAGAACACATTTTCGGAGTTTTGTGGGCATCAACCTCATTGTACTTGGGTAATGTGATTACCCTCAACATCGTCAGGAACCAGCGGAGGTCATCACGAGCATCGGGAATTTGAGGCGTATTCCATGCAACCAACCTGGATGGTCCGTCCGCATCTTGACGGAGTACTTGGGCACCTTCTGGAACGTGTTCCAGCCGGTGCGGCCTGGTGAGCTGGAGACCCGGGCCATTTAAAGGACAATGTGGAAGACAACCCCTATCTACCATGAGGTGATGTGCAATTTAATATGCATTACATGAATAAACTCTTATCAAATCAGATTCAAATTTTTCTTGTAGATAGGACCCTGCCTCCTGTACCAAGCCCTAGCTAATATTCATCCAGTTTAGCCCTGAGAACTATTCCATGCTTCCGTTGAAAATAAATCTTAAAGTCGGGCTCTTTTACTGGTACAGAGAGGAGGGTAGTATACGTGGCGCCCAACGTGCGGCTCGATAGCTAGGTTAACAGTCCTATCAAGTAATAGACAATCACAACACCCTGGACGTGGTGTTTCTTTTTACAAAGTGAATCTTATGCCCTGGACGTGGCAAACAATTTGTGTTTTACGTGTTCTTGTCATATGCTTGATTTTCTATGTGTTGATATATGCTGAAATGAGTGCTTTTGAACTTTTAAAGTCGCTGATATTTCAAGTTATGATTGAAAATTTCTAAGTGTCACATTTTGAGGTATTAAAATTGCCATAAAAATTGATAATATACTCGCAGCAATTGAAGCCGTTAGGCTTAATATGAATGAGGTTAACGCCAATTTAGAGACTAGGCTTACTGCAACACGTGCTAGCTTAGAGAGACGTATTACCGAAACCAACAGCAATCTTTCTAGCTTAGCTGAGGCTAATGTTCAAACTAATGCTAATCTTGCCAATGTAGACCAACGTTTAAATAACTTAGCCCAAGCAAATGTTGAATCTAATGCCAACCTAGATAGACGATTAGCTCACGCAAGTGCCGAAACTAAAGCCACTCTTGCCAACTTGGATAGGCGATTAGCTGAAGCTGACGCCAGGTTAGATAAGCGCTTACATGACGTGGTTCAGTCCCAATTCAATGAAATGAATACGAATTTAGAATCGCGTTTCAATCAAGCAAGTGTTAGGATAGAAGAACAATTCACAGAGTCCCATAAGAACATTGATGATCGATTCAATGAAATCAACTCTCAGCTACCTCGTATGTCGAAGAAATGAAAAACACTGTTAAAAACCAAGTCATAGAAATCGTTAAGGAGGATTTGAAGAAGGTTCTTCCTTCAGTCCAACAGCTTTCGCAGGACACTGAGGATTTCAAGGCCGAGTTTCAGGAGTCACATGGTCAGCTCTCGCAAATGCAGGCTAAAATTGTTTCTGTCCAAGATACTCTTAGGGACACGGTTAAGAATAACATTTCCAGAGTTGGAAACGAAATTACTTTATTAAAAGCTAAGCAGGGCGAGTTTGACAAACGGTTCACTCAGCAAGCCGATAATACGATCACACAAATTAGTCGTATTTGTAAAGATGTTGGTGAACTTAAAACTGAATTAAAGAACGATGTCAAACAAGTCGAAGGGATAGTCCAACTCCAGTTGGGGGATGTCAAGAGTAATCTCGAACAACTAGCCACTAAGGTCGTTAATCTTGAGTCTCGAGATACGTCCAGACCTATTCATAGTTCGATGCAGACAACTATCGTTAAAATCCAAGAGGAAAAACCTCCTAAATTCTCCGGTAAAGAAGATTACACGGCTAAAGAGTTTCTGATCAATGTAGCGGAATATTTTCAAGAGCACAAGGTTAGTGAGGATAGAAAGCTAAGGACAGTGGCCCGATTATTAGAAGGCAAGGATCTTTCCTGGTACTCCGTATTCAAATCTCTGACTTTGAGAAGGCTTTAATTGACCGTTTTGGAACGTAGAAACTCAACACCTTATCAAACTACAACTGTATTCGAGAAGGTATAACACCTCCATTAACACCTCTCGATATGCCGATTTTTTATTATCTCAGTTGAAGAAGATGCAGTACTTAGACCCTCCTTTGCCTGAGAAGGAACTCATACAGGTCATTACGTTACAGTATCCTTCTCACGTTCAAGAGATGTTAGTAGCCGCAAACATTAAGAACTTAGATCAATTTGATGCTGTATTACGATGTCTTGATACTGCTCATGCGCAGGGTACTTTGAAACCGAGCAAAAGTAAGGACGTAGCCGCCCATTCAGTTCAAATTAACACTTCGGAACGACCGCGACAAAGTCCCGAACGAGCGGATAGAAGGGAAGAGAGAGATACTCCATCTTCACCTCCGCGGTATAGAGGGTTTAGGAAACGCCCATACCGTGGCCAGTCGCCCTACCAAACCAAACCTACTTGGTTAAAACAAAAACAAAACAAAAGAGTGTAGAGACTCAAACCATTCTGACTTACACAAACGGTGGAAGGAAACGCAGGACTACCTCCTTCAGACGAAACAAGAGGGTCATCAACCTGGAGCGACTTCTCTTGAATACCAAGAATATCACCAAAAACAACACCTTTGGTCAAAAACCAGAATCCACAGGTGCTGTTGCAAAAAACTTAACATTTTCAGAAATAAGATTGCCTGAAAATTAGGAGGTCGGGTCATTTCATGTAGACATAATAAATTATTGGCACATTGATGACGACTTAGTATTAGAAGACGAATTGCCCATACGTCAACATGTTCAACGAAGTTTACCCATCATCAATATTACCATTGGGGAATTTCAAGTATCATCGCTAGTGGACTCGGGAGCGCAAGTTTCCCTAATCTCTCACAAATTGATAACATTAATCAAGGATCGACGTAACCTTCTCATTTTGCCGGTAGCACAAGTTAGGATTAAGGGCATTATTCCTGACAGGAATATCAAATGTAAGCAGCAAGTCTTCCTTGAGTTTGCTATCAACGAAGAAGTGTGAACATATTTTCCTGATGGTCTTGCCTATGAAGTTTAACCTTATCTTGGGTTCAGACTTTCTGTCTAAATATAAGGCTACCATTGACTATTCTGCCAACTCTATTCACCTATGTAGGATTGGATCTGTAGAGTTTCAGCTGGTAGACGGTGAAGACTTTAGACTTCAAGGGATTGACTTACCCCGTACACAAGTCGATGGTGTGATTGGCGATGCCGCCCCAGTCGACCAGGTACTGAAAGAAGAGGGTGATCCCGAAGATGAAGAGGGACCCGTGTCAATGGAAGATGGTGATCCCAATGAGGAGGGACCCATCGATGAAATTTTGTATGACAAAGGGCCTGATTTTCTCACCTACATCTCCAGTGTAACTGAAGCCCCAGATTGCCACCCTAACATAGCAGCGGCGGAGGAAGAGATATATCAAACCTATCCGGACGTCTTCGATGAGAAGCCTGGAGAGATTAAGAATTTTAAACACCACTTCAACGTCAAGGATACTTCGCCCTATAAACGAAAGCCATACCCGGTGCCTGAGAAGTACATGGATGAAACCAGGACACTAATTCGTCAGATAGAGGCTGACGGAATTATATCGAAGTGCGTTACGCCCTATATTAATCAACTCGCCATAGTAAGGAAACCCGATGGTAATCTTCGTCTATGTTTGGACGCTCGTGCCTTGAATGACCGACTGGTCCTTGAGTATGACCACCCTCCTCCGCTTAAAGATGTCGTTAAGCGATTTTTTGGAAAAAAATATTTTTCAGGCACGGACATGACATCATCTTACTTCCATATCGTACTAGACGAACACAGCCGGCTCCTCACTGGATTTACCTTTGGACAACGGTGCCTATAATATCACAAGACTAGGCGGCAGCCTTGAAGGCATCTACAATGCTTCCAATCTCAAAAAATACTTTGAGTGAATAGAGACTAAAAGAAAATCCTCATAGTATTTTCTTTATCCTGAGAAGGAGGGATATGTACCGGTTACGACCTGTACATACATATTTTTTTGAGAGTTGATTGTATTTTATCACCACGCGTATTACTCCGTGCAAGCCTGGTTTGTTTACATTCAGCAGGACGAGCGAGCAAGCTGAGAACAGCTGTATGCGTGACGTAGCCACAGGGGCTAGTTAGATCACCCGCCTGTCATGCCACGTGCAGCTAGCCTGAACTCGTATGTTCCAGATTCAAGCGTCACACCTTCCGGAACATTCGATGGAGAAAAAAAATTAAAACTCCTATAATAATTGTGGTAGCGACTTGATCAACATGTCATTTTAAAGGGAATTACATAAACGTCGCAATGCTTGAATTTCAAGAAAATCCGTCGAGGGATTTACGAGATAACCAGCTTCACGGCATATGTGACGTAGATGTCCCCAAACCAAATATAAGGAGGGCTCAATATAGCTTGATATCTCAGTCAGTCAGTCAGTCAGTCAAAGTCGAGTAGTCAACGTGGCTCTACTCGCTGCCATTATCGTCGGAAGCTATCTTCGTGTGGTTATAGTCTTACTGAGGAACTCTGAATTTCCTCGAAGTCTTTATTTACTAGTGCTGAATTCTTCCAAGTCTTTATAAATGGGACTTGTAATATTTACGAGTGTTGAGGAACTCTGAATTCTTCTAAGTCTTTATAAATAAGACTTGTAATATTTACCAGTGATGGACTTTAAATTTTCGCCAGTGATTATTCAAAGACTTGTCATATTTAGCAGTGATGGACTTTAACTTTTCGCCAGTGATTATTCAAGGACTTGGAATATTCACTAGTGATGAACTCTAAATTCGTTCGAAGCTTCCATGAGCATAAACTTGTGATTTTTGCCAGTGATTACTTAAAGACTTGTAAATTTTGCCACTGATGAACTGTAACATCATTGAAAGTCTACATGAACAAGGACTTGTCATTTCCATGAGTGTTAAAGAGTGAATTCTTGAAAGTCTTAATAAACATTGACTAGTGATTTTACTAATGGTGAAAACTAATTATTTAAGGTTTCCATGAACTTTGACTGATCAATTCTGCGAGTGACGAAGAACACATTTTCGGAGTTTTGTGGGCATCAACCTCATTGTACTTGGGTAATGTGATTACCCTCAACATCGTCAGGAACCAGCAGAGGTCATCACGAGCATCGGGAATTTGAGGCGTATTCCATGCAACCAACCTGGATGGTCCGTCCGCATCTTGACGGAGTACTTGGGCACCTTCTGGAACGTGTTCCAGCCGGTGCGGCCTGGTGAGCTGGAGACCCGGGCCATTTAAAGGACAATGTGGAAGACAACCCCTATCTACCATGAGGTGATGTGCAATTTAATATGCATTACATGAATAAACTCTTATCAAATCAGATTCAAATTTTTCTTGTAGATAGGACCCTGCCTCCTGTACCAAGCCCTAGCTAATATTCATCCAGTTTAGCCCTGAGAACTATTCCATGCTTCCGTTGAAAATAAATCTTAAAGTCGGGCTCTTTTACTGGTACAGAGAGGAGGGTAGTATACGTGGCGCCCAACGTGCGGCTCGATAGCTAGGTTAACAGTCCTATCAAGTAATAGACAATCACAACACCCTGGACGTGGTGTTTCTTTTTACAAAGTGAATCTTATGCCCTGGACGTGGCAAACAATTTGTGTTTTAAGTGTTCTTGTCATATGCTTGATTTTCTATGTGTTGATATATGCTGAAATGAGTGCTTTTGAACTTTTAAAGTCGCTGATATTTCAAGTTATGATTGAAAATTTCTAAGTGTCACATTTTGAGGTATTAAAATTGCCATAAAAATTGATAATATACTCGCAGCTATTGAAGCCGTTAGGCTTAATATGATTGAGGTTAACGCCAATTTAGAGACTAGGCTTACTGCAACACGTGCTAGCTTAGAGAGACGTATTACCGAAACCAACAGCAATCTTTCTAGCTTAGCTGAGGCTAATGTTCAAACTAATGCTAATCTTGCCAATGTAGACCAACGTTTAAATAACTTAGCCCAAGCAAATGTTGAATCTAATGCCAACCTAGATAGACGATTAGCTCAAGCAAGTGCCGAAACTAAAGCCACTCTTGCCAACTTGGATAGGCGATTAGCTGAAGCTGACGCCAGGTTAGATAAGCGCTTACATGACGTGGTTCAGTCCCAATTCAATGAAATGAATACGAATTTAGAATCGCGTTTCAATCAAGCAAGTGTTAGGATAGAAGAACAATTCACAGAGTCCCATAAGAACATTGATGATCGATTCAATGAAATCAACTCTCAGCTACCTCGTATGTCGAAGAAATGAAAAACACTGTTAAAAACCAAGTCATAGAAATCGTTAAGGAGGATTTGAAGAAGGTTCTTCCTTCAGTCCAACAGCTTTCGCAGGACACTGAGGATTTCAAGGCCGAGTTTCAGGAGTCACATGGTCAGCTCTCGCAAATGCAGGCTAAAATTGTTTCTGTCCAAGATACTCTTAGGGACACGGTTAAGAATAACATTTCCAGAGTTGGAAACGAAATTACTTTATTAAAAGCTAAGCAGGGCGAGTTTGACAAACGGTTCACTCAGCAAGCCGATAATACGACCACACAAATTAGTCGTATTTGTAAAGATGTTGGTGAACTTAAAACTGAATTAAAGAACGATGTCAAACAAGTCGAAGGGATAGTCCAACTCCAGTTGGGGGATGTCAAGAGTAATCTCGAACAACTAGCCACTAAGGTCGTTAATCTTGAGTCTCGAGATACGTCCAGACCTATTCATAGTTCGATGCAGACAACTATCGTTAAAATCCAAGAGGAAAAACCTCCTAAATTCTCCGGTAAAGAAGATTACACGGCTGAAGAGTTTCTGATCAATGTAGCGGAATATTTTCAAGAGCACAAGGTTAGTGAGGATAGAAAGCTAAGAACAGTGGCCCGATTATTAGAAGGCAAGGATCTTTCCTGGTACTCCGTATTCAAATCTCTGACTTTGAGAAGGCTTTAATTGACCGTTTTGGAACGTAGAAACTCAACACCTTATCAAACTACAACTGTATTCGAGAAGGTATAACACCTCCATTAACACCTCTCGATATGCCGATTTTTTATTATCTCAGTTGAAGAAGATGCAGTACTTAGACCCTCCTTTGCCTGAGAAGGAACTCATACAGGTCATTACGTTACAGTATCCTTCTCACGTTCAAGAGATGTTAGTAGCCGCAAACATTAAGAACTTAGATCAATTTGATGCTGTATTACGATGTCTTGATACTGCTCATGCGCAGGGTACTTTGAAACCGAGCAAAAGTAAGGACGTAGCCGCCCATTCAGTTCAAATTAACACTTCGGAACGACCGCGACAAAGTCCCGAACGAGCGGATAGAAGGGAAGAGAGAGATACTCCATCTTCACCTCCGCGGTATAGAGGGTTTAGGAAACGCCCATACCGTGGCCAGTCGCCCTACCAAACCAAACCTACTTGGTTAAAACAAAAACAAAACAAAAGAGTGTAGAGACTCAAACCATTCTGACTTACACAAACGGTGGAAGGAAACGCAGGACTACCTCCTTCAGACGAAACAAGAGGGTCATCAACCTGGAGCGACTTCTCTTGAATACCAAGAATATCACCAAAAACAACACCTTTGGTCAAAAACCAGAATCCACAGGTGCTGTTGCAAAAAACTTAACATTTTCAGAAATAAGATTGCCTGAAAATTTTTTTTTGCTAGGGGCTTTACGTCGCACCGACACAGATAGGTCTTATGGCGACGATGGGATAGGAGCGGCCTAGGAGTTGGAAGGAAGCGGCCGTGGCCTTAATTAAGGTACAGCCCCAGCATTTGCCTGGTGTGAAAATGGGAAACCACGGAAAACCATTTTCAGGGCTGCCTGAAAATTAGGAGGTCGGGTCATTTCATGTAGACATAATAAATTATTGGCACATTGATGACGACTTAGTATTAGAAGACGAATTGCCCATACGTCAACATGTTCAACGAAGTTTACCCATCATCAATATTACCATTGGAGAATTTCAAGTATCATCGCTAGTGGACTCGGGAGCGCAAGTTTCCCTAATCTCTCACAAATTGATAACATTAATCAAGGATCGACGTAACCTTCTCATTTTGCCGGTAGCACAAGTTAGGATTAAGGGCATTATTCCTGACAGGAATATCAAATGTAAGCAGCAAGTCTTCCTTGAGTTTGCTATCAACGAAGAAGTGTGAACATATTTTCCTGATAGTCTTGCCTATGAAGTTTAACCTTATCTTGGGTTCAGACTTTCTGTCTAAATATAAGGCTACCATTGACTATTCTGCCAACTCTATTCACCTATGTATGATTGGATCTGTAGAGTTTCAGCTGGTAGACGGTGAAGACTTTAGACTTCAAGGGATTGACTTACCCCGTACACAAGTCGATGGTGTGATTGGCGATGCCGCCCCAGTCGACCAGGTACTGAAAGAAGAGGGTGATCCCGAAGATGAAGAGGGACCCGTGTCAATGGAAGATGGTGATCCCAATGAGGAGGGACCCATCGATGAAATTTTGTATGACAAAGGGCCTGATTTTCTCACCTACATCTCCAGTGTAACTGAAGCCCCAGATTGCCACCCTAACATAGCAGCGGCGGAGGAAGAGATATATCAAACCTATCCGGACGTCTTCGATGAGAAGCCTGGAGAGATTAAGAATTTTAAACACCACTTCAACGTCAAGGATACTTCGCCCTATAAACGAAAGCCATACCCGGTGCCTGAGAAGTACATGGATGAAACCAGGACACTAATTCGTCAGATAGAGGCTGACGGAATTATATCGAAGTGCGTTACGCCCTATATTAATCAACTCGCCATAGTAAGGAAACCCGATGGTAATCTTCGTCTATGTTTGGACGCTCGTGCCTTGAATGACCGACTGGTCCTTGAGTATGACCACCCTCCTCCGCTTAAAGATGTCGTTAAGCGATTTTTTGGAAAAAAATATTTTTCAGGCACGGACATGACATCATCTTACTTCCATATCGTACTAGACGAACACAGCCGGCTCCTCACTGGATTTACCTTTGGACAACGGTGCCTATAATATCACAAGACTAGGCGGCAGCCTTGAAGGCATCTACAATGCTTCCAATCTCAAAAAATACTTTGAGTGAATAGAGACTAAAAGAAAATCCTCATAGTATTTTCTTTATCCTGAGAAGGAGGGATATGTACCGGTTACGACCTGTACATACATATTTTTTTGAGAGTTGATTGTATTTTATCACCACGCGTATTACTCCGTGCAAGCCTGGTTTGTTTACATTCAGCAGGACGAGCGAGCAAGCTGAGAACAGCTGTATGCGTGACGTAGCCACAGGGGCTAGTTAGATCACCCGCCTGTCATGCCACGTGCAGCTAGCCTGAACTCGTATGTTCCAGATTCAAGCGTCACACCTTCCGGAACATTCGATGGAGAAAAAAATTAAAACTCCTATAATAATTGTGGTAGCGACTTGATCAACATGTCATTTTAAAGGGAATTACATAAACGTCGCAATGCTTGATTTTCAAGAAAATCCGTCGAGGGATTTACGAGATAACCAGCTTCACGGCATATGTGACGTAGATGTCCCCAAACCAAATATAAGGAGGGCTCAATATAGCTTGATATCTCAGTCAGTCAGTCAGTCAGTCAAAGTCGAGTAGTCAACGTGGCTCTACTCGCTGCCATTATCGTCGGAAGCTATCTTCGTGTGGTTATAGTCTTACTGAGGAACTCTGAATTTCCTCGAAGTCTTTATTTACTAGTGCTGAATTCTTCCAAGTCTTTATAAATGGGACTTGTAATATTTACGAGTGTTGAGGAACTCTGAATTCTTCTAAGTCTTTATAAATAAGACTTGTAATATTTACCAGTGATGGACTTTAAATTTTCGCCAGTGATTATTCAAAGACTTGTCATATTTAGCAGTGATGGACTTTAACTTTTCGCCAGTGATTATTCAAGGACTTGGAATATTCACTAGTGATGAACTCTAAATTCGTTCGAAGCTTCCATGAGCATAAACTTGTGATTTTTGCCAGTGATTACTTAAAGACTTGTAAATTTTGCCACTGATGAACTGTAACATCATTGAAAGTCTACATGAACAAGGACTTGTCATTTCCATGAGTGTTAAAGAGTGAATTCTTGAAAGTCTTAACAAACATTGACTAGTGATTTTACTAATGGTGAAAACTAATTATTTAAGGTTTCCATGAACTTTGACTGATCAATTCTGCGAGTGACGAAGAACACATTTTCGGAGTTTTGTGGGCATCAACCTCATTGTACTTGGGTAATGTGATTACCCTCAACATCGTCAGGAACCAGCGGAGGTCATCACGAGCATCGGGAATTTGAGGCGTATTCCATGCAACCAACCTGGATGGTCCGTCCGCATCTTGACGGAGTACTTGGGCACCTTCTGGAACGTGTTCCAGCCGGTGCGGCCTGGTGAGCTGGAGACCCGGGCCATTTAAAGGACAATGTGGAAGACAACCCCTATCTACCATGAGGTGATGTGCAATTTAATATGCATTACATGAATAAACTCTTATCAAATCAGATTCAAATTTTTCTTGTAGATAGGACCCTACCTCCTGTACCAAGCCCTAGCTAATATTCATCCAGTTTAGCCCTGAGAACTATTCCATGCTTCCGCTGAAAATAAATCTTAAAGTCGGGCTCTTTTACTGGTACAGAGAGGAGGGTAGTATACGTGGCGCCCAACGTGCGGCTCGATAGCTAGGTTAACAGTCCTATCAAGTAATAGACAATCACAACACCCTGGACGTGGTGTTTCTTTTTACAAAGTGAATCTTATGCCCTGGACGTGGCAAACAATTTGTGTTTTAAGTGTTCTTGTCATATGCTTGATTTTCTATGTGTTGATATATGCTGAAATGAGTGCTTTTGAACTTTTAAAGTCGCTGATATTTCAAGTTATGATTGAAAATTTCTAAGTGTCACATTTTGAGGTATTAAAATTGCCATAAAAATTGATAATATACTCGCAGCTATTGAAGCCGTTAGGCTTAATATGATTGAGGTTAACGCCAATTTAGAGACTAGGCTTACTGCAACACGTGCTAGCTTAGAGAGACGTATTACCGAAACCAACAGCAATCTTTCTAGCTTAGCTGAGGCTAATGTTCAAACTAATGCTAATCTTGCCAATGTAGACCAACGTTTAAATAACTTAGCCCAAGCAAATGTTGAATCTAATGCCAACCTAGATAGACGATTAGCTCAAGCAAGTGCCGAAACTAAAGCCACTCTTGCCAACTTGGATAGGCGATTAGCTGAAGCTGACGCCAGGTTAGATAAGCGCTTACATGACGTGGTTCAGTCTCAATTCAATGAAATGAATACGAATTTAGAATCGCGTTTCAATCAAGCAAGTGTTAGGATAGAAGAACAATTCACAGAGTCCCATAAGAACATTGATGATCGATTCAATGAAATCAACTCTCAGCTACCTCGTATGTCGAAGAAATGAAAAACACTGTTAAAAACCAAGTCATAGAAATCGTTAAGGAGGATTTGAAGAAGGTTCTTCCTTCAGTCCAACAGCTTTCGCAGGACACTGAGGATTTCAAGGCCGAGTTTCAGGAGTCACATGGTCAGCTCTCGCAAATGCAGGCTAAAATTGTTTCTGTCCAAGATACTCTTAGGGACACGGTTAAGAATAACATTTCCAGAGTTGGAAACGAAATTACTTTATTAAAAGCTAAGCAGGGCGAGTTTGACAAACGGTTCACTCAGCAAGCCGATAATACGACCACACAAATTAGTCGTATTTGTAAAGATGTTGGTGAACTTAAAACTGAATTAAAGAACGATGTCAAACAAGTCGAAGGGATAGTCCAACTCCAGTTGGGGGATGTCAAGAGTAATCTCGAACAACTAGCCACTAAGATCGTTAATCTTGAGTCTCGAGATACGTCCAGACCTATTCATAGTTCGATGCAGACAACTATCGTTAAAATCCAAGAGGAAAAACCTCCTAAATTCTCCGGTAAAGAAGATTACACGGCTAAAGAGTTTCTGATCAATGTAGCGGAATATTTTCAAGAGCACAAGGTTAGTGAGGATAGAAAGCTAAGAACAGTGGCCCGATTATTAGAAGGCAAGGATCTTTCCTGGTACTCCGTATTCAAATCTCTGACTTTGAGAAGGCTTTAATTGACCGTTTTGGAACGTAGAAACTCAACACCTTATCAAACTACAACTGTATTCGAGAAGGTATAACACCTCCATTAACACCTCTCGATATGCCGATTTTTTATTATCTCAGTTGAAGAAGATGCAGTACTTAGACCCTCCTTTGCCTGAGAAGGAACTCATACAGGTCATTACGTTACAGTATCCTTCTCACGTTCAAGAGATGTTAGTAGCCGCAAACATTAAGAACTTAGATCAATTTGATGCTGTATTACGATGTCTTGATACTGCTCATGCGCAGGGTACTTTGAAACCGAGCAAAAGTAAGGACGTAGCCGCCCATTCAGTTCAAATTAACACTTCGGAACGACCGCGACAAAGTCCCGAACGAGCGGATAGAAGGGAAGAGAGAGATACTCCATCTTCACCTCCGCGGTATAGAGGGTTTAGGAAACGCCCATACCGTGGCCAGTCGCCCTACCAAACCAAACCTACTTGGTTAAAACAAAAACAAAACAAAAGAGTGTAGAGACTCAAACCATTCTGACTTACACAAACGGTGGAAGGAAACGCAGGACTACCTCCTTCAGACGAAACAAGAGGGTCATCAACCTGGAGCGACTTCTCTTGAATACCAAGAATATCACCAAAAACAACACCTTTGGTCAAAAACCAGAATCCACAGGTGCTGTTGCAAAAAACTTAACATTTTCAGAAATAAGATTGCCTGAAAATTAGGAGGTCGGGTCATTTCATGTAGACATAATAAATTATTGGCACATTGATGACGACTTAGTATTAGAAGACGAATTGCCCATACGTCAACATGTTCAACGAAGTTTACCCATCATCAATATTACCATTGGGGAATTTCAAGTATCATCGCTAGTGGACTCGGGAGCGCAAGTTTCCCTAATCTCTCACAAATTGATAACATTAATCAAGGATCGACGTAACCTTCTCATTTTGCCGGTAGCACAAGTTAGGATTAAGGGCATTATTCCTGACAGGAATATCAAATGTAAGCAGCAAGTCTTCCTTGAGTTTGCTATCAACGAAGAAGTGTGAACATATTTTCCTGATGGTCTTGCCTATGAAGTTTAACCTTATCTTGGGTTCAGACTTTCTGTCTAAATATAAGGCTACCATTGACTATTCTGCCAACTCTATTCACCTATGTAGGATTGGATCTGTAGAGTTTCAGCTGGTAGACGGTGAAGACTTTAGACTTCAAGGGATTGACTTACCCCGTACACAAGTCGATGGTGTGATTGGCGATGCCGCCCCAGTCGACCAGGTACTGAAAGAAGAGGGTGATCCCGAAGATGAAGAGGGACCCGTGTCAATGGAAGATGGTGATCCCAATGAGGAGGGACCCATCGATGAAATTTTGTATGACAAAGGGCCTGATTTTCTCACCTACATCTCCAGTGTAACTGAAGCCCCAGATTGCCACCCTAACATAGCAGCGGCGGAGGAAGAGATATATCAAACCTATCCGGACGTCTTCGATGAGAAGCCTGGAGAGATTAAGAATTTTAAACACCACTTCAACGTCAAGGATACTTCGCCCTATAAACGAAAGCCATACCCGGTGCCTGAGAAGTACATGGATGAAACCAGGACACTAATTCGTCAGATAGAGGCTGACGGAATTATATCGAAGTGCGTTACGCCCTATATTAATCAACTCGCCATAGTAAGGAAACCCGATGGTAATCTTCGTCTATGTTTGGACGCTCGTGCCTTGAATGACCGACTGGTCCTTGAGTATGACCACCCTCCTCCGCTTAAAGATGTCGTTAAGCGATTTTTTGGAAAAAAATATTTTTCAGGCACGGACATGACATCATCTTACTTCCATATCGTACTAGACGAACACAGCCGGCTCCTCACTGGATTTACCTTTGGACAACGGTGCCTATAATATCACAAGACTAGGCGGCAGCCTTGAAGGCATCTACAATGCTTCCAATCTCAAAAAATACTTTGAGTGAATAGAGACTAAAAGAAAATCCTCATAGTATTTTCTTTATCCTGAGAAGGAGGGATATGTACCGGTTACGACCTGTACATACATATTTTTTTGAGAGATGATTGTATTTTATCACCACGCGTATTACTCCGTGCAAGCCTGGTTTGTTTACATTCAGCAGGACGAGCGAGCAAGCTGAGAACAGCTGTATGCGTGACGTAGCCACAGGGGCTAGTTAGATCACCCGCCTGTCATGCCACGTGCAGCTAGCCTGAACTCGTATGTTCCAGATTCAAGCGTCACACCTTCCGGAACATTCGATGGAGAAAAAAATTAAAACTCCTATAATAATTGTGGTAGCGACTTGATCAACATGTCATTTTAAAGGGAATTACATAAACGTCGCAATGCTTGAATTTCAAGAAAATCCGTCGAGGGATTTACGAGATAACCAGCTTCACGGCATATGTGACGTAGATGTCCCCAAACCAAATATAAGGAGGGGTCAATATAGCTTGATATCTCAGTCAGTCAGTCAGTCAGTCAAAGTCGAGTAGTCAACGTGGCTCTACTCGCTGCCATTATCGTCGGAAGCTATCTTCGTGTGGTTATAGTCTTACTGAGGAACTCTGAATTTCCTCGAAGTCTTTATTTACTAGTGCTGAATTCTTCCAAGTCTTTATAAATGGGACTTGTAATATTTACGAGTGTTGAGGAACTCTGAATTCTTCTAAGTCTTTATAAATAAGACTTGTAATATTTACCAGTGATGGACTTTAAATTTTCGCCAGTGATTATTCAAGGACTTGGAATATTCACTAGTGATGAACTCTAAATTCTTTCGAAGCTTCCATGAGCATAAACTTGTGATTTTTGCCAGTGATTACTTAGAGACTTGTAAATTTTGCCATTGATGAACTATAACATCATTGAAAGTCTTCATGAACACGGACTTGTCAGTTCCATGAGTGTTAAAGAGTGAATTCTTGAAAGTCTTAATAAACATTGACTAGTGATTTTACTAATGGTGAAAACTAATTATTTATGGTTTTCATGAACTTTGACTTATCAATTCTGCGAGTGACGAAGAACACATTTTTGGAGTTTTGTGGGCATCAACCTCATTGTACTTGGGTAATGTGATTACCCTCATCATCGTCAGGAACCAGCGGAGGTCATCACGAGCATCGGGAGTTTGAGGCGTATTCCATGCAACCAACCTGGATGGTCCGTCCGCATCTTGACGGAGTACTTGCGCACCTTCTGGAACGTGTTCCAGCCGGTGCAGCCTGGAGAGCTGGAGACCCGGGCCATTTAAAGGACAATGTGGAAGACAACCCCTATCAACCATGAGGTCATGTGCAATTTAATATGCATTACATGAATAAACGCTTATCAAATCAGATTCAAACTTTTCTTGCAGATAGGACCCTGCCTCCTGTACCAAGCCCTAGATAATATTCATCCAGTTTAGCCCTGAGAACTATTCCATGCTTCCGTTGAAAATATATCTGAAAGTCGGGCTCTTTTACTGGTACAATATATAATACATGTTTCAAAAACTATGTTAATATATTATGTTATAAATAGCTGCAGAAGAGAATTAACATTTATTTTTTGTTGAGAAATATGATAATATATGTTACATATAGCTGAAGAAGACAATTAACATGTTTTTCTCTTAACACATACAGTATATTCTAAAGTGTGAAACGTAAATACATTTTAATGCATAGTATTGACTAGGCGGATCACCCACCTCTCTATTTACTGTGGTTACAATAACAAGAAGTTTAAGGTAATTGAGAAAGATCCCACCTAAAGAATACAAAGGAACTTGGAGGGGATACTAAAGCAAAGTGCCTTCCTCTTAAACGAACAGAAACACAGAAACTCATAAATATGAACCCAGGACTTCCCAAGAGAAGGGCTATGCCCAAACTACATAAAAAGGACATACATATTAGACCTGTAATTACATTTTCGCAAATGTCCTATACATGAAACCTCTCAATTTATTTATAAGTTTTTGACTCAAAATGACGTTTTTTACACCAAAAATTCGATAAAAATCTCCAGTGAATTTTGCAAGGTAATTAAAGATTATAATTTCATGTAACATGTTCCTTTGATATTAAAGATATGTATACTAATATTCCTATAAAAGGCACCATCAAGATTACAAAAACAAATCTATTAGAACACAAGCGTATCAGTATACCGGGAATAGAAGACTTCATAACTATCCTGAAGTTCGTGCTCAATGACAACTTCTTTAGTTTCAATAATAAAATATACCAACAAGACGGGCTCCCAATGGGAGCTCCAGCTTCAGGGATTTTAGCCAACATATACCTAGATCATCTAGAACACACTCGAATACTAGGTCACATCAAAGGACTGGACCTTTGGTTACGCTACGCTGACGATACCTGTGCCATAATAAATAAGGAATTCAATGACAGTCACAATATTTTGAACATCTTAAATGATTTGGACCCTAATATTAAATTTACAGTAGAAGAAGAAGAAGAAGAAGAAGAAGAAGAAGAAAATTCGCTCAAATTTTTTAATATAAAAAACTCGGAAAAATAACCAATTCCAGATTAAAATACATAGAAAACCTACTTTTACACCGACCACAATAAAAAGTGACTCTCTACACCCCATTTCACAGAAAAAATCTGCATACTATAGTTTTGTTAACAGGGCCTTCGAAATTCCATTGACAGAAACAGACAGAAAAAATGGAACTAACTTACATCCGCCAACAAACCTTATTCAACGGTTTCAGTTTGGAATTTACCAACAAAATTATCACTAAGTGCAAAAATAAACAACAAATAAATTTAATGCAACAGTCGGTGAAAGTAACGAAGTATGTTAAGTTTACATTTAATAACCATAGGATTCACAAAATTACAAATCTCTTCAAGATGCACAACACTAAATTAGCTTTCTCTACAAATAACAACACTAAACACAGATTTTTCAATCATATTAAAGTTAATAATATTAAGGAGGATGAATTTGATGGGGAGCTATCAATATTAATGTGGCTTATGGAAGAAAGAAGGCAGAAGTGGCTGAGTCAGCAAAGAGGATGCATGTGGATGTGCTAGGAGTAAGTGATATTCGGGTAAGGCGAGATAACGAGGAAGAAATAGATTATAAAGTGTACTTGACGGGTGTTAGAAAGGGAAGGGCAGAGTGCGGGGTAGGGCTCTTTATCAGGAATACCATTGCACACAACAAAGTTTCTGTTAGGCACGTAAATGAGCGAATGATGTGGGTAGATTTGTCAGTTGGAGGAATTAGGACAAGAATTGTGTCCATGTATTCACCATGTGAGGGTGCAGATGAGGATGAAGTTGACAAGTTTTATGAAGCATTGAGTGACATCGTGGTCAGGGTCAACAGCAAAGATAGAATAGTGCTAATGGGCGATTTCAATGTGAGAGTTGGAAATAGAACTGAAGGATACGAAAGGGTGATTGGTAAACGTGGGGAAGACATGGAAACTAATGGGAATGGGAAGCGTTTGCTGGACTTCTGTGCTAGTATGGGTTTAGCTGTTACGAATACATTCTTCAAGCATAAGGCTATTCACCGCTACACATGGGAGGCTAGGGGTACCAGATCCATTATAGACTATATCTTAACAGACTTTGAATTGAGGAAATCTGTTAGGAATGTACAAGTTTTTCGTGGATTTTTCGATGATACAGACCACTATCTGATCTGTAGTGAACTAAGTATCTCTAGGCCTAGGGTAGAGAAAGTGAAATCTGTCTGCAAACGAATAAGGGTAGAAAATCTCCAGGACGAGGAAATTAGACAGAAGTACATGGATATGATTAGTGAGAAGTTTCGAACAGTAGACAGTAAACAGGTTCAGGATATAGAAAGTGAATGGGTGGCATACAGGGATGCTGTAGTAGAAAGAGCAAGGGAATGCCTAGGAACAACTGTGTGTAAAGATGGGAAAAGGCGAACATCTTGGTGGAATGATGAAGTGAGAGAAACCTGTCAACGTAAAAAGAAGGCTTATCAGAAATGGCTCCAAACAAGGGCCGAGGCAGACAGGGATTTGTACGTAGATGAAAGAAACAGAGCAAAACAAATAGCTGTTGAATCCAAAAAGAAGTCATGGGAAGATTTTGGTAATAACCTGGAGAGGCTAGGTCAGGCAGCAGGGAAAACTTTCTGGACAGTAATAAAGAATCTTAGGAAGGGAGGGAAAAAGGAAATGAACAGTGTTTTGAGTAATTCAGGTGAACTCATAATAGATCCCAGGGAATTACTGGAAAGGTGGAGGGAATATTTTGAACATCTTCTCAATGTAAAAGGAAATCATACTGGTGGTGTTGCAAACAGCCAAGCTCATGGGGAGGAGGAAAATGATGTTGGTGAAATTATGCTTGAGGAGGTTGAGAGGATGGTAAATAAACTCCATTGTCATAAGGCAGCAGGAATAGATGAAATTAGACCTGAAATGGTGAAGTATAGTGGGAAGGCACGGATAAAATGGCTTCATAGAGTAGTAAAATTAGCGTGGAGTGGCGGTAAGGTACCTTCAGATTGGACAAAAGCAATAATTGCACCTATCTATAAGCAAGGGAACAGGAGGGATTGCAACAACTATCAAAGTATCTCATTGATTAGTATACCAGGCAAAGTATTCACTGGCATTTTGGAAGGGAGGGTGCGATCAGTCGTTGAGAGAAAGTTGGATGAAAACCAGTGTGGTTTCAGACCACAGAGAGGCTGTCAGGATCAGATTTTCAGTATGCGCCAGGTAATTGAAAAATTCTACGAGAGGAATAGGCAGTTGTGTTTATGTTTCGTAGATCTAGAGAAAGCACATGACAGGGTACCGAGGGAAAAGATGTTCACTATACTGGGGGACTATGGAATTAAAGGTAGATTATTAAAATCAATCAAATGCATTTATGTTGACAATTTGGCTTCAGTGAGAATTGATGGTAGAATGAGTTCTTGGTTCAGGGTACTTACAGGGGTTAGACAAGGCCAGGAATGATTGCTGGTACAAACAGGTGGGAACAATGTCAAGAGGGTACTCGGAATGAGGAGATAAAGGCTAATATAGGAATGTACTCAATGGATGAAGCTGTACGCATAAACCGGGTTCGGTGGTGGGGTCATGTGAGGCAAAATTAGGAGGATAGGTTACCTAGGAGAATAATTGACTTTGCTATAGAGGGTAAGAGAAGTAGAGGGAGACCAAGACGACGATGGTTAGACTCGGTTTCTAACGATTTAATATAAGAGGTATAGAACTAAATGAGGCCACAACACTAGTTGCAAATCAAGGATTGTGGCGACGTTTAGTAAATTCTCAGAGGCTTGCAGACTGAACGCTGAAAGGCATAACAGTGTATAATGATAACGTATGTATGTATTTATGTATGTATGTATGTATGTATGTATGTATGTATGTATGTATGTATGTATGTATGTATGTATGTATGTATGTATGTATGTATGTATGTATGTATGTATGTATGAATTTCAGGAATCAGGTATGTATAGGCTGACCTGTACTCTATGTAAAAACACATATGTGGGACAATCTTGGAGAAATTTCTTAATAAGATATCAGGAGCACGTCAATGCAGAAAAGTATAGGAGGTTTTCTGCTATGGGAGCTCATATGAAAGAGGCAAATCATAAATTTACCAATATTAAACAGGACCTTCAAATTAATAGTAGGATTAATAACCGAAGTCTCATCAACAATCTAGAAAATATTCATATTCTTCTTGATTAACTAGAGAGCAAAGACTGGAATTTAAATGAAATGAATGCGCACAGAAACCCCCTATACGAGCATATACGTAAATATATGAAATGAGTAAACAGCAAACATATAAACTCAACAAGTAAAATGCTCAAATATGACATCATGGAAGCACAATTAGAAACCCCTCCCCCCTCACAAGACGCAACAAATAAGGACACAATCTTGCCTCCCCTCTCTCTGCCGAACCGTGCGCATAAACAGGCTGTGACATATCACTATTACACCAGGTCAAGTACCCAGACACATCCTCAAGGTAGCGGGGAATAAAAGATCCCATTCTAGAAAGAGGCGAGTTAAGATAATTTAAGCTTTCATTTTCATCCCTTCTGCGACACAGATTAAATTTGAAATCACTGTATGTTTGTACACATACCTCAATAATTTTTTGCATCCTCTGCTGGATGCAGATCGCGAGGCAAGCTGCCCAATTAGAAGACCACGGTTCCAGCCAATACAACAGTGAATTTACCTTGAAACAACAGTAAATCAAACAGCTTCTAACAGCCTGCCAGTACAGTTTAAATGAAGCCTTCAAGGAAGATTTTCAACACACCATACAAACACTAAACACTTGAAGACTGCAATACGGATCAACTTTTATTGTATACAAGTTCACGTCATTCAGTGATCATATAGGAGCCTCAAAATAGACTTTTAAAAGACGTTTTCGAAAATGTTTAATTGGAAGAATAAGTTTTAACACATTGTAGACATGGATTTTAATTTTAAGTATACTCCTGCTATACTTTCCTATCCAACCCTTAAACACCCCCTCCCCGTCCTCCTTTCCTCGTTCAATATTAAATAGTAATAGTTTTTTAAAGGTCCCATGGGAAAAAATTGATCAAGGTTTTTAACGTGCTTACTATTCATGATTTATCATCTAAGGTTTTCTGGATACAGCTGAAGATGACCACTAAGTGGTCGAAACATGTACTGTGATTGTTAATATTTTTATAATTTTGCCAAAGGCATACAATAAAGTATCGATTAGGTGGTAATTTAATCTAATAAGTTGATATGTTCTCTACACAAACACACACAAAGCGATGTGCACTGCGAATCGGAAGTATGTATATTCAGTTCTGCAATCCATAAAAATCGATATCTGTTATCGGCCACAGCAAATGGCGTGGTCTTAACAAGATCGGTCGTAGATACAGCAGTGCGTAATGAGAGTTCACTACTTATGAACATTTTTCGGCAAATGTCCAGCATTTAAGTATAAAAATGCCGAAAACTTAAGTCACAACAGGTTTTTCGAGGGCCGAGGAATACAACAGTGAGGGGTTCTATGTCTTTGATGTTGCAATAAAGATTCGAATGTGTAAATACTGTAATGTTTTATTACATGCAAACGAAAAGACCCATGCGATAAACACTGCAGAGAATCAGAAACACAAACAGAGAAGAAGAATGAAGCAAGTGAACATAATTCTAAGCGGCAAATAGCAACCGACGATACTTTACACATCGCACAGAAGATGAAAAGTGATGGAGAGCTATTTGTAACAGACTAAAAAAAAAAAAAAACATTCTTGCAAGCCAATATTCCTACAGAAAAAATTGATAATCCTGCCATGATGAAATGGATGAATATAAAAGGAAAGATAAATAATACTGTCTTTATTGTAAAATATGACAGTACTGATAGGCCTATAGTAAATAAATCACCTGTTTGAGAAGTAACGATGTTATTGTTTCTACGTCCCACTAACTATTTTTACGGTTTTCGGAGATGCTGAGATGCCGCAATGGTGTCATGTAGGAGTTCTTTTATGTGCCAGCAAACCTACTGACACAGGGCTGATGTATTCAAGCACCCTCAAATACCACCGGGCTGACCCAGGAACAAACCTGCCCACTTGGACTCAGAAAGGCAGTGCCTTAACCGTCTGAGCTATTCATCCCCGGTTGGGGAGCACCAGCATATCCATGAACAGGAGTCGTTTTTGAGTCAGCAAGGAGTGCGGAGCAATGGGCAACACGTTGACACAATACAGGATAGCGACTGGTAGCTGGAACTGTGAAATGAGAAGTAGAAAGGAGAGAAGAATGGAGCTGAAGGGTGAAGAAAGGGGGATGGTGGCTACTCTACTGGTGGCGGTGCTGTTAATAATAGGAGGAGTGGAAGTTAATCCTGAGGTCCAGTGGGTTCCATTGGATGGGAAGAGTATGAAGCGATAAGAGAGATGATAAGAGAGGCATGTCAGACGGAGCAAATAAGAGAAATGTTTCGAGAGTTATCTAAGGAGTTTATGGACCTAAAGTTGAGTATTAAGGAAGATGTGAAGAAGATATTAAAAGAGGAGGGGTGTAATAAAGATGAGCTGGATCTGTTGAAACAGAAGGTAAGAAGTTTGAAGCGTGACATGAGAGAAACGAAGAGATTAGTAGAGAGGGGTGAGCAAGAAAGTGCGAGGAAGAATATTTTCATGTATGGTGTGCAAGAAGAGGAAAAAGAGACTAAAACAGAACTAGTGTATAAAGTGGTGGTAGTGGTGCAGAATAGAATGAAGATCAACTTTAGTGAAGTTGATATAGACGATGTGCACCGTGTGGGGAAAGTTAAGGGAAGGAGGCCCATCATCAAAGTGAAATTATCTACATTGATGGCTGACATTGTGATAAGGAATTCGAGCAATTTAAAAGGAGAGAAAGTGTGGATAAGAAGGGAGATGTGCAGGGAAACCATCAAGGGGAATAGAATCCTGAACAGACATTTAAGGGAGGCAAAAAAACAAGTCCTTAAAGCATATATTAGAGGGCAGCAGTTGGTGGTTGGAGACGGCAGATTGACATGTACATGGGTAGTGGGCCAGCTAAAGAAACTTGATGAGAAAAATCAACAGCAGCAGGAGACCTTGACGGCAGGGGGAGTAGCGATGAAGGGCACAAGGAGAAATGGCAGTGACGTAGAGGAGAGTGATGTTATGGAAGTGAGCGAAGTCCACATCAAATCAGGTGCAGGAAGTAGAGAACTGCTGAACAGCAGTGCTAGCAACCAGATGGTCGGGAATGCAGAGACCTTGAAGAGCCAGCACAACGCAGAGGTGGATGAAGCAAGTATATATCACAAGTGGTGCTGAGTGAAATGAAAGGGGTGAATGAAGGTAATAAGGGACAGGGTAATGATTCATCCTCACCGAATAAAAGGAACGCAGAAAGTAAAATGGAGAGGAGACAGGTGCTAAATAAGGAAAGATCATTAAGTTTGATAGATTTATGGGGAAGGGAAAAAGGCGTAGGTACAGAGAAAGGGAAGGAGGAAGAGAGAAAGGAAGAAAAGGAAGAGGAGAGAGATGGAGAAGACTTGCAAGGAAGAGCGACAAGGAGTAGGGGTGGAAGTGGTAGAGCACAGAAGCAGAGAGGGGGAGGGAATAAATAACTAGATATGACGATAGGGTTGTGCAATATTGAGGGGTTGATGGGGAAGCTAGGGAACAAAGAAATTGAGAAATTAGTAAAGGAGTTTGAGATAATTGCCCTAGTGGAGACTTGGTTAGGGAAAGGGGTAGAAATTGAATGGGACGGGTATAAAGTAGTCAACGTGATAAGGGAAAAAATGGGGAAGATGGGAAGAAACCCTGGTGGGATAGCAGTTTTAATAAAAAATGAGATAGCGGGAAGGGTAGAGAGGACACAGAATGAGGTAGAAGGGGTGGTGTGGTTTAGAATTAAAATGGGAAGTGACGCAAAGGAGGCAATTTGTCTGGCTCTATTATATAATCATCCTAAGGATTCAGTTTATGCGAATAATTTTTTTTTTTAAACTGATGGAAGAAATAAACAAAATTAAAGGACTGTATGTGGAAGATGGAATGATATTAATGGGAGATTGGAATGCAAGAGTGAGTAATAGGGTACCAGATTATGGAAGGGAGGATACCGAAGTGAGAGGGTATAGAAGAAGTAGTAAAGACAACGGTAAAAATAGTTATGGAGTAAGGTTGTTAGAGTTATGTGCTATAGAAAAATGATATATTTTAAACGGATGGATGAAGGGAGACAGTAAGGGGGAATTGACATACATCACACCGAATGGAGGAAGTGTAGTAGATATAGGAGTAAGCATGGAAACAGCGTTAAGTAAAATAATTTTTGAGGTGGCAGAATGTGGGACAACAGAACACATGCCCATTAAGATAAAACTAAGAGATGATGATGGTGAAGTGAAGAGAGGGGTAGGAAAACGGGTGAGGTATAAGGAGGGATGAAAGTATATCTGGAATGATACTACGAGTGAGAAATTGAGATTAGAGTTAAAAGAGAGGGGAGTTGGTATAAGGGTAGAAATTGAAAGGGCGCTGGAAGGAGATGATATGGATAAAGTTTTAAAATTAATAGAATTCCCAGTATGGAAGGTGGGAAAGAAAGTGAAGATAAGAGAAGAGAGAGAAAAAAAACAGAGTCATGGGGTGGTTTGATTAAGACTGTAAGAGGAAACAAGAGGTTGTAATGACAGCTCTAGCAGAGTTTAAGAAGGGAGGGAAACAAGAAAAGAGGGAGGAATATTGCGAATTAAGAAGAGATTACAAGAAGTTACTGAACGAAAAAACAAAATGCTGGAAAGAGGCGGAAGCTGAAAGAGTACACTGATATTGCAAGGAGAAAAGATTTGAGAGGATTTGGGAAGCGATAAATAAGATAAAGAGAACGAGGCCAACGGGGAAGGGAACAAATATAGGGGAAAATGAGTGGGTAGGATATTTTAGAGGTCTTTTGGGCGGAAGGGGAGACTGGCATGGGGAAATGGGCAAGACTTAGATTGTAAGAGAATTAGAAGCAGGAGTACAGATACTAGATTAGGAGATAACAAGACAGGAAGTAATTAGGGTATTAAGTAAAGCAAGAACTAATGCAGCGGATGGGGCGAACTGTATTACAAACAGGGTATGGAAGGAAGTGGGGGCAAATGAACCAATGTTGAAGGTGAAGGTTAAATTTTTTAACAGGATCTGGGAAACGGTGAAATTTCCTAGTGAGTGCAGAAAAGGGGTATTATGTCCAATATATAAGAATAAAGGGAGTCGAAGTGATCCTAATAATTATAGAGGAATAACACTCCTTGACTCATTGTCGGAGGTGTGTACAGGAATTCTAGCCAATTGGAAGGATATCGGAGTATCAAAATGGGTTTAGAAAAAAGAGAAACACGGTGGATAATGTGTGGATTTTGGATACTTTAATTACGAAGTATGTGAAGACAGCAGGGATGAGATTATATGTAGCAGCAACAGATTTAGAGAAAGCCTTTGATGCAGTGATAGGGAGGCGTTATTTACTAGATTAAGGGATATTGGGTTATCGAAGAAAATGAGGATGGCAATAGAAGGAATATATTTATTTATTTTTTATATTTATTTATCATGCCTTTGTAGGTGGCGAAGTTAGGGCTCTTGGCCCTCTCTTACACTTAACCACTGTACACATCATTGAGAGCAGAGTTTGAGTACATATTATATATTAAATGATAACCTACACAAAAATACCTTACACTTTTCAAACTCACATTCATACAATCATTTATTCTTTCCAGTCATACAAGTTAGTCAGCTGCATTCAGCAGGTAGTCTCGGCAAGCAGTCTTAAATTTAAGTAATGAAGTGGAATTTCTGACACTGACAGGCAGGGAATTCCAAAGTCTAGAACCCGCCACAACAAAGGAGTTGTTGTACATGGAAGAGCGGTGAACAGGAATAGAAAGGGAGGAACCAGAGCGGGTATTACTGCTGTGAAAGGCGGACAAATACTTAAGCTGGGATGAAATGTATAGTGGTCTGTCTTCAGAGAGCAGTCTGTATATCTGTATCAGTATGTGATACATCCGTCGTTTGTCAGGTTTCAGCCATGAAATAGTGTGATAGTATGGGGTGACATGTGTATCATAACTCAGACTGTATATAAATCTAAGGCAACAATTAAGCGCTCGCTGAAGTTTCGAAGTCTGCTCTTTTGTTGCGTCTACCAGAATGACGTCACAGTAGTCGAGAACGGGAAGCACTGGCGTTTATATCAGTTTGACTCTCAGAATACAAGGTAAAATATCGCTGTTTCTTTTAACCGAATGAAGTATCAAAAATATTTTTTTTACACACATTCTTAATATATTCAGACCAATCTAAAGTTTCGTTCATTGTTACTCCTAGATTTCTCACAGTTTGGCTGAATGGGATAACTCTACCATTCAGTATAACTGAAGAAATAGTTTCGTATCTTAGTGTGGCCAACAATTTTTGAGAGCCAATAATGATTGCTTGCGTCTTGGAGGGATTAAGAAGGAGGGAATTTTTCAAGGAGTAAGCGTTAAGTCGCTGAAGGTCAGCATTGATGCCTGCTATGGCATGCGGAAAATCAGAGTTCTTACAGTGACAGTAAATTTGTAAGTCGTCCGCATAAAGATGGTAGCTACAATTCTTTAAATTTGAGGAAATGTCGTTTATATACAAAATAAAGAGCAATGGGCCTAAAACACTACCCTGCGGCGTGCCTTCCTTCCTGGTTCGCCAGTGAGAGGTTTGATCAAGAGTTATAATTCATTGCGCGCGATTTTTGAGGTACGATGAAAAGAAATTAATAGTTCGTTGATCGAAGTAGTAAGATTGCATCTTGTTTAATAGAGTCTGGATGTTTATAGTGTCAAATACGCTACTGAAATCGAGGAGAGTAGGTATTGTCACTAGTCTTTGGTCTATTGCGTGCCGTATGTCATCAGTCACTTTGAGCAGGGCAGTTGCTGTGCTGTGTCCCTTCTTGAAGCCAGATTGCAATGGGTCTAGGAGAGAATGGTTATTTAAGTATTCCAACACCTGCTCATGAACCAGACGCTCGAGTGCTTTGGAAATCGCTGGTAAGATAGAAATTAGTCTGTAGTCGGATGGTAGGGAGGGGTCAGGTTTCTTAGGCACAGGGATAACATTAGCTAGTTTCCATAGTGAAGGAAAGGTTCCGTTTTTAAAGCAGTAGTTGAAAATGTGGGTAATAATTGGTAAAACAGCACCAATAATGTTGTGTAAGAAATTTATAGGGATATAATCCACTCCTCTGGCTTTTGATTTGATAGAATATAATACCTTTTTAACTTTATTAGCAGTAACAGGGTGGAATGTGAAATGTTGTTTGTCAGGTAAAGGGTTCATAACGGAGTTGGGTAGAGTTTGGGGAATTTAGTACATTTGGTGGTGTTCTTTCTTCAGTAAAAAATTCATTTAACTTATCGAGTGGTATGTCTGGCACATGGGGTTGTTGTCGAGGTTTCCCTATGCCTAAGGAACGAAGCGCGTTCCAAGCACTGCCAGAATTCATGTTTGCAGTCATGTTTTGCAAATATGTAAATTTACGGTTTCTAATGAACTGCTTAACTCTATTTCTAAGGACCCGATAATTTTCTAAGTCACTTTGGTCACGAGTTCGTTTAAAGCGTCGGTAAAGTGCATCGCGGTGGGCCATCATTTTTTTTTTATTTCACTATTTAGCCAGGGACAAGATGGGCGTGTAACTTTTATCTGTCGCTTAGGGGCGTGTTTATCGTACAGAGTGATTACAAGGGAGTTAAACTTGTCTACTTTTGCGTCTATATCGTCCAATAGGAGTACGTCATTCCAGGGTAGATTGTAAGCGTCATGTCTTAACTCGTCCATATCCATGTCTTTTTTGTTTCTGGAAATAACATACTTAGGTTTATATTTTGGCATTCGGTTTATATTTTGGCATTCGGAGGGAGTAGGATAGGTAGATAAGGTCATGAGTGGAGATGGCTGGGACTGGAATCTGGCCGGGAGTTATGACTTTGTTTGGGTTATTTGTCACAATGTGGTCAATAAGCGTGTGTGTTTCGTAGTTTTCTGTGTAAGTATGATTAGTAGGCTCTAAACGGAGGATGGTCATATCACAGGAAGAAAACCTGTCAATAAATTGTTTAGTTTCGTGCGTTTCAGTAAGCAGGTTAATGTTGAAGTCACCTACGGCAATAATATGCTCATAGCTAGGCAGTAGGTCAAGTAAGCGAAATTCAAATTCAGTCATATTTGTTATTTTGGGCGGCTTGTATACAACAACTATAAGGAGTTTCTGTTGGTTAATAATGACTTCAACAAACATGAATTCTGGCCCTAGCTGTGCATTGTTAGATGATACACATATCACCCGGCTTTTTAAAACGTTTCTGCAGTACAAGGCCATCCCACCTCCTCTTCTGCCATAGGATCTATCATGACGTAAGAGGGAATACCGGTCAAGTTGTACCATACCAGAGGGTATGCTCGGTGTAACCCAGCTTTCGCTAATAGCAAAAATATGGATATTATTTTCCCTCATTATGGCGTGAATTTCGTCGAAGTGCGCTACCAATGAGAGTGCGTTGACATGGCAACACTGTAAACAGTTGGTGAAGGGAGATAATGCCTGTTTGAGGAGTAAGCCGGTGGTGAGAGGTGATGGGGTGAGAGGGGGAATGTTGCCAAGGTCAGTGTCAGGTACAGAGCTCTGGATCAGCTGAATAACGGAATGTTAACGAAATAGTAGAACAGAAATAGCATGCAACTTACCTCGACATCCTGATAAATGCTTACACTGACTACCACTAACACACACACAGACACACACATAATACACTTACAAAAACACTTATGAATAACAAGCAGATGCACTATCGAGCTGTGCTGTTCCATTTTAATTGTCACAGTTATCTCGGAGATTTTTTATGTTACCCAGTTCCGCGACAGTGGTGATGGATCTTTTCATCCCATTAGGCAGGTGAATTACAATGCGTCCGTCTTGGATCCATACACGGGATGGCCCGAAGTGATTCCTAGCCAGGTTTAATATGCACTTTCGGGTTTTGGTGAGGGACTCTGTGATGAGTACCTTTGTGCCCTTCCACACTCGGTCACGTTCGTGGTAACGGGTAAATTTAACTATTATTGGGCGCCTGCCTGTAGATACCACGTCAGCTGCTGAGCGCTGAGGCTGCCCAATCCTGTGGCACCGGTCGAAGCTCTCCATCGTGAAGTCCACGTTCAACTTCGTTCGGAAGGTTTCCCTCACTTTTCCGTAAATGTCCTCCCGCGGTTCCTCGGAGACTCCATGGATTAGGAGGCAGTTTCTACGGCTGTACTGCTCTCCTTCATCAATGAGTGCTTCTTGATGGTCGAGCTGCCGTGCTAACTTGCACAGCTCTTCTTTCAGCACGGCAAGTTCGGAGGAGATGGCACCTCGGAAGTCTCGAAAATCCTGACTCAGCGAGTCTAGGGACTCTTCCCGGGGGTTGGCAGAGCTGGTTAACAACTGAAGGCACGTCTCAAAGTCCTTCATCGTTGCTTCAAAAGCATTAATCTGCTTATTAACTTTCTGGACGGACATATCTGTTGTTATTTATGTCCAACTCGAACCACACTTTACAAGATCGCTTAGTACACACTTGCAGGACAAATATGCTACCAGTTATGCGGCTTCTGTGAGATATAGACAGAGCACTCCTACGCGTACGTTACAGTAGACGCCATGATGGATATATGAGATAGTACTGGTGATGATTAAATTACAGGGAGGTGGGTTGAGTAAGTGTATTGAGGCGAAGAGGGGTGTGAGACAAGGTTGTAAGCTGTCACCGATATTATTTTTACTGTTTATAAATAATATATTAGACAGACATGGAGGAGAGAGATGACAATGTCCTTGGATAGGGAAGCGGGAGATACCGGGCCTGCTATTTGCAGACGATCTATAGATCTTGGCACTAACAGCAAGTGGATGGCAAAGAGGGTAAGAAGAGGTTGTGGAATATACTAGAAGATGGGCACTTAGAGTAAATGTATGGAAGACGCAGATAATGGTATGTAGGAAAAGGAAAGCCTGGAAAGAAAAGAAATTCTGGACGGTAGAGCAGGAAGAAATCAGACCAGGGAAAAAAATTTAGTATTTAGGTGTAATAATTAGTAGTAATGGACCATGGAAGGATCAGGGCAGAAGGGCCAAATTTAAGGGGAGGGGAGCACTTGAAGCAGTGGGGGTATTAGAAAATAAATTCCCAGATATACAGTACAAAATTCAGATAATGGTGTTCCAATCACTGGTAAAAGGAAAAATGTTATATGGGGTAGAAGTTTGGGGATGGGAGGAGTGTAGGAAGGAACTAAACCAAGTGGTGGCAAAACTTAGTAAGATTATGGTGGGGGTTCCAGAATGTACTGCAAATGTGGGGGCTAGATTAGTATGTAAAGAATCGATAGAAATTACAATAGCTAAGAGGGTGATGAGGTATTGGATGGAGATTGGAAGAAGGGAAGGGAGGGGATTTAATACAAGAGGTGTATAGGTTCCAGAAAAGTATGGAAAACGAAGGGTACTGGGTGAATAAGTGTAAAAATAAATTACAAAATTTAGGGTTAGGGGATCTAGGGTGTGCGGGTTGGAGGGAGAGGAAAGAATGGGTATGGAAAAGGGTAAAAGGGAGAGTGGCAGATATAGAAAGACAGAGTTTAATAATGGAATGTACCGAGCTAGATTGCTGCAGTCGCTTAAGTGCGGCCAGTATCAGGTATTCGGGAGATAGTGGGTTCGAACCCCACCGTCGGCAGCCTTGAGGATGGTTTTCCGTGGTTTCCCATTTTCACACCAGGCAAATGCTGGGGATGTACTTTAATTAAGGCCACGGCCGCTTCCTTCCCAGTCCTAGCCCTTTCCTGTCCCATCGTCGCCATAAGACCTATCTGTGTCGGTGCGACGTAAAGCCAATAGCAAAAAATAATAATAATAATGGAATGTAGGGAAAGATACTCGCTATCAGTATTAAACAAACTGGTGGAAACAACGAACCCGAGAACCGAATTTGAGGGCAGGAGGGGTAAAAGAGGTTTATACTGGTGGGTAATGGGAGTTCCGAAAAACAGGGGATGGGTAGGTCGAGAAAATAGGACAGATGTATTTTATGTGGGGTGGGATGGTCGGACCTGCATATATTTAACCAATGTAGTGTGTTAGAGGAGATTATAAAGAAAGTATTGAATAAGAAAGAGATAGAAAAAGTGGAAAAAGAGTTATAAGATGACATCATGGCTGTGCAGAGAGTGGGAAAGAGGAACAAATATATCAAAATATATAAATGCGGTTAGAGCTCGATTTTTAAAGAAATTAAGGGAATAACAGGTAGAATGGTTTTTCAGAGAAATGGGAAGTAAGAGGTAGACGAAAGTGTTAGTTTATATATAATGTAAATATAATAAGGAGAGATCTGTATATACTGGAAAAGAATGTATTATAAGAAGAAAATTGTAGACATTGGTAGAAGATTGTATTAAGAGACAAATAGGTAATATCTAGATAGGGGTGAATAAGATGTTGTCGAATGTGTTATGTTACAGTTAATGTAGTGACAATAAGAAGAGATTGCAGATATCGGTATTAAGAGACGAGTTGGTAATAGCTAGATAAGGATGAGGATGAGTTAGACAAAAGAAGAAAATTGTTGATATTGGTAGAAGATTGTATTAAGAGACAAATATATATCTAGATACGGGTGAATAAGATGGTGTTGAATGTGTTATGTTACAGTTAATGTAGGGACAATAAGAAGAGATTGTAGATATTGGTATTAAGAGACGAGTTGGTATAGATAAGAATGAGGATGATTTAGACAAATGTGTTATATTATAGATAATAGTATTCTCCTTTCTAAAATGCCTGTGGACAACTTACCTGGTAAACCAATCAATGAAATATCTGAATAGTTATTGCAATCCTTCGTGTTCCCTTGGTTATGTATAGTTGTCACTACTACTTTCTTCCAATCAGAAGGTGCCTTATTGAAATTCTATGCTAATCGTATTGCTCTTTGAAGCAATTTCATCTCTGCCTTCCCACTATAATTTACACTTCACGTTTCATTTAATCTATTCCTGCTGCTTTATGACACTGTAGTTTATTTATCATCTTCCCCACATTCTTGAACGTAGTTTCTTGGTTGTTTGGGATTTTACAAGAAAGATTTCCTTTTTCATTGAAACGAGTTTCGGAACATTCCAACTGTATACAGATTCTCTAGAATCTGCAATGAATTAAACTGATTTACCCTCAGTTCTATTAATTTCCCGTTTCTCCCCTTTCTAATACTGTACATACAGTAGAACCCCGCTTAACCAAACTTTGCTTAAGCGAAATGCTCTGGCAAAATTGTATTTTACTATTTTGTTTTTACCCTCTCGTTCTTAGCTGTCAATATTAGTAATTATTTTGCTTTATGTGCTGAGAGCTACTAGGCAAACCCTATTTTTATCTTACGACTTATGCCAGAATGCACGTGTACCATAAAACAAAACTGTTTATTACCCTCTAGTTTGTTTTTTATTGAACAATCAGGAATTATTATCATCATTACTGTAGTATTATTATTATTATTATTATTATTATTATTATTATTATTATTATTATTATTATTATTTGTCATGAAGATTATGTAAACTGTGCATGGCACCACATCAGAAAATGATGATTAAAATTCTATGGACCAGTTGAGTCTCCCAGCAACAAGGCTTACACTCAGGATCATGACATACACCACATGCCGCAACGTGAGGTTAACTTCATGGGCACTGCAATGAATTGCAAATTTATACCAGCCACAAATTAAGAATATGTCAGTTTTAACCATATCTTCGTGTGCCGTCCCAACAATGTCCAAAAGCATTTCAGTAGGATTTTAACAACAAGCACTACGGGAACATTTTAACATGTTGCTAAGAATTTACAGCCTAATTTAATTTTGTCATATTTTACACATAGTTCATCCCAGATTTTTAATGTCAATTGTGTATTTCTACATCTGTTTTAATGACAACTGTGTGTTTATACATTTGTTTTAGTTATTAGATGTATTACATTAAGGCTGATGATGGGCAGCCAAGGCCGAAACTAGTCCTTAGTTTAGAAATGTAATTCAAAGATAGCATATTATAGTGTTGAAAAGGTGGACCATTACAATATTAGTTTAAGAATTACTATTGTGAGGTAGACTGAAATCCTGTAAAGCTACAGAGAAACTACCCAATCTGACAGCAGACATCAGAAAAGGATGATTAAAATTCTATGGACCAAAACTGAAGAGCATATCATGGATCCAACAAATCAAAACTGACCTCGAGAAAGCCAAGATAGATACATCAGAAGTACAGAAGGTCGTTCGGGATCTCTAAGGACGATGTTTGAAAGGTAATTAGCTTACGAAAAGCCATGCCTAATTCAACGATCATGCTCAATTGGAAAGCCAGCCCTTGTAGCTATTGCCTGGCAACATACAGAAGTCCGTTATAGTGAGAATTCATAACGACAAAAAATTTACTCGCTATAGCAGACTGCCGTTATATCCAATTTTTTGTAAAAGTCGGGAAAAACCTCATACATATTAAAATCGGTATGAAACGGCAATCACCTTGTTCAAAACTTGTGTTTTCGAGGATCATGTGCACACTACGGCTTATTTGTTTATTTTTTTAAAATCCAATACTGCGTGAAAGTGTTTTCAAATTCATTCTGAAAAAATTATAGTATAACTCCAGAGGCTTCTGTCACAAAGTTTCAGTTTTCTTCTTCAAATGGCATCACCTAACCTAAACGTACATGTATCATGTGAACATAATGCAAGTGCATGTAGAGAAATTATAACCTCCTCGCAAGAAATTTACATGGGAATAGCCTTTCCGAAATGCATCTAGACGCGAGAAAATATAAACTATCCTCTGAAATTAGTGACATACTCTGCCATATCTTGGGGTGTATCACATTCTTACTTAATTTCAGTATATAACATTAAAATTAAGTGATTGTTTACTTCAGCTTTTATTTCTAACGAGGTAACAACTGCTATCTGCAACGTTATTTACGCATTTATTACTAAAATATGTTATCCTCTTTCATTTTGAATTTTCTTCAGAGAACAGCAGTCAACAGGTATTACAAATCGACTCCGACATAGCCTTCGAATGTCGACGAGAGAGCTCGCATATGTACATAGCGAGAAAACGATACGAAAATGTTCAGTTGCATTTTGTGGCAAATGTTTCAGTTTCCTTATTACACAGAGTCACCTGACCTAACTTAACCATACTATACGTGTGATACAAACATATTTCAATCATCAGTAGAGAAATGATAACCTTCTCGCTATAAATTTACGTGGTAATAGCCTTTCCGAAATTTAACCGGACGCCAGAAAATATAAGCTAACCCCTGAAATCAGCAATGCACTGCCATATCTTGAAGTGTATCACATACTCGCTTAATTTCAGTGTATAGTATTAAAATTAAGTGATAGTTTACTTAGCCTTTATTTCTAACGAGTTGACATCTGCTATCGACCATGTGATTTACGTATTTATTACGAAAACATGTTCTCCTCTTTCATTTCTAATTTTCTTTATGGAACAGCAGTTCATTGTTACTGCCTTTTGTTGTGGTACCATACACAACCATTAACCCAATTCAAGGGTGATAGGGTCACCTTCCCTATTCTCCACTTGAATAACTTCTGCCTGGCGCATCCACGTTGCGGGGGTGGGCATCCTCTACTCCAGTAGGCCGGTGTAAAAGGATGGCTAAGTTCAGGTGAGGACCCAGACCCACAGGGTATAACGTGGTACTCATGCCCAGGGTTACGGGTGAAGACCTTAACGGCGGATCCAGCAGAGAAGGAGACCTTCGGAATGGTGGAAAAGGCAGATGAGGCAACCCATCCTCACTGGGGTTAATTAGTTGAGGACATAAGACGGGGTAGACGGGACTCCTTAGTCGTGGTGAAGACAACCTGTCTAGGAGTAGGAGGCTCCAAAATCAATGTCCCCAGCCAGTGGATAGGGTTGAACGTGGGGTTAACGGCCTCACCTTGTTAAAAAAAAGGCATTGTTCAGAAGACTTCTACGAGAAAACCGGACGGAAATCAAAGATGACAAAAGCTCAGGAAAAGGACATGAGTAAGGAAAGCGGATGTAAACATGGCGACATGGAATGTAAGAACAATGTTGAAACCGGGAAAAATGCAAGAAATAGTAAATGAAACAAAAAGATTTGGATACGACTTAGTAGCGATTCAGGAAATAAGATGGAAAGGGCAAGGATGTATTGAAAAGAAAGATTATAACCTCTATTACAGTGGGCCGGAAGAAAGAACAGGACAGTTCTGTACGGGATTTATAGTACATGGAAAATTGAAGAAGAGTGTAATAGGATTTGAACCGATCTCAGATAGAATATGTAAGCTTCGGATTAAGGGGAAGTTTAGGAACATAACTGTTATATCAGCACATGCACCAATTGAAGGTGCGGATGAGGAAAGGAAGGAACAATTTTATGAAGAGTTAGTACAAACCGTTGAAGAGGGACCAAGATATGACATGATTATTATTTTAGGAGATTTTAATGCCAAAGTGGGAATGGAAGAGTGTATGAGACCAATAGCAGGGAAATATACACTACATGAAGAATCAAATGAGAATGGTTTTCACTTGGGACAGTTTGCAACTACGAGTGGTCTTATAATTAAAAGCACCTGCTTTGATCATAAGAAAATACATAAAGGAACATGGAAGATGCCAGGAAGCACATTGGTAAATCAAATAGATCATGTACTAGTGACGACGAGGCATAAAGCATCCATTATTGACGTAAGGACATGCAGAGGGCCAAACTGTGATTCTGATCATTATTTAGTAAAAGCAATAGTGAGACAAAAATTGGCAACAGGACAGAGGAGACAACCTACGGAAAGAAGGAAATGGAATTTGGAAAAACTACAACAACCAGAAGGAAAACAAGAATTCCAGTCAAAAATGAATAATACTTTACAGACGACTGGACAAGTATCTGGAATAGAGGAAAGGTGGGCAAAAGTTCAAAGGCGCATACAAAATGCGGCACAAGAAACACTGGGTATAGCTAAAAAGAAAAGAAATATTTGGTTTGATATGGAGTGTGAGGAAGTGATTGGAAGGAAGAATGCAGCAAGAGCAAAAATGTTAGAGAGATACAAGGTCAACTAGGGAAAATTATGAGAAATGCAGACGTGAAGCTAATAACATCTGTAAGAAGAAGAAAAGAGAGATGATTAAGAAGAAACTAAAGAGTATAGAGACACAAAGGTTACAGAAGAGGACAAAGGAATTCTATATATAATGAAATTAATTATTTCAGGAAGGGGTATAAGCCAAGAATGAATGGTTGTAAGAATAAAGAAGGCAAGCTATTACAGAATGAAAAGGAAATAAGTGAAAGATGGACTGAATACTTCCAAGAGCTCCTTAACAAGGAAAGAGAAGAGGTGGAAGAAAGTGAAAGGCATATGGAGCAGAGTGGGCCAGAACAATGGGTAAAATGCTCTCACACTGAAAGATGTAGAAAATGCTATTGCAAAATTAAATAACCATAAAGCAGCAGGAGAAGACAGAATAACAAGTGAACTGATTAAAAATAGTAGCAAAGAAATGCAACAAGAGATGCTACAAGAGATACATGAACTGATTATTAAGATTTGGGAGGAAGAACGGATACCTGATGAGTGGAATACAGGAATAATTTTCCCAATATATAAGAAGGGAAATAAATACGAATTCACTAACTATAGGGGAATTACATTACTGAATATCATCTATAAAGTATTTTCAAATATATTATTACAATATTTGACTCCATATGCTGAAGAGAGATTGGATGAAGTACAGTGTGGCTTCAGGCGAAATAGGAGCACAATAGATCAAATATTCGTGGTACGTCAAACAATGGAAAAATGCTATGAGCGTAATATAGATCTACATATGTTGTTTGTAGATTTTAGACAAGCATTTGACAGTATATACAAAGATAAGCTATATGAATATATGGAGACAACAGGAATCCACAGAAACTGATTAGGATGATCAGAATCACTTTAGGAGAAGTAAGGGCAAAGGTGATGGTGGATGGAAGAATTGGAAATGAGTTTGCTCTTAATACAGGAGTCAGACAAGGTGATGCACTCTCAGCTACTTTGTTTAACCTCTTCAGTGGCACGCCCGAGAAATTCTCGGGTTGCGCACGCTTGCTCATAACGTCACCGCCCGAGAAACTCTCGTTTACTTGCAGTGTTCATTTCGCGATCGTCCAATAATTTATCAGGTACTGTAATCTCTTTGGAAAATGTTTTACAGCATTCTCAACAGATGGAGGGAGGGTTTCCAGCTGTATTCATGATGTCTCTGGCCTAAAATATGCCTTATCTTCTCTACTTTACATATACAATCTCTGGCCAGCTGACGAGGTAAACAGAAATAGCGAGCGCGAAACGGAAAAGATGTTTGTCTGAAGACAAAATAAGGAAATACATCAAAGATGAATCTCTAAGTGACATTAGTATTTCAAATAGTAGTGATAATGATTCTTCGGATGATTACCTTCTTATTATTTATAGGGAAAGTGAAGAAGATATTACGTCAGAAGCTAAGGTGATGGTAGGAGTTGCTGAATATACATTCGTGTGGAAAAAGTGTAAACCTGGGGATAATGTGCGATCTAATATAATTCCATTTACGGGAAATCATGGTGTGAGGGTTGGATTATTACCAGAGGTGAGAGCGATTGACTGCTTTGAACTGTTTCTAAACGGATGAAATTGTAAATTTGACAGTGACCGAAAAAAGAATTCGTAGGCCCTATGCTAAAAGGAAATAAATAAAACTCCGCATGCAAGGGCACAGTTTTGGAAAGAAACAAACTCTTAAGAAATTTGGCAGTTTATTGCGTTAGTGTTGTGGGGAATAATACAAAAGCCTGAAATAGAAATGTATTGCTCACAGGACAGTATTCTCAAAACACCAATATTTTATGAAACCATATCACAGGCCTACTGTAAAAAACGCGTAAATAGAGTGTAAAGTAAATATTTGTTAACCTTGAATAATATATGAATGTTTTCCCTTAATAATTGTTACTCATTCCTTGCTTCCTGAAAATAAATAATTTCTTCCGGAAAAACATCACTTTCCTGGCACAGGAGGTCTGCCAGAACCCGCCACTGAAGGGGTTAATCTGGCAATTAACCAAGTCCTTGAAAAAATAATGGATACCGGAAATATTGTATATAAATCTAAACAAATTTGTGCGTATGCAGATGATGTAGTGTTAATGGCCAGGAATGATAGATATTTGAAGGAAATGTTTCTTGAAATGGAGGAAGCAGGAAAACGGATGGGATTGGAGGTGAATGACAGTAAATCCAAGTATATGCATGTGACTGTTATAGAGGGCAGAAGAAGTCAAGATAATCTGACAATAAATGGGCATAATTTTGAGAATGTACGAAGTTTTGAGTATTTGGGAACCATGTTGACAAACAATAACAGAATAAGTGAGGAGACACATCGTAGAATAATAGCTGGAAACAGGGCCTATTATGCAAATCTTACATTATTTAAATCTCGTCTATTGTCTAAACCTACAAAATTCAAAATATATATAAGACCCTTATTAGACCTGTAGTGACATATGGCTCAGAAGCCTGGAACCTTTTAGTTGATGATGCAAATAAATTAAGAATATTTGAAAGAAAGATTATTAGATGAATATATGGCCCAATTCAAGACCAGAATGGTTGGAGGATAAGGATGAATGCTGAAATACAGAACATATTAGACCAGGAGGATATAGTTAGATTTATTAAGGCACAGAGACTGCGATGGCTTGGCCATGTGGAAAAAATGGAGGAAGATCGAATGCCAAGAAAAGTAGTTAAATCCCCAGTAGATAAAAGACGGCGACAAGGAAGGCCCTGTAATAGATGGAGCAATGAAGTTGAAGCCGACCTGAGGGCAATGAACATCCGCCCATGGAGAGCAGCTGCTCAGGATCGAAGTAGATGGCGGGCTATCGTAGAAGAGGCCAAGGCTCACACAGGGCTGTAGCGCCGGACAAGTAAGTAAAGTAAGTAAGTTCATTGTTACTACTAATCGTCTCCAACACCGCCTTAGAACGTCGACGAGGGAGATCGCAAGTGTACATAGCGAGAAAAATATATCGTACTGAAGATGATTGATCAAATTTTGTGGCAAACGTTTCAGTTTTCTTATTCAAACAGCGTCACCTAACCTAACTTAACCATACTATATGTATGATGAAAACATACTTCAACCACCAGTAGAGAAATGATAACCTTCTCGCTATAGATTCACATGATAATAGCCTTTCCAAAATTTAACCTAAGGCCCATTTCAGGAGTCCAAATGCACAGAAGTCCATGGGTGGCCCATTGGGTACCTTCAATGGAAAGTTAGTAAAAGGAATTGCACGGATTCCAGTTTTTATCTCCATTCTCTCCAAGAACAGACGAGTCGAACGAGAGGTGTGGCTGGATGTTTCATTTTGATGTACCCATACCTGATTTTTCACCCTTCCATACAGTGCTGGGATATATGTGTTGTAAATGGGTGTTAAAACCTCCTGCTGATAGTATGTAGAATTCACCTTCACATTATTAGAGTGACACGGCTAATGGTTATCTTGCCATTCTAGCAGTATCCAGCGATGATCATGAAACGCCATGGAAAACTTTCTTGGCATTCTTTTACAAGGTTTAATAAAAAAAAAAAATTGTCTCTAGGGCGGTAATAAATCGAGCAGGGTTTGTTACATTCATTAAAGTACACATAAACTTCGTCTAATGTCACCACATTTTTCCATCTGACCCCTGCCAGATAGCCCTCATGCAGCTTTCTTGCGTTGGTGCGATGTTCCGAAATGTGACAAGGCAACAGCTTGTGAACTCTGCGCTTATTCTGCTTTTCTAATTGCAGGTCCCTTTTTGAAGATTGGATTAACTGTTGAGACAGACATCTCCAACTTACGTGCAATAGTCCTTTGGGAGGCAGGGTTACCACCTGCAACAAGGGCCTTCGCTTTCCTCACCACTTCTGGTGTATGGTTGGTGGCTGGCTAGTCGTGTATTTGTCTGTTTCTTCCCCCTCTGGAATTAAGTCCAGGCGGCCTTCGCTTTTTTTTATTAAATACAGCACAGATCCCGTTCTTTGATATCAAGAAATCACACTTCTTGCACATTCCTTGGATGCATAATAGCTATATTTAGTATCGGAAAGGGCCGTTATGTAGCCCTTCCAGTACGGGTCAATCTGCTTCGGCATCGTTGCAGCTGGAAATTCTAAGTTCCCATGGAGGGAGTTAGATTCTTTTCCACCAATAGAGCATATCAAAAATCAGATCAAAAAATTAGATGGATGGCTTTTCCGGCGTTTGCTCTATTAACCAGCGGTTCGTCTTAGGTCTGACACTAGACTCTTCAGAGTGGGATGTGTCAGACCCTACCCACTGACGCTGGGGTGTATGCAGGTGAACTTATCAGAAGCTTTTATGAAGCACAGTCTGATAACTGCATACGGGAGATAAAACTCCACAATGGAATTAATGCCCGCCTAGCAATTCCAAATGGAAATTCTAAGTTCCCATGGAGGGAGTTAGATTCTTTTCCACCAATAGAGCATATCAAAAATCAGATCAAAAAATTAGATGGATGGCTTTTCCGGCGTTTGCTCTATTAACCAGCGTTTCGTCTTAGGTCTGACACTAGACTCTTCAGAGTGGGATGTGTCAGACCCTACCCACTGACGCTGGGGTGTATGCAGGTGAACTTATCAGAAGCTTTTATGAAGCACAGTCTGATAACTGTATACGGGAGATAAAACTCCACAATGGAATTTTTTGATCTGATTTTTGATATGCTCTATTGGTGGAAAAGAATCTAACTCCCTCCATGGGAACTTAGAATTTCCATTTGGAATTGCTAGGCGGGCATTAATTCCATTGTGGAGTTTTATCTCCCGTATGCAGTTATCAGACTGTGCTTCATAAAAGCTTCTGATAAGTTCACCTGCATACACCCCAGCGTCAGTGGGTAGGGTCTGACACATCCCACTCTGAAGAGTCTAGTGTCAGACCTAAGACGAAACGCTGGTTAATAGAGCAAACGCCGGAAAAGCCATCCATCTAATTTTTTGATCTGATTTTTGATATGCTCTATTGGTGGAAAAGAATCTAACTCCCTCCATGGGAACTTAGAATTTCCATTTGGAATTGCTAGGCGGGCATTAATTCCATTGTGGAGTTTTATCTCCCGTATGCAGTTATCAGACTGTGCTTCATAAAAGCTTCTGATAAGTTCACCTGCATACACCCCAGCGTCAGTGGGTAGGGTCTGACACATCCCACTCTGAAGAGTCTAGTGTCAGACCTAAGACGAACCGCTGGTTAATAGAGCAAACGCCGGAAAAGCCATCCATCTAATTTTTTGATCTGATCGTTGCAGCTGTCATGAAACTACACACACGTCCTCAGTACTGACATGAATCATCACCCCCCCCCCCCCCGTTTTGACCTGCTCAAGTTGATAACAGCACCGCCAGTGGCCTTCAAACTCATCAACAGAAATCCTGAACGATCTTCTGTATTAGATAGGAATCTGTTCAGTCAAAAGGTAAACAGATGGGTAGCACAGTCAGAGAATGAAGTTCCAAGGAGACCAGGAACCAAATGAACTGTAGAAACAAAGAGTGCCCATAGAGAAAAATTCCCCTAAGGAAGACAAGAAAGGCAAATCATGAAAGCACCCTGTGGTCCAACCAGGTCCATTCACAGATGATGATGATATGGAGATCGGGTTGTGTACAGTAAATACAAGTCAGATTTTATAATAGAGAAGTACAGGCTTAGCAAACTTAAGGCTGGCTATGAACGGTCAAGCATCATATATACAGGAGAGGAAACGGTCACTGATCACTAACAGGAGAACCTATCGGTGTCATCTCAGACTGTTATGGCACTGATGAAGCCATTGTTGGTGAAAGGTTATTGCCTGACCACTGACACTTTATGCAGCCATGTAAAGAATGTAAAAGAAATGAAAATTTGAAAAGAGAGCAGATATTACTGCCCAGGCTGCAATACACTGCTCTGCATGATGGCTTGCAAGTAGTTTTGAACTTCCATCATGTTAAGTGTATATCCAGCTGAACGACCTGCAAAAGCAGAAATGTTTTAGGGAGGAGGAGGAGGAGAAGCTCCAACTATTCCTCATAAGAAGAAAAAAAAAGGCTCATTTGTTCATAATTCACAAAATGGAAATTGCAGCAACTGTTGAGCCAATGAGAGAGGATGAAAAAGCATTACAGTTCATTGCTGTCACTATACATTGTTGCATGTTCAATCTATACTACTTCAAGAAATAACTTAATCCATATAATTAATATTCCAAACTTGTATTTAAAAATACACTTCTTGTATTAATAAATTAAAGGTATAAAGCATAGGACAATTCTCTCTGCCACTCACTGCATGCTAAGTTGATTTCAACAACTTTCTTTTACAAATAACACTATTTCAGATGGTTAATTGAGTTTTTGATTGTTTATTGAATCAGTACAAATAAGTCATTATATAAATCTATTTACCTTGCTTGTTAGCAGAACTATCATAATTGCCTGGATAGCAGGAAGTTTGAGTATCTTCCACAGCACGGAGTAAGTTTCCCGGATACCAAGATGAGGGTCCCTTGGGGAAGGATTGTGTTCTTTCTTTACGAACGCAATAACCGTGGTTGTTATGAGGAACGCCACTCCCCAAAATAACAAGAAACCTGCAACATACGAGCATTAATTAGAAGGGTGTCAAACATTAAATAATAAGCCGATGGATAAAGTTAATTAAAATCAAATAAAATGAACACTTGTTTATGATAACTGGTTATATTATATTTGTGTCATGTATAAGGCCAGTCCCATGGTCTAGGGGTAGCATGCCTGTCTCTTACCTGGACGACCCGGTTTGGATTCGCAGCCAGGTCAGAGATTTTAACCTGAATCTGAGGGCTGGTCGATGTCCACCCAGCCTACACGATTACAACTGAGGAGCTATCTAATGGTGATGTACACTATAAATTGAGGATAGTTATGTCCACCTTTTCAATACAAAAACAATGTGAGGTCATTAGCACATCACATATTTAAATATTGGGACCAGTTTCGGCATTATTTGTATGCCATCATCAGCCATAGGAAACTTAGTGACAAGGCCTAAGTACAATATTAACATAACTTACAACAAACATATATATATATATATAAATGAACATATTCTTACAATGACTATTAAAATTTTTTGGTGTACACCATAAAACCTTAGATTAAGATTGGTAGCATATTTTATGCGACATATTATGACTTTATACAATGAAATGAAATGTCGTATGGCTTTTAGTGCCGGGATATCCCAGGACGGGTTCGGCTCGCCAGGTGCAGGTCTTTCTATTTGACTCCCGTAGGCAACCTGCGCGTCGTGATGAGGATGAAACGATGATGAAGACAACACATACACCCAGCCCCCGTGCCGTTGGAATTAACCAATTAAGGTTAAAATCCCCGACCCGGCCGGGAATCGAACCCGGGACCCTCTGAACCGAAGGCCAGTACGCTGACCGTTCAGCCAACGAGTCGGACACTTTATACAATTATTTGACTAAAGTTAAAGCTTTTTGTCAGTTTTCCTAAATATTACAAAGTGTTAAAAGAGCATCCAGATAACAATTTTCAATCTTTAAAAACTTTTATAACTACTAGGCGTTAAAGATAAAAGTGCATTTGTTTGGTCGATAGTGCTAAATTGACATGCATTAAAATGAAATCGCCTACTGTCAGATGGGAAACAGTGACCTATTTGTACTAGGTATGGAGATAAGTTACATTATAAGTCTGTAGTAATTCTATAACTTGCGTTAATATAGTTTGGTTATTTAATAACAAGTCGAATAAAATGACAAATTCGGCTGATATTTTAAACTTTAAAAACATTAATATTGTAGAGGTCCCTTTTTCAGTGAAGATATATAGTGAGCAAAGCAGTTCCTCTTAGAATCGATTGCAGGTTCACTCTATTTTAGGTGGATTTTGGATTGAATAAATTTCTTATTTCGTAATGTAATGTCGTTGAGCAATGTTCGTAATATAATATTCCGTCATTTATGCTAATGTTCATAAAATGTAGATCAACTTGATAGAAGTGGACTGGTGAACCAAAATTTCTTGGACCATTACATTCAAGGTCTTTGAGGTTCTAGAAATATCTCGATCCAAGACGGACCCTTAGCACTGTGTTGTCGAGAAAGAAGCTGATGAGGAACTGTCTACCGGAAAGGCAGAAAGCAGACTCACATTGTTTTTGTATTGAAAAGGTGGACATAACTATCCTCAATTTATAGTGTAAATCTAAATTCAATACGGACCAAAATGAAGTTCTTAACTTTAAATAATGGTGATGTAGCGGCCCCAGTCTAGAAAGCCAAGAATAACGGCCGAGAGGATTCGTAGTGCTGACCATGTGGCACCTCGTCATCTGCAGGCGTTTGATTTGAGCAGTGGTTGCTTGGTAAGCCAACGCCCATCAGGACTATCACACCATGGGGTTGGTTTAATTTTGTCATGTTTAACAGATAGTAGCAATATAAGTCGAACCAGTTACCATTATAATTCATAATGTACTTTAAGGAAGTAAAGAGATACTGGTGCCTTACATTAAAATTTGCATTTAAATACAAGAAGTAATGAAACATGTGGACAAAACTTCAGGTATGGATTCCTCACATCCAGAGAAGACAAAATGGTTATATCAACATGATTCCGGAAATGCTTGGTTGCCACATTATTAAGGCTTGCAAGTAGGATCAGTGTGCACTCCAGAATCTTCGACCGCTGGAAAATGTGCGGAGACATGTGTTATATGTTTTTTGTAATGTGTAATACACAGTGTAAGGGGAATGACGTAGGCTTGATTATCGCAACATCTGCTTAAGGATACCAGACCTAAAATAAAGATAATCTTGTGCACTTGCAACCCATAATGTAACAACCAAGCATTTCAAGATTCATGTTGAGATAACCTTTCCTTCTCTACGCATGAAGAATCCATACCTGAAGTTTTACCCATTGTTTTCATCAAACCATAAATTTTTTATATATACTGTACAGTCAAACTTGACTTATATGGTCACCTTATTAAGCAGAAACGTGCCTTTAACATAAAATATAATGCAAATCATCCTGGATTAAGCGGAAACTATCAAATACAGAACACAGAAGCCAAAATATGCCCTTAAACAGAACATTTCCAATCTTCCAGTGGATTGTTCAGCAATATTTTAACTATCTTGTACATTTTACAGAGTCTGTGATGCAAGCCCATGTATTATTTATGATAAAATAATATTCCTTGTTTCCCAGTCCCTTTGTTTTTTGGGATTAACTGTTGACTATTTCCTTCAACTGGCTAAGGAATTCATTTACTGTACGTACTCAACACTGGAATAGCTTGTCACTCATCTTTTGAATTCACCACCTATGGTTCAGTTGTGTTTCATCTTGACATTATTCTCCATACTCCCCAAGACAAAGTTCGTTTCGATGCTGTCAAGAGTGGTAACCCTTCTTTAGAAGAAGTACAGCGTATTGCCACAGTCTATGAAATGACTACTAAGACTGCAGCTGAAATAGCTACCAAACATGAAGTCGCTCACGTATCTCAGACGGCCAGCAAGCATTCTGTTCCTTCGAACCGCCAGGTCAGCTCGCTCCCTTCGAAGCATTCCCGACAGGTCCATTCTCGCTCTTCTACGAAGACACGCATTCCTCAGAAAACTCCTCAGCTCCTGTCTTCCTGCAGGGGATGTTTTAAGCATCACGAATGCCGTGACTGCCGCTTCTTCAAGTCCACCTGTGATCACTGTCATAAAATAGGGCACATCAAAACTGTCTGTCACAGTTCGCCCCGCCCTGCCCGTACTCATCCTGTGAAGAAAACTATTCAGAAGACACGACAGGACATGGAAGTTGATCAAATCAACCTCATTCTTCCTACCAGAAATTCTAGTAAGATCATCATTCCGATCGCTTTCCCAGATCACTGTACTGATTTTCAATTAGATACTGGATCGCCTGTCTCCATCATCAATCTTGCTACATATCACAGCTTAGGATTGCCGTCTTTCTCTCCTGCTGATGTCCAGCTTGTTACTTTTAACAAGAAGAAAATTGATATTAAAGGAAAAATCACGGTTCCAGCAAGATATAAAGATATTCATAAAGAGATTACATGACTGGTTGTCAATAACTACACTGCATCCAACATTCTAGGCATGGATCTTTTCAATTTATTCGGCTTTCAAGTACATGACGTCAATGTAGTCTCTGCCTTACAGCCTACCTCTGATGTCACGGATCTCCTAGAGCAATTTCCAGAAGTTTTCGACTCTACCTTAGGCACAGCCAAAGACTACACAGCTCATATCCAGCTTAAATCAGGAACCAAGCCCCGCTTTTTCAAAGCACATCCCGTCCCACTTGCACTTCAGGATCAAGTTACGCAAGAATTACAGAGATGGCTAGCAGCCGGTATCGTGGCTCCAGTTAATTCCAGTAAATGGGCCACGCCGCTCGTCGTAGTTAAAAAAGCTAATGGCAATATCCGCATTTGTGGTGATTTTCGCTCTACGATCAACTCTCAGATTGAAACCGACGTTTTTCCGATTCCCCGTCCTGAAGACTTATTTTGCTGTTTAGCCGGTGGACAGTTCTTCTTTAAAGTGGATCTCAAAGAAGCTTATCTACAGCTACTTTTAGACGAAGAATCCAAACAGTGCCTCACACTGAATACCCCTCTTGGACTTCTACAGCTCCAGCGCCTACCTTTCGGTGTCTCTTCCTCCGCTGCGATTTTCCAGCGATATTTAGCACAGCTTACCGCCTCCATTCCCGGTTGTGCTAATTACCTTGATGACATTCTTGTGACCGGCAAAGATCATCAAGATCACCTGAATAATCTGCGCCTGCTCCTCATCAAATTGAAAGAAAATGGCCTACGTGCTAATCTCGCTAAGTGCACATTCTTTCAACCCCAAGTTCAATACTTAGGTCATATCATTGATAAGAATGGCATTCGACCTAGCGAACAGAACGTCTCTGCCATTATCAACATGCCCGCACCGCAGAACATCAAACAGCTACAATCCTTCATCGGAAAAGCGAACTATTACAATAAGTTCATTCCACACTTTGCTTCAGTAGCAGCTCCTCTGAACGCCTTACGCAAGAAAGATGCTAAATTTTATTGGTCTCAGCAATGTCAACATGCCTGGCAGACCATTAACAAGGCCCTTTTCCACGCTGTCAAGCTTACTAATTTTCAGCCCAGTAAGCTCCTTACTCTCGCCACGGACGCATCTGATTATGGATTCGGCGCCGTTCTCTCCCAGAAGGATCGCCACGGACAAGAACGTCCTATAGCCTTCGCTTCCAAGACACTCAACGAACATCAACGTCACTACTCTCAAATAGAGAAAGAAGCCTTAGCTATTATCTTTGGTATTCGCCGTTTCAACGAGTATCTATATGGCAACCATTTCCTCATAATCACTGATCACAAGCCTCTTGTTCACTTATTCCATCCTGGTAATAAGATCCCTGAACATTCTCTACAGAAACTTCAGAGATGGTCAATATTTCTTTCTGACTATTCCTATCAGATTGCCTATCGTAGGCACATCCCAGCATTGTAATGCTGCTGCTCTCTCTCGCTTCCCCGTAGGTCCTGATACTACTTTCGATTCTCAAGAATCTGAATGTCTTCAGTTAGACATTGAGCTTGAAGACAGTCTCCAGTTTTCCCATTGACGCTACTTGCATCGCCAAAGCGACTGATAAGGATAGTACACTAGCTACAGTTCGTACCTATATCCGCAACGGTTGGCCTCTTCAACACAAGCTTCCTACCAGCCTTGCAGCTTATCATCGTCTTCAGCATCGTCTCACGGTTCGTTCCGGAGTAATCCTACTAGAAAGAGGCACCCTATTCCGAGTGGTTATCCCACTTAGCCTGCGCAAACAACTTCTCGACTTGTTACATGAAGGTCATTGGGGAATATCACACACCAAGCAACTCGCCCGTCAACACTGTTATTGGCCCGGTATTGACGCCGACATTGAGAAACTCGCCCGCCACTGTGAACCTTGTCAACTGCATCAGAACGCACCGTCGTCAGACCTCGCTCCATGGCCTCCTGCTACTTCTCCTTGGGAAAGAGTACACATAGACTTCGCTGGACCTTTTCTCAACTCTATGTGGCTCATAGTGATAGATTCTCTATCGAACTTTCCTTACGTCGTAGAAAAGCATTCCACTACTACAGAAGCTACCATTCGCACACTTCAGGAGATTTTTACTACTGAATGTTTACCTCAAGTGCTCATTTCAGACAATGGACCTCAATTTACTGCCACTAACTTCCAGAACTCCTGTACTCATAATGGCATTCAGCATATTCTGGCACCGCCTTTTCACCCACAATCTAATGGTGAAGCTGACCGTTTTGTCCAGACTTTCAAGAAAAACATGAAGAAAGCCGTATCTTCAGGTTTAACGAAGGATCAGGCATTGTTACAACTTCTAGGAAGATATAGGACTATGCCTGGTACCGACAACCTCACTCCAGCTCACAAGCTCCATGGACACCCTCATCGAACTTTGCTTTCTTTGTTGCAGCATCTTCCTGCCCAGCCACAGCGCTCGCAACCAAAGTTCAATGCCGCCGACAAAGTGTATGTCCGGACCAGACCAGGACCAGATCCGCCTGCGCTATCGTCCATCTCCTTCTGTTGATTCCCTTGTCACACCTCAGAAATCCATTGCAGAACGAGCTCTGGACCATCTAATCAACATGGGTTCTTTTCAGGACAATTCTACGCTCCTACGCCCAGACCAGGCTCTGGACAACACAACAAACACGACCGACTCTCCAGCCCAGCATCGCTGCCGTTGCCGCTTCGCGCCGTACCGGCGTAATTAGGAGGGGAGGGTGTTGTGTGTGTCCTCCGCCGCCTGCAAGCTGCGCAGCCCGCCCATCATCGACGTTTCGAGAGACCATGAGGTGGACTGCAGTGCGCTGACGTAATCGTCTGTGACGTCAGCCAGCGCTATAAACTGAGCGACGTTTCTGCCTCTCCAGGCACTCCTACAGTGTCCAACGACCAGACTACACCACATGTCAGACACGGAGGTACCCTCTTAAATAAGTGTTCTGAATAGGTGGACTAACTCTGGCCAGGAGGTTTCACCTCAGGACATTGCCTCATGCATCCTGCCTCCCGTATCGCCGTCGTGCATCCTGTCCTAGCATTCTGCTACTCATGAACTTTAACACAAGTTCCCTGCAAGTTCTCCAACTTCAATCCAAGCATTCTGCTATTCATGAACTTTACCGCAAGTTCCTTGCAAGTTCTACAACTCGTAACTAGCATTCTGCTACTACGGACATTTTTACAAGTTACACTTGTTATTCTACCAAGTACCAAAAGTCTTCAACTATCACGGACATTCATTCATCCGAGCAGCCTATGTTAGCAAGATAGAACTCAATGTACATATAGATAGTAAGGTGTATAGATGTAAATAGTTTTCAGACCCTCAGTCTACTAATTTATGTTATCATTGAACATGTGCAGCACATTAATCATCAAGAGAAGTTTCATTCTTTTTGTGTACATACTGTATGAAAATTTCCAATTAATAAACTTTTATGTTGTGTCTGGTATATCAAGTTCCTTGTATACAACAAATTATGATAATCCCTCAAAACTGTTTATGTGTCCTTTGAAATAGGGCAGTAAGTTTGAAAGCATAGCGAAGCTCCAGTCCTTACCCTGGAAGGTAGGGTCAATGATGCAAAGATAGCAGATACTGACAGTTTATAAAGAAAAGGTTTGGGGATAAGTGGAGAAGTAAGGCTCAGCTGCAATTCTATGTGAAAGTCTTAGATGAAGAGCCTGGATTCGACAATGAAAACAACATAAAATTAGACTGTTTGGTAGAAGAAGATGGTATTGGTATTGTTTAAAATGTATAAAACAAAATTGGATTCAAGGTTCATATAAATCTGAAGTGTTATAAGTCAATTCAACTTCTAATGTGTAATTTTAATCCCAAATAATTTACACTATGAAAAAATTTGCATCATTTTCAGATTAGAAGTGATGAATGAAAAACTTGGAACCTAAATTTGTTCTTAAATAGCTAAAATAACCTCTTTCATTGTATTGCATTGAAATTTTCAAATAAAGTATAATGGAAATATTTTTCTTTATGCACAAAATAATTTAAAATATCAGTGTGAATGGTTCAAAATGCAATGAATCCAAAATATTATTTCCAACAACCGCAGTGTTGAGCAAAAACTGATTTTCTGATCTCTATTATGTAGGTGTATGAACCTCACACTACAACTAGTTATTTCAAGTTTTTAAATTCCAGCAAGTTCGGGAGATATTCGTTTTTTATCTCCCCTGAAAAGCAATTTATTATGGACTAAGGGCATTTTGATTCAATGCTCCTCATACAGGCTTCAATTTCTGCTGCATTCTAGCGGATGTATGTTTCATTATAGGATGTTGACTTATGTAGATTGATAGTATAAATCGCCATCTCTTCACTGATATGAATGTTGACATCATCTGGTGAGAATTCCTATAATTCTTTCAATGCCTTGAAACCTCTTACAAATCGTTATTACTTGACTTAGTGTCATTTCGAAATATGATATTGCATAGTGCAGAAGGATGGCACAGTGCAGTTTAAATGAAAGAGAAGAAATTAAGTTTTAATAAATCAGACAATAACAGCACTACACCAGACTGAATTAAGCAAAGCGAAAGTGGACGCATAACATAAGGAAGGGAGGGCATGATGCATGCGGCCAAGTAATGGACGGCAAAAACCCGCTAAAGTACACACCCTCTTTCTCATGAATTAATCGTTCCATTAACCTGGGATCTGTGCTAAATGAATCTCTGAAGTATTGTTCCCGGATCTTCTGCTCAAAGTTTCCGACACAACAATTACCCTACTTTTCACTGCTGTAATGTTCTCTTACCATCCACCACCAATATACCATGGCACACGTTTCTAACATTACTTTCTTTCCCGGATCTCTACATCTCAACTTACGCTACACGTGTCTCCAACTTCTTCTATATTCAGGAACTTTCCAGTCTCTTTCCCCTCTCTCCCCTACCATTACGTCTGTTTACATCACACTCTGCCAACTATAAATTCTCGGCCATCATTTCCCTCTTCGTCAGTATGCATCAGATCAGCTCAGGACTGGAACCTATTTCGAGTCCGTCTGCATGATGGCTCTTTACTTCATTCCACCTCAAGATTCATCTATGACCCAGGTAGGGGGGAGAGACCTTTCAACTTTCTGGGTAAGCAGGTTCTTCCCAGTTCAGTTTTTTCTTATGAAGTTTGTATCTACATTGTGGCCTTTTCTGAAGTGCTAAATGATCCTGGGGACCTAATCCATGGAGTACTAAAATTTTCTGCTCTTCTTTATTTGTCCTCATATCCCCGCCCCTTTTAATCTTCGATTTGTGCCTTCAACCAAGAAGCACTGTATAGAACTCTGGACTTGGCCTGTCGTGCCGATGCGTCGAACCTAGTGAGGTCCGCTCTTCCTCTTTTTCTTTTTGAACTGTTCGAAGATATGTATTTCATGTGGTCAAGTTGGCTGGACTGTTGTATCATGGCTGCTCTTATAAACAGTGTGATATTTCTCTCTTGAATGTGTTCAGATCCTGCTGTATTTTTTCCTAATTCTCCATTGTTTATATACTGTGAGTATTTAAATTGTCAGTTCTTTTCTATATTTGAAGAAGGAAAGGTTACTCTTCTACTTATTGAGCTTTTGTGTTTTCAGGTATCTAGTCTTGTTATTCTATTTTGTTAAAGGTTTAAATTGTAATTTTCTTTAAGGATGTGCTAGCCTTTTGATCATTACTTGTTGTAAGCCATTGTTTGATTACATTTATACTCCCAGTGAGGTCAATTGCTCAATCGTTTATGTATCACAGTTCTTAATGTTGTTCTCTCTTTAAAAATATAAATAAAATTCTTGTTCCATTTCAAACACACACTAATCATTGTCATTAAGTAAATTTAATACTCGCTGAAACATTTTTTAAAATTTTTCTGCACGTCCACGGATCCCCCTCTGGTGAAGACCTAGAAATAATTATATGCTTCAACACTTCTTTATACGTATTCCTGGAATTATCTGTTTATTCTATTGTATACTTTTCCGTAGATGACATATCAAATATCACCACAGTACATCACTGCATTGTGAAACAACCCATGCAAATACAAGATCGTCACTTTCATTTCGTACAAAATGTGGAAGGTCTCTTCTCCATAACCACATTATAAAGTTAATGAATGTAAACTAAATTCTTTTGAGTCTCTACTTTAAACATTTGAAAATAATCTAAACTAAACTGTTATAATACTGAATTTTAAAGGGATAGCTGAATTCTCTTAATGGTCACATCTGAATCACTTCTGTCGACTGGGTGAAGCAGCACTCAAATGTTCCCAGTCACAGAGGGGGTTAACATGCATACAAAGCTTTGTGAGCTCTGAACTTGACTCTGTAGATGGAACTTTTATTGAAGGAAAAATGAATAGGATCCCTTCCCATTAAGGAAGATTTCAAACTGAACTTGAGCTAAATGATAACAAAAATATCAATTCACATATCGATTACCACAAGGAGTGATATAGATGTTGATTCCCATAGGGAATCTGAAATATTTGTCCCGAATGAGTAAATTTATAATACCAATACAGTTGGTCCGTTATTGGACATTATAAATTTTCCAGCTCACTCATTCCTGGTTGCCAGCGTTTTGTCCCAGTGTGCTAAATTGGGTTCATCAGTTGGTAGATAGCACACCTACCAAGACGCATGGCTAGTGCATACCGTGGAGGCCACTGAAAATGAGACAAAGTCTCTTATATTTCATTGGCACTGCTGGTGGCATCAGGTAGCCTACGCTGTGGCCTCCACAGTATGCACTAGCCATGCGTCTTGGTGGATGTGCTATTTACCACCTGATGGGCCCAACTTAGCAAACTGGGGCGAAACACTGGCAACTAGGAATGAGTTAGTTGGAAAATTTATAATGTCCAATAACGGACTAACCATATTGGTACCACAAGGAATTCGAAAATATTAGCGACCTTCTGGAAGCTAACCTCAGGAAGGCTATAATTTCCAAGACTCACATTTAGCTGACAAAGTACATTCCCTTTCATCCAATGATGTAGGAAGGCAACTAAAATTGCCAGAAATTAAGCTCCCTTCATTTGATAGCCATGCGTCTTGGTGGATGTGCTATTTACCACCTGATGGGCCAAACTTAGCAAACTGGGGCGAAACACTGGCAACTAGGAATTAGTTAGTTGGAAAATTTATAATGTCCAATAACGGACTAACCATATTGGTACCACAAGGAATTTGAAAATATTAGCGACCTTCTGGAAGCTAACCTCCTCAGGAAGGCTATAATTTCCAAGACACATTTAGCTGACAAAGTACATTCCCTTTCATCCAATGATGTAGGAAGGCAACTAAACTTGCCAGAAATTAAGCTTCCTTCATTTGATGGTGCATTAACAACTTGGCATCACTTCAGGCACACTTTTCAGAACCTGATTGTTGATAACAATGATCTGTCAAATGTTGAGAAGTTTCATCATACATTACCCTCAGTTAAAGGAGAAGCCAAGGTCGCTATTAGAAATATTGGCATTTCAGACTCCAATTCTACTGTAGCTTATGCTCCTTCGAACTAAAATAGGTGATTATTTAAAACTCGACCCAGATGAATCCAAATATGAAAGTAGAAAGGCTGTATCACCCATTGTTTTTCCCAGATTTTCATGTTTTAATTTTTAATAAAAAACTGATTCCCTTTGTAATAATACATTGAAATTTGAAATTATTTTTGTTTGTTTGCTCATGAAATAAGATTTAAATATTGAAGAGAATAACTATGAAATATAAAAAATAAAGAGATACTTAGGACTGTTCAATAAAAATATTTCATGCAATAAAAGGGAAAAAAAACACATTTTTACTAACATTTTCAAAATTTCTTTCTTAAATGCTTCTGTTAGAAACTGCCACCAGAAACCTCTTCCTTGAGGTTCCAACAGTAGTCTGCTAACATGTTCTGTACAAATTTTCCTGGATATCGTTTCTCAATGACAAATATCCTGGTGAAATTTCTCGTCGCATTCACCATTAACCACATCCAAGTTAAAGGGAGGGGGAAGGGAAGTTCAAATGCGAATGTAAAAAGTGAATTTTTAAGGACATATTGCATTCCATGCACTGATAACACATTCTTAAGTTACTTGTAGTTGTCAGCTTTCACATTTCCAAGAAAATTACAGCATACTTTTCTGAAAGCTGACCATTCGCTTTCTCTTTTTCTGTTAGCAATTCCAAAAAGTTGTCATGGTGAATAACCTCATGAATTTGTGACCCAATAAATATGCCTTCATTTATTTAACTTACTATAATTGAGTTTAGAATATTTTTTTTCTCAAACCTTAACAAAATATTTTCTTCAGCCCTAACTTTATGTGCAACAGTGGTAACAAAATCTTGTCTTTCTCAAGTAGAGGGTGATTCTTAAAATTGATCTCTCCAGGAATTAAGTTTTTTTTCATATGAGCCAATCCACAATGTTGTAATTTTTATCTTTTGCCCAGCTGTCACATTCGCAAAGAAAGCAACAAAATTTGGTAAACCCAGACTGTGCCGAACAGTATACTAATCATTTTGAGGTCTCCGCAAATCTGCCAACCATATATTTCATAATTTAACATTTTTTAATACCATATCCATATTTTCATTTGTTTCCTTCATGGTGAAAGAATACACAAAGGGTACTGATGGGTATATATTCCCATTATGCAACAGTACTATTTTTAAACAATTCTTAGATGAATCTAAAAATAGTCTCCACTGGTTTGGGTTGTGTCTCCTTCCAAATTCTTGCAGAAGGCCTTCTATATCATTGAAGTAAGTAAATTCATTACTAACAGGAAAGTCCACCACCGTAGAGTAAGTGTTAATGTTATTAACTGCCATCCTTTTATTTTGCTAGTGGCTATACGTCGCACTGACACAGATAGGCCTTATGGCGACGATGGGATACGAAAGGCCCAGGAGTTGGAAGGTAGCAGCCGTGGCCTTAAATAAGGTACAGCCCCAGCATTTGCATGGTGTGAAAATGGGAAACCATGGAAAACCATCCTCAGGGATGCCGATAGTGGGATTCGAACCCCCTATCTCCCGGATAAAAGACCACAGCCAACTCACCCGGTAGCTGCCATCCTCGGGGGTCTGGGTTCGATTCCCGGTACTGCCAGAAATTTAAGAATGGCAGGAGGGCTGGTATGTGGTTGAAATGGTACATGCAACTCACCTCCATTGGGGGTGTGTCTGAAAAGAGGTGCACCACCTTGGGAAGAGGATAGGAGTTTACTTACTAACAGGAAAAAAATGTGTCCATGATTGTTGGCGTTTCCGATACTACGCCCTAACACTATCTTGTAATAAATTCAACCCTTGCAGATGAGAACTTAAAATAATTTCGCTTGAACTTTAGAAAGATTGAGGTCTCTGTTCAGATCATTCAGTTCAGATTGGGAAATAAAGCGACGTATATTTGGATCAGGAAAATACGATCGGTGTTTTAATATGAGGGTCCAGGTTCATCATCTGAGAACCACTGCTTGGTTCAGTTTCATCCACTGTCTACTCTTTCGGAGGCTTAAGAATTGATATAAAACATCGACTTGTAGGTTTCTTGGCTGAGGGAACATCAGGATAAAATATAGAATGTTTTAATTTAGCCCTTTCAGTCCAGGTGTACAGTATACTGTACATCAAATTCATTAGCTTATAGCACCAAGAATTATTAGTGAATAGGGGAGTTCTCTATCTTGCTAGAGTCTTCTATGCTTTGTCTTTGTTTCTCAATTGGTTGAAGTGACATCTACCAACACATTAGTGAATTATGAAGATAAACAAAAAACATGGCAGACAAGCATGCTGATAGTGGAGGTAAGTGGGAAAATTTTATTCTTTATTTTTAACATTTTATTCTGTTTAGGGTAAAGTTCTGTTTGGGGGTTAAAGATAAAGGTTTGAATAGAATATGCATACTAATTATAGTTAGCCTTTCATATACCTTGACTCATAACATCCATGTATATTAGCATGTACAGTATACTGTACATGGGGTCTCAAGTGTTGCAAATAGTGTGACTGAGTTCATTATCTTTCACAAAGTTTTATTTATATACCTGGTAGTTTCTAGTAATATAGAAGAAGATTAAGTGTTGTATACTCTAGATTGTCTCTTAGAAATGTAAAAAGGAACTTTGTTTTTGTTCTCTGAGTTCCCTAAAAATATATTTTTGTTGAAATTCAGGCACATCAAGGATGAAAATGAACCCAAGTGACGTTGATATGATTTTGAAGTTGTTGGAGAATGGAGATGTGTCTGATGTGGAGGAACTAGCCAGTGATGATGAGGATGAACCACAAACCAGCCAAAAATACAGCGCATTGGTACGTTATCACATTCAGTATTATTACACATTATGAAACTCCAGTACTCTTATGGCAAACTGAGTTGCCCAAATTTTTAACTAATAATTATTAAAATACAGCTTTATTCTGCGATATATTTCAGGAGCTGATGTTGAGATGATATCTGTAAGCAGCCCAACCGAGGCAAGTGGCAATGGATATACTATTGGTACTTCTGGAGATGATGAACTTTCTGTTGAAGATATTTTCCTGACACAGAGGCCTGATATTCTGCTCCCATGACCAAACAACACTTTAATTACTTTCCTCAGGTTTGATTGGCTTGTATGTCACGTCTTTCTGAAGTGCACATATATTTGTTTTCTCTGAGTGATGGAGTACAGTCAAAATGCTAGAAATGCTGGGTTGGCACAGAAGGAGATAATGGATTTGTTAGATTTCAGGCTTCGGGTATCTGAAGCTTTTCTGAAGGTTGATAACCAATTCAAGTGTACCAAAAGAGGAAGGCTATCTACAAGCCCTGTAACATCACCTTCAACTAATAAAAAACAAACAACTGAGAGGAGACCATAGAGGGAAGTGCAGGATAGTGTTGATCACTTACCAGAGCATGATGGCAATAAAGAATCTACTCGATGCAAGAAAATTAATTGCACCCAGCGATCACACATTATCTGCAGAACGTGTGGAGTACATCTTTGTATAAATAGGAACAGGAACTGCTTTGAAGCATTTCATAAGCAATGAAATGAATGTGAATTGTTATGAAGCATTTCTTTGTCGGTAACATGTGAACAAAATATGAATATTTGTAAGTAATTTTCTGTAAACAATGAAAATATCTCAAAAATAGACAATTTCAGTTCTATAGGAATGCATGGCTTACTATTTAGTACAGTAGAAACAATGTATACCTCCAAATCCTGTCCTAAGAAGGTTGCCATCCCAAGGTAAAAGTTTAGGATTCAGCAACACTTGAGACCAAATGTACAGTATACTGTACATGATATATTTTTGTAACGGGAGGTCTCTCATCAACCAAATTTTGTAAGTACATCCCCAGTATGACCTAAATTCAAAATCCAGTCAGAAATGATGTTTCTTTCTAAACAGAAAAATTCAGGACTGAAGGGGTTAGACTACATACATACATACATACATACATACATACATACATACATACATTATGATTATAGACTGTTATGCCTTTCAGCGTTCAGTCTGCAAGCCTCTGTGAATTTACTAAATGTCGCCACAATCCTCGATTTGCAACTAGTGTTGTGGCCTCATTTAGTTATATACCCCTTATCTTTAAATTGTTAGAAACCGAGTCTAACCATCATCGTCTTGGTCTCCCTCTACTTCTCTTACCCTCCATAACAGAGTCCATTATTCTCCTAGGAAACATATCCTCCTCCATTCGCCTCACATGACCCCACCACCGAAACCGGTTTATGCATACAGCTTCATCCATCGAGTTCATTCCTAAATTAGCCTTTATCTCCTCATTCCGAGTACCCTCCTGCCACTGTTCCCACCTGTTTGTACCAGCAATCATTCTTCCTACTTTCATGTCTGTTACTTCTAACTTATGAATAAGATATCCTGAGTTCACCCAGCTTTCGCTCCCGTAAAGCAAAGTTGGTCTGAAAACAGACCGATGTAAAGATAGTTTCGTCTGGGAGCTGACTTCCTTCTTACAGAATACTACTAATCGCAACTGTGAGGCCACTGCATTAGCTTTACGACACCTTGATTTAATCTCACTTACTATATTACCATCCTGGGAGAACACACAACCTAAATACTTGAAATTATCGACCTGTTCTAGCTTTGTATCACCAATCTGACATTCAATTCTGTTGAATTTCTTACCTACTGACATCAAATTAGTCTTCGAGAGGATAATTTTCATACCATACTCATTGCACCTATTTTCAAGTTCCAAGATATTAAACTGCAGGCTTTTGGCACAATCTGCCATTAAGACCAAGTCATCAGCATAGGCCAGACTGCTTACTACATTTCCACGTAACCGAATCCCTCCCTGCCATTTTATACCCTTCAGCAGATAATCCAACAAAGGTGAAAGATTACAGCCTTGTCCAACCCCTGTAAGTACCCTGAACCAAGAACTCATTCTACCATCAATTCTCACTGAAGTCCAATTGTCAACATAAATGCCTTTGATTGATTTTAATCATCCACCTTTAATTCCATAGTCCCCCAGTGACAAACATCTTTTCCCTCGGTACCCTGTTGTATGCTTTCTCTAGATCTACGAAACATAAACACAACTGCCTATTCCTCTCGTAGCATTTTTCAATTACCTGACGCATACTAAAAATCTGATCCTGACAGCCTCTCTGTGGTCTGAAACCACACTGGTTTTCATCCAACTTCCTCTCAATGATTGACCGCACCCTCCCTTCCAAGATGCCAGTGAATACTTTGTCTGGTATACTAATCAGCGAGATACCTCGATAGTTGTTGCAATCCTTCCTGTTCTCTTGCTTATAGATAGGTGCAATTACTGCTTTTGTCCAATCTGAAGGTACCTTACCAATGCTCCATGCTAATTTTACTACTCTATGAAGCGATTTCATCCTGCCTTCCCACTATACTTCACCATTTCAGGTCTAATATCATCTATTCCATCTGCTTTATGACAATGGAGTTTATTTACCATCCTTTCCACTTCCTCAAGCGTAATTTCACCAACATCATTTTCCTCCTCCCTATGAGTTTGGCTGTTCGCAACACCACCAGGATGATTTCCTTTTACATTGAGAAGATGTTCAAAATATTCCCTCCACCTCTCCAAGGATTCCCTGGGATCTATTATGAGTTCACCTGAATTACTCAAAACACTGTTCATTTCCTTTTTCCATCCTTTCCTAAGATTCTTTATTACTGTCCAGAAAGGTTTCCCTGCTGCTTGACCTAGCCTTTCCAGGTTATTACCAAAATCTTCCCACGACTACTTTTTGGATTCAACAACATTTGTTTCGCCCTGTTTCTTTCATCTACGTACAAATCCCTGTCTGCCTCGGTCCTTGCTTGGAGCCATTTCTGATAAGCCTACTTTTTACATTTACAAGCTGCTCTTACTTCATCATTCCACCAAGATGTTTGCCTTTTCCCATCTTTACACACAGTTGTTCCTAGGCATTCCCTTGCTCTTTCTACTACAGCATCCCTGTATGCCACCCATTCACTTTCTATATCCTGAACCTGCTTACTGTCTACTGTTCAAAATTTCTCACCAATCATATCCATGTACTTCTGTCTAATTTCCTCGTCCTGGAGATTTTCTACCCTTATTCGTTTGCAGACAGATTTCACTTTCTCTACCCTAGGCTAAGAGATACTTAGTTCACTACATATCATAAAGTGGTCTGTATCATCGAAAAATCCCCGGAAAACTCATACATTCCTAACAGATTTCCTGAATTCAAAGTCGGTTAAGATATAGTCTATTATGGATCTGGTACCCCTAGCCTCCCATGTGTAGCGGTGAATAGCCTTATGCTTGAAGAATGTATTCATAACTGCTAAACCCATACTGGCACAGAAGTCCAGCATACACTTCCCATTCCCATTAGCTTCCATATCTTCCCCACACTTACCAATCACCCTTTCGTATCCTTCAGTTCTCTTCGCAACTCTCGCATTGAAATCGCCCATTAGCACTATTCTGTCCTTGCTGTTGACCCTGACCACGATGTCACTCAATGATTCATAAAACTTGTCAACTTCATCCTCTTCTGGACCCTCACATGGTGAATACACGGAGACAATTCTCGTCCTAATTCCCCCAACTGACAAATCTACCCACATCATTCGCTCATTTAGGTGCCTAACAGAAACTATGTTGCGTGCAATGGTATTCCTGATAAAGAGCCCTACCCCAGACTCTGCCCTTCCCTTTCTAACACCCGTCAAGTACACTTTATAATCTCATATCTCTTCCTCGTTATCTCGCCTTACCCGAATATCACTTACTCCTAGCACATCCAGATGCATCCTCTTTGCTGACTCAGCCAGTTCTACTTTCTTTCTTCCATAAGCCCCATTAATATTGGTAGCTCCCCATCGCCATCGAATTACATTTCGTTCGCCAAGTTGTTTCTAAGGAGTCCCTCGCCTGTCAAATGGGAGTGGGACTCCGTTACTCCCATAGGTCCGAGGCCTGCTTAAAATGTTCTGAGCTCAGTAAATTCATGAAGCAGGATGCTACCCTACTTGCACATAGTCCAAGTGAGGATCTCTACTCTAACGGGTTATGGACCACCAGTAAATTGTATAGTCCTAGCCGCCTGAGCACAAGGAGGGCCACGACTCAGAATATGTCCGAGATGCCCACTCCCATTCCATAGCAACTGGTATCCCGACTCTCAGGACCACTTACTAGGCCACTCAGCCGTTGCCCATGGTTCACGAACTAGGACGTGACTACAGTAACAAACAGCCATGAACCATGATTTAGACTAGTTTGTTAAAAAGAAGTAACAATCCGTAGTATGATCTTTCTGTTCTGTCCAAATTACAGTGTTTCCGAAGGCCACTGATTTGTGCGTTCTATTATGCCAACCACGTAAAGTTCATAAACAAAAGCAATGAATTTTACCTGGTGCCCAGATTTTCCCTTGTCTACTTTACTTCCAAAATGCAACTCATATATGCTCTTTTTCACTATAGGAGTGATTAGTATTTCTCTGTAACTTTGGAGTAAATTCCCCGCAAACATAACAAAACAATTTCAGGTTATTTACACATTTAAGTGACATGGCAAACTCATTAATTGAGTTATAATATATTTCCTTATAAAAACAATTATGATGAATGCTTTTATCATTTTGTTAAAATACAACTTACCCTATACACAATATTATATTAACGATTTTAAAAAACATACACAAACATCAAATACCGCTACTCGCGAAGTGATCGGAAAGGAAGTTAAGACTTGACTAACCAACAAATGGACAAATTTCAACAGAGAAAGAGGAAATTACTCTACTGCCATATGTTTCCTCAACAAAATACTGTACTAAGTGCCAGTCATAAACATACAAGGTCGCTAAAACAGTCTTGTCCATTTACTAGGGACCAACCGCTAAGCCAGATGAGGAGACCTGAAACCATAAACTATAAATGTGGGTGTTCTGCAAACAATTTAGGTAATACAGGAAAACAGATGTGATATTTGTTATCAGCACATCTGAATTCATAAGGATCACTTAGTTTTATTTAGAGGAGCATTTCATTGTTTATCAGTGTTATCACTTGAGGATGCAATGTATTGTTGTTCCTAGAATAACTGGCAATATCCCCGACTCACATATCAATTACAAGGATTGGGACATTCCATAGGATGTCACTCTCGCTGATTCTGACTTTCACATCCCTCAGGCTACCAACTTACTGACTGGCGCACAGTTTTTTCTTACAGCCCCTGAAACCCTGAAGAAAAAACCAAGAACGGTACCCATATCTACAGAACATGCAGCTAGGATGGCTTCTCAGCGGAGAATATTCACAACTCAATAGATGAAGGGATGATGAGACACCAACCAAATCATTCTTCATCAGATCTGATCTCAACTTAGAAATACAAATTCAGAAGGCAGTGAATCGTGTCACACACTCGCCTGAAGAGAAGGAATGTGAAGCCCATTTCAAGAACACCACAAGGAAACTACAAACTCAAGACGACTTTCGTCGAAATAACATCATCGTCACGAGAGAGTACCAGACCCTTGGACACATGATGGAACTTCAGGCAGAATCCGTTAAAAGAGGAAAATATCATACACCTCATCACGCTGTTATCAAGCATTCAAGCGGCACTACTAAAACGAGTCATATTTGACGGATCAGCATGGACTGACAACGGTACATCCTTAAACGATGTTTTGATGGTATGACCGACAATCCAAAAAGATTTGTGCTCAACAGTCATGAGATACTGCACTCACAACATTGCCTTCATTGCTGAAATTGAAATGATATATCACCAGATAATGGTTCATCCTAAACATCAACTCCTTTAACACTGTCACATACGGCACATCTGCAGCATCAGTTCTGTCTACAAGATGTCTACAGAAACTAGCACTCGAAGAAGCGTCCAAATTCTTGACAGCGGCCGCGATCCTCAAGCGTGAAGGTAGTACAGTAGGAGAATTTGGATTGGGACAAAGGAACGAAAGAGGAAGTCGGCTGGTTGAATTCTGCATTGATCATAATTTAGTCCTTGCCAATACTTGGTTCAAACACCACAAACGACGGCTGTATACGTGGACGAGACCTGGAGACACTGGAAGGTATCAAATAGACTACATTATGATTAGGCAGGGATTCAGAAACCAGGTGTTGGATAGCAAAACTTTCCCAGGAGCAGACGTGGACTCTGACCACAACTTGTTGGTCATGAAATGCCATCTGAAGTTGAAGAAATTGAAGAAAGGAAAGAATGCAAAAAGATGTGATCTAGACAAGTTGGAAGAAAAGAGTGTGAGGGATTGTTTCAAGGAACATGTTGCACAAGGACTAAATGAAAAGGCTGAAGGAAACACTATAGAGGAAGAGTGGAGAGTCATGAAAAATGAAGTCAGTAGGGCTGCTCAAGAAATGTTAGGAAGGAAGAAAAGATCAACTAGGAATCAGTGGATAACTCAGGAGATACTAGACCTGATTGATGAACGACGAAAATACAAGAATGCTAGAAATGAAGAGGGCAGAAAAGAATACAGGCGATTAAAGAATCAAGTGGATAGAAAGTGCAAGGGAGCTAAGGAAGAATGGCTGAAGAAGAAGTGAAAGGATGTCGAAGGCTGTATGGTCCTTGGAAAGGTAGATGCTGCGTACAGGAAAATCAAGGAAACCTGTGGAGAAAGGAAATCTAGGTGTATGAATATTAAGAGCTCAGATGGAAAGCCACTTCTAGAGAAAGAAGACAAAGCAGAAAGATGGCAGGAGCATATCCAACAGTTGTATCAAGGTAAAGATGTAGATAATTTGGTTCTGGAACATGAAGAGGCTGTTGATGTTGATGAAATGGGAGACCCAATTTTGAGGTCAGAGTTCGACAGAGCTGTGAGTGACCTAAATAGGAACAAGTCCCCTGGAATTGCTGACATTCCCTCTGAATTACTGACTGCCTTAGGAGAAACCAGCATGGCAAGGTTATTTCATTTAGTGTGCAAGATGTATGAGACAGGAGAAGTCCCATCCGATTTTCGGCAGAATGTTGTTATACCTATTCCCAAGAAAGCCGGTGCTGACAGGTGTGAAAACTATCGCACCATTAGTTTAGTATCTCATGCTTGCAAAATTTTAACACGTATTATTTACAGAAGAATGGAAAAACAAGTTGAAGCTGAGTTGGGAGAAGATCAATTTGGCTTCAGAAGAAATGTAGGAACACATGAAGCAATCCTGACTTTACGTCTGATCTTAGAGGATCGAATCAAGAATCACGTATATGGCATTCGTAGATCTAGAAAAGGCATTCGATAATGTTGATTGGACCAAGCTATTTAAGATTCTGAAGATGATAGGGATCAGATACCGAGAACGAAGAATTATCTACAGTCTGTATAAAAATCAGTCTGCAGTGATAAGAATCGAGGGCTTTGAAAAAGAAGCAGCAATCCGGAAAGGAGTGAGGCAAGGCTGCAGTTTGTCCCCTCTCCTTTTCAATGTTTACATAGAACAGGCCATAAAGGAAATCAAAGAGAAATTTGGAAAGGGAATCACAGTCCACGGAGAGGAAATCAAAACCTTGAGATTTGCCAATGATATTGTTATTTTATCTGAGACTGCAGAAGGTCTCGAGAAGTTGCTGAATGGTATGGATGAAGTCTTGGGTAAGGAGTACAAGATGAAAATTAATAAGTCCAAAACAAAAGTAATGGAGTGCAGTCGAACGAAGGCAGGTGATGTAGGAAATGTTAGATTAGGAAATGAAGTCTTAAAGGAAGTAGATGAATATTGTTACTTGGGTAGTAAAATAACTAACGATGGCAGAAGTAAGGAGGACATAAAATGCAGACTAGCACAAGCAAGGAAGAGCTTTCTTAAGAAAATAAATTTGCTCACTTCAAACATTGATATCGGAATTAGAAAGATGTTTTTGAAGACTTTCGTGTGGAGCGTGGCATTGTATGGAAGTGAAACATGGATGATAACTAGCTCAGAAAGAAAGAGAATAGAAGCTTTTGAAATGTGGTGTTACAGACGAATGCTGAAGGTGAGATGGATAGATCGAATCACAAATGAAGAGATACTGAATCGAATTGGTGGGAGGAGATAGATTTGGCTAAATTTGACGAGAAGAAGAGATAGAATGATAGGACACATCTTAAGACACCCAGGACTTGTTCAGTTGGTTTTTGAAGGAAGTATAGGCGGTAAGAACGGTAGGGGTAGACCAAGGTATGAATATGACAAGCAGATTAGAGCAGATGTAGGATGCAATAGTTACGTAGAAATGAAAAGTTTAGCACAGGATAGGGTGGCATGGAGAGCTGCATCAAACCAGTCTACGGACTGATGACTCAAACAACACAAGACTCTTACAGCTAAAAAACATGTTATGTTTTAATATGGCTGATGATGACCCCGAGTAGGGTTCAAACTAGTAAATACTGTAAATACAACTTAGTATTCATTAGGTGGAAAACTCTACTGTGCATTATTTATATGTTACATATAGTGTTCCAATAGTCCTGAATTGCTGAACACCATCCCAGAAAGCTTATGATAAACTAAACACTCGTAACTGACAACATTAGTGACATGGTAAAGACCATAGTGTTGACTTGGCATATGTCCACAGACAAGTTTCAAATAAATTGTAATGCAAATTTACAAGAGTTAAAGAGTGATCTTCTTATTCTTCTTCTTCATGGGGTATCTAAATATTAGTTCCTAATTAGCGTTGACCTCTAAGACTTTTGCTACCAAGTTTTTCCTTCATTCCCACCTAGATATACCCGCTCCCTTCACAAAGCTGCAGGTTGTTCTTATTGGGTCTTCTTGGATTTTTTCTCTGTCTTCACCTGGTAGTCCTAGAGTTGAGAATGATTCTACCCAGTGCCTCACATTTGAAAAGTATGTGTTCAGCTGATTCCTTTGTTTCATTGCATTTCCTACATATGTTGTCTCTTATTACTCCAATTCTTTTTTTTTTTTTTTTTTTTTTTGCTAGGGGCTTTACGTCGCACCGACATTACTCCAATTCTATGTAGGTATTTTTTTTTTTTTTTCAGATGGCAGTGTCCTGTCAACAGTCCTACTACCCATCTTATATTTTCTCTGCTGAGTTTCAACAGCTCTTTAGTATGCTTCTTGTTTAGTCCTTTTATAATTTCCTTTGCAAGCCTGCATCCTGGAGTATTTTTCCAGTTTTCCATTTGTTCCTTTTGTACCCATTTTCCTATGTAGTATCGGGCTTGTCCACAGGAAATCCCGCATACAGGTTCTGGGCCTACAAAATGTGTTTCTGCCCCTTTCCTGGCCAGTTTATCTGCCTTTTCATTTCCTTCTATACCTGTGTGCCCTGGTACCCATATTATTTTGACAATGTTGTACTTTGAGAGCTTCAGGAGAAGCGAGTGGCAATACCAGACAATACTGGATATTATCCGGACTGCCTCTAGTGCCTTAATGGCCGCTTGGCTGTCCGTAAAAATGATAATGTTCTTATTCCTATAGTTCATTTTCAAATTTTCATGACACGTTGTGATAGCTATCATTTCAGCTTGAAAGACTGTAGTGTGTCTGCCCAGGCTCATCTGGATTGATCTCTCAGGTCTTCCCCCGTTCATCCCTCCTCCTGTGCCATCCACAGTCTTTGAGCCATCAGTCCACCACACTAGGTATATCTTCTTTTTCAGTATTCCATTTGTTGATATCCCAGTCTTCATTTTTTATTATCTGGGTCTCAAATGGTTTTTCAAAGTTGTACTTTGGTATCATATGATCAGAAGGCGTGTGTAGAATTTCCTCTGTTATTACTCTGTAAAAAGTGATACGATGTTTATAAAGATAATGATGTTCTCAACAATATCCTCCACTTTGACCCAAATGGATTTTTAAGTCCTGTAGTAATCAGCTTCAAGGATTTCATGCAACATATCTGGCAGGAAGGGTCAGGACGGGATGACCCTTTAACCAGTGGCGGCTGGTGTATAAAATCAGTTGTGTGCTATAACCCATTTCCACCCCCCACCCCCCAAATAAAAATATTTAGAAACACATAGAAAAACTCACTCAGTGGCGATAAATGAAGTCAATATGTCGCTCCTTCTGGCTACAGAATTTGTCGATCACCCTAGCGTTGAACCCCTCCATGCTGGAGACCATTTTCTTCTCAGTGAAGAGCATTGCTAGGGAACTTAGTCTTTCTTGTAACATGGTGTTCTGCAGAAATGTCTTGATCCTCTTCAGTGATGAGAAACATCTCTCAGGCTCTGAAGTAGTCATGGGTGTTGTTACTAGTATCTTCAGAAGCTTAGTTATTTGACAGAATGTACCTTGCAGATTACTAGAAATTATGAACTGCAGAAGTGGAACTGCCCCACCAATATTCTTAAAATCTGGCCTACAATACAGAACCAACAGCTCTGTTCTGAACCTTTTCTTTTCCACCATGCTATAGATCTGGACAGTCACATCAAGTTCTTTTTCAAGAAACATTTTAGAAAACCATTCAAAGTTGGTGGACTCCAACAATTTTGCTGCTACCAGATGATCCAAGGTTTGGAAGCGATCAAGGGCCTCACGTGTTATTCTATCACACACTTCCTTGTCGTCAGGACACCAACATGATAGTTTCCTGCGCTTGTTTTCTGAAGCACACGTTCCTTCAGAAGTACTGGCAATGTTTTTTTACAGATTCCCTTATGTTGTTTATCACTTGAATGAAGTGTAACAAAGCATATTTTATTTTTACAGCATCGGCTATTCTTGACTGCAACTGGTTGTACATAATGTCCACATGTGGCATCAATTTATGAAAAAATGATAGCCAAAAGATAAATTTCTCATCTTCTAAGCTACGACGAAGCCCGTTTGCTTCAAGGCAAGTTTTATAGGATGGGGTTTTCTCCAACATAAATACTCTTTTATGGAATCACTTTGTTCATACACCATATTTACAGTGCGCTACCTGAAATTCCATCTAGTCGCTGGTCCTGTTGGAATTCTTCGAGCTGTCAGTTTCTAAAGCAGACATCCGTTGTGGCAACCTTGAAAAGAAAACAGGGAACGCTGAAAGGTGAGCGAAGAACACCCTAGCTGACTGATTCTGCGAAGCAGCATGTTCCATTGTCAGATTCAGCTGGTGTGCATAGCAGTGGATGTAATGTAAGTTGAGATAGTAGGCTTTTATCTTTGCTTGCACTCCACCTTTACCACCACTCATTACTGATGCCCCGTCGTATGTCTGCGCAATAACTTTGTGCAGTGTACTTTTAAACATGTTGTTAATTTCATTTAAAATGCATGATGCAAGAGCATCCGCATCCTGACCTTCTGGTTTAAAGAAGCCCCAAAATTGGTCGTATGGAATACCATCTTTTTCACACCGAAATACCAACACTAACTGCATCTGCTCTGAAATATCGGTAGTTTCATCAGCCATTAGGCTAACAAAATCTGCTTGCTGTATTTCTTCTGCTATCACTTTTCTGCAGGTCTCAAGCATGCAGTCCAACAGCGCGTTCTGGATGCTTTTTGAGGTCCCTTTGAAAACTCTATTAGATTCAATGTGCTCCTTTACTGCACTGTCTATGCTAGAAATTAAATCTACTAGGCCCAAGAAAACACCAGGATTATCGGAACTATCACCTTCGTTGTGTCCCCTTAAACCTAATTCAAACGCACCGCAAAACATAATGCACTTGATAGCACATGCCTGTTCTTTTCCGCTTGTTGACTGTGCTTTTCTTTTTATTAGTGATAAGCACGGCTTAAAAATTTTGCAATATTAACCCTTCCTAAAGCACTTAAGTTTAAAGAATTATTAATGTGTTTCTCACTGTCATGCTTCTGAATTAAAGCGTTTAGATGTCCAAGATCTTTAACACCCACTATTCCCTAAGAACCGCTATTGCCAAAACACAAACACGGAAAACAGAAGAGGGCATTTCTAATATCACATCCGCACACCTAATCGTTTTTATACTCTTTTCTCTTAAATTTTCTAGTGTATGGAGTTTTATTAGAGATGCCTTTCTGAGCAATATCTAAATCTGGGGTAGGTCTACCTAACTTCTTTACCTAAATTTTTTCTTCCATAATTCTGGTTGAAAATCTTCTTTTCAAGAGGCTCTCCACTGTTTTTTCCATTCGGTACTAACACTCAAATAACCTCAACACATATACACATTCCTCATACAAAACTAATTAAGCACATAATAACACCTGCAATGACAAAACATTCACAAACTCAGAAACACTTTGTGTGAGCGTGGAAAAACAGAACTTCTCAATGTTATTATCGTTCATCGATTTACAAATGTGGCTATGGAATGGGCAAGTTGGGAGTATTAAAAGATTTGGCGGGAACAGCTGATGCCGTCCTCTACAGAATTTTGTTTTCCCGTTTGTTTTGAGCGATTCCCTCTTAATACTACCACTGAATCCTGCCATGCTCTCATTTCGGTCAAAATGCAAGTGTAATCGCTGATCAGTGCTGCCTCTCTGTGGTCGAACGAAGAATCGCTAGGAGGTGATGTCTTGGCTGTTCTTTCCACAGCATATCGGAAGAGTTGGGCACACATGCGCAATAGGCAGAATTCCTGCTTTCTGGCAAAAATCTTAACGAATTCTCGCTGAGCTGTATACGCACAGCCTCCGGAGTGGGACGCACGACAACTTACCTGATTGTGAGGGGAGTTGAATGATTTCCTGTTCTTTGACCGATGTCTTTTTCAATGCACTGTATTTGATTGTACTAGATAACCTTATTAAAGTAATTTATTTTGAAATATACAATGTGCTGCAGCTCCTCAGCACATAAGGTACGGCCGCCCCTGCCTTTAACAGCTGAATTACTTTATATGTGGTTGAAGATATATCGATGATGTACAGGCCAATTGACGTAACCCTCTTGAATTTCCAAATTGAGGTTATGTGTGAATCAAGTAGTTAACACTGTAACACACATTATCGTAAATTGGCGTAACTCTCAACACCTTCCTTCAATGCAAAAAAAAAAAAAAAGAAAGAAAGAAAGTTGATGGCATAACTCCACACATGGCAAGGTCAGGCAAGCCACTTCGTGTAACCAACTAGTCATAACCTGCAGTTAACAGTAGGTTGTACCAGACAACTGGCGTAAGCCACTATACTTGTGACAGCCAAGTCTCTTGATCTCACAAGCCTGCGGAAGCCAGCTGGCGTAACACAGTGCCTATCTTTGTTGTCACTAAAAATAACTACCGGTACATAGTTCGGTAATAGTACTTTTGTCATACGGTATACAAATACTTATTAGTATACGATGCTAATTCAGTTTAGCTGTGAATTTCAGTGTTACTTCTGTGAGGGTATTTATTTAAATAAATCAGAATAGAAAATTTGAGTTTTGTAACAGTTTTCTTACTATTAATGATCATTCTTTCACATAATGAACAACTTACCGTTATTATTATTATTATTATTATTATTATTATTATTATTATTATTATTATTATTATTATTATTTATTTCGATTAGTGTAACCCAAAATATACATTGTTGTAACTAATATTGAAGTTGTATCAGTCCCAGTCAAATAGTGTAACCCTCAAATTTCATGTTAAAGAATTAATTTCAAGAAACTGTATGATCCCACACCATATACTCCAATAGACTACAAACTTAGATGTATTATAGAATTCAAATAAACAACAATCAAGAAAGATCAATGTCTGTAGTGAGATGCAAACTGTTTTCTTGTCTCTCCTGAAAAATGCTTTTTGTGGCGTATGCCATTTGGCCTGTACACCATTGATATAATCAGATCCCTACGTCCCATAGCATCAAGGTTCCAAGGTATATTCTCGCGGAAGGAAAAATTGAAATGATACACCGCCAGATAATGGTTCATCCTAAATATTGACACTTACAGTGCATCCTATGGACAGAACATCCTCAGGATTATCTAGAATTGTATGCTCTTTATGCTGTATACAGCACATCTGCAGCATCATTTCTGTCCACAAGATGTCTACAGCAACTAGCACTCGAAGAAGGGTCAAAATTCTTGAGAGCAGCCGCGATCCTCAAGCGCCACCACTACGTTGATGACTGTCTTTCTGGAGCAGATACCTTACAAGAAGCCCTGCGAATCGAATTACATCATCATCTTAGTCGTCCAAGATTTCCATTGCTGAAATGGTGTTCTAAGAGCCCTGAATTATTGGACACCATCCCAGAAAGCTTACGAGAAACTCAACACTTGTTAACTAACAAAATTACTGACAGGGTAAAGACCTTAGGGTTGACTTGACATCCGTCCACAGACAAGTTTCAAATAAGTTGTAATGCAAATTTACAAGAGTTAAAAGAGTTAAGAGGAAAAATGTCCATAGACAAACACAGTTTCTGTGATGCTTCACACCACGCCTATGGCGCCTTTATTTAAGTGAGATCTGTAAACAACAAAGGTGACGTTCTTATCAGGTTGTTATGTGCAAAATCGAGAGTCACACCTTTAAACGAGTCTTAATTCCCTGACTAGAATTGTGGGGTGATTTACTGCTCCTTCATCTCCTGAAGAAGACACTTGCCTTTCTACATCTGTCATTCACTAAGATACTTTTTTTTCCTTCTTTTTTTTTTTTTCTTGCTAGTTGCTTTACGTCGCAACGATACAGATATGTCTTATGGCGACAATGGGACAGGAAAGGGCAAGGAATGGGAAGGAAGCGGCCGTGGCCTTAATTAAGGTACAGCCCCAGCATTTGCCTAGTGTGAAAATGGGAAACCACGGAAAACCATTTTCAGGGCTGCCAACAGTGGGGTTCGAATCTACTATCTCCCGAATACTGGATACTGGCCGCACTTAAGCGACTGCAGCTATCGAGCTCGGTGCACTAAGATACAACTTTGGACTGACTCGACGATTGTATTAGCATGATTAAATGTGTGCCCCACAAAATGGAAGATGTCTGTAGCAAACAGGGTTGCAGAAATTCAAAAGATTGTTCCTTCAAATCACTGGTCTCATGTTAACTCACAGGATAACACAGCAGATCTCGTCTCACATTGTAATAAAGCAACAGACATTAAGAACACCATGCTGTATTAGCACAGTCCAGCCTGGCTATGCTTAGACCCCAAAATGCCAATACGGAATGATTCTAATATTTTATAATTAGATCCCTCAGTTTGGCTGAAACAAAAAAAAGCTGACTCCAACCCTAACAAGATCCCAGATCAAAGAATACTAACTTTGCTTGTTGTTATGCAACATAACTCCTCATTTCTGAACACATTTTCTTCGTTGAACGGACTACTTAGGACGATTAGCTATTGCATCAGATTTCCTTCCAACTGCAAGCGAAAACTCGGTGAGTGCAACAGGTCCCCATTAAGATCTCAAGAAATAATTCATGCCCTCAATGTGTGTGTCAAGATATGTCATATCATTAAATGATTTGATGCCTCAAGCAAGGAAAGAACACTCACTCAGCTAGCAAAATTAGGAATTTAAGCCCAACTCTAGACGAACATGGCTATCACTGGGTTGGAGGAAGACTGTACAATGCATCATCTGTCACTTTTGAAGCTAAACATCAACTCATATTGATGATGATTTATTAGGAGCTTGTACCGGGCCGGTTGACCATACGGTCAGGGGCACGCGGCTGTGAGCTTGCATCCGGGAGATAGTGGGTTAGAATCCCACTGTCGGCGGCCCGGAAGATGGTTTTCCGTGGTTTCCCATTTTCACAACAGGCAAATGCTGGGGCTGTACCTTAATTAAGGCCACGGCCACTTCCTGCCAACTCCTAGGCCTTTCCTATCCCATCGTCGCCGTAAGACCTATCTGTGTTGGTGGGACGTAAAACAACTACAAAAAAAAAAAAAAAAACTTATATTTCCTCCTCCCGAAACTTATTATTTCAAATGAACATCAAAGATTAATTCACGCTGGATTCCAACTCCTGATATCATCATTACAAGGAAGATAAAGAATTTCAAGAAGTCAGCAAATTATTAAGGGCGCATTCATTCATGCTTGCCATGCTACAAATGAAAATCAACAACAAATCAACAGAAAATTGCAAATCTTCCCAAGCAACTAATCACTCCTGCAAGACCATTCCTGAATCTGGAAGTAGACTATGCCGGTCTATATTTTAATAAGAAAAGGAACACTCCGTAGTAAATGAATTGGCAAGCCCTACATCGCAATCTTCACTTGCTTTGCTGCAAGAGATGTACATTTGGAATTTGTCTTGGACATTACAACGGATACATTCATGGCAGCAATGCGACGTTTCATATCACGCACAGGATGTCCATCAAATATCTATACTGAGTGGCCAAAAGTCGTGGGAAGACACTGAATATGATGTTAATAACGAGTTGCTCATCCGTGAGCCCTCAAAACGGCAGCAATACAGCGAGGCATCGATTCAACAAGGTATTGGAATCGTTCTGGAGGGATCTGGACCTACGCATCTTGCACTGCTACCCACGATTGTTCTTGTGTAGTTAGTGCAGGATTCATGGAGCGTACACTAGCATCAAGAGCATCCCATAAATGCTCGAACGGACAATGATCGGGGTATCTGGAAGGCCAATCCATGGCCATAACTTCACTGTAGTGCTCCTCCAACCACCTGTGTGCCACCACAGAGCAGTGACATGGTGCATTGTCCTGTTCAAAACTGGCATCACCATCAGGGTACTCTAGGGCCAAAAAGGGATGCAGATGGTCAGAAAGAACGTCTACATGACGTCCACCTGTCAGCGCTCCCTGCAGCCAGACAATGAGCCCCAATTGTGACCATGAGAATGCTGGTCCGACCAGAACTGAGACACCTTACACCTGGAAGCAACCTTGTTGAGACGCAGGATCCATATTTTCATGGGGCATACACCACACTCTCATGCGGCCATCAGCTCAATACAACTGGAACCAGGATTCACCGGACCATAGCACACACCGCCACTCTTTTCCACGCTCCATTGCCGATGTTCACAGGCCCACGTACGTCGCTGAGCTCTGTGCTGAGGTCTCACCAAAGGGACATGAGTTGGTCGTTGGCTGGTGAAGCCTATGCACTCTAGTTGCCACCTTACAGTCCTGGTAGAAATGGGTTCCTGACTCCCAACATTCAATTGGGCATTGAACTGACTCACAGTAGCCCGTCGAGTGCCCTGTGTAGCTCTGCAGAGGAGACGTGATGTCCATTCATTAAACACCTTTGGTCTTCCTGCACGGCAGTTTACGTGGGTGGTAAGATTCTCTCTGCAACACTGAAGATCCACCCTCGACACTGCTGACCTCGGAAACCTAAATTTTCATGCAATTTCCGCAATGCTATGGACCATGCGCCGTGCCCCAAGGATCATCCCACGTTCAAAGTCGGTTAACTTGTGACGTGTTGCCATCTTCACAACACTGGTGTCTGTGACAGACTGCTCAGCTACGCCGCAGCTACCCGCAACGCTCAGGGATCATTACACATTATAAACTTCATATTAGAGCCCGTATTGTCAAAGTATCAACTTGTAAAAATTTTAATGTTATAATTCCACCTTTACAATACTGTAATTGTCTTTATTAAAAATACTACATTAAATTATACTCATGAAACACGTTTCGTCCTCTTATGGGACATCTTCAGTCACAAATACAAAACATTAAAAATAAGGCGAGGACACGCTGAAATAAGTAAATAAAAAGTCTTTGTATCCTGTGACGTGACGTGATGTCGTCTTGTCAATCTTCAATATTAAAATGGTCCGGCGTGAACATGATATGAAGCATGAAGTCCAATTAAAATCATAGGTTAAAATTGTTGTTCAAAACAATGAATTGTCAATTATTAAACAACGTAAGTGGCTGTGCGAATAAAATTATGTGCACATTGTACATAAAACAGTGTTGTGGTAATGCCACATTAAAATAGCTTTCTTGATTAGGAGGTGGAGTTATACTGATGATGCAAGTTGAACTTAATTGTGTGTTGACAATAGGGGCCTAAAAAAAAAAGAAAAAAAAAATATTAATGAAATGAAGAATAAATTCAATTAAAATGTGAACTAAGTACCCATCCAGTCACTCACCTCCTTGCCCGTCCTACGTCGACCACTCCACCTCAAGTGCTAAAGCTAACTGAGTGACGACCTCGAAGGTCATTGAGGATTGACTGTGAGGGGAGGTTGAGGGGAGTTTGATGTAAGGGGAGAAGCGTATTACTCACGCGCCTTCGTGAAAATAATTTATTGATTAACTCCTCCTATCCAGGGATCATACGCGAAACATTTTCTAGTGGGACACCCATTCCTGTGACTTTTGGCCAGTCAGTGTATAGTGACAATGGTACTAATTTCATCGGTGCTGTGAAGGAGCTGAAAGAAATGCAAGAATTTCTGCAAGACTCTGACCAAACAGATAAATATTTTTGAAGCTGCAGCCACAAAGGGGATCAACTGGCATTTCATCCCTCCATCAGCACCACATTTAGGCGGAGTTTGGGAGTACATGGTGAAATCTTTCAAGTACCATCTGCGAAGAACCTTTGAAGAACTAACTACCCTTTCATCCCAAATAGAGGCCTGTCTGAATTCTTGTCCTCTTATAAGACTCAGCGATGATCCCAGACTTATCTTGTCTAACTCCACCACACTTCCTAATTGGTGAGCATATCATAGCACTTCCTGATCATGACCTTATTCAATATTCTATGAACAGACTTTCCAGATGGCAACAACCGCAAAAGATGACCCAGGACTTCCGGAAAAAATGGCAGAGGGAATACATTAATACTCTGCTACAGCGCCACAAGTGGGCTGAGATACATAATAATCTTCACCCTGAAGATCATGTGTTCATGAAAGATGACAACCTACCAACTCTGCAATGGCAAATGGGCATAATAGAGGCAGTACACCATGGTGAAGGCAACCTCATACAAGTCGCAGTGTGAAAACAAATGCCGGTATCATAAAAAGACAAATCAGAAGTTGTGTGTTGTGTCAGAGAATGAGCAAGAATACTGAAAGGTGTTGAGGTATATGGGGTTGTCATTTATAACTTCATGGACACTATGACTATCTGTGTTATGTGTAATTAATTATAAAAGTTATCTTTCTTCTTTCCTTCTCAAGTGCCTTTTGATGGCCAGTATGTTAGGGAAATTTTTACTTAGTCATGTGAATATTTGTGTTGGTACATATAATCAATGTGAAAACAAGTGAATGGTAATAAATATAGTGGTTGAAGATACATTCCTAACACACTGTATAGTGATCAAATAAAGAAATATAGAAATATGTTATACAGGGTGAACAAAAAAATGCTGCACCTGGAGGTTGGCGTGCGATTCCTCATTGAAATTCACGACAAAAATTTATCTTGCTAAACCTAGTCCCACGAATAGATTTAATAGAAATACGAGTTAAGAAACAAGGCTCTGGCGACGCTGTAACGGCATGCAGCTTGGCCAGGCACAGGTTGCATTAACTCGGCGCTCTGCCAGAGCTGTCTCATCAGCTCAGTGAGACGAGGTAATGCCATAGATGCCGGTTGTGCAGAAGAGCCAATGTTCGAGTAGCGTTCGTGCCAATTTTTTTTCAGTTAATGTAGCAAATTGTATCCAATGTACACCTCCACTATGCAATACACTTTGTTCTGTCTTACCGTTACAGTTACATTTATTTAAACATTCAAACATAACATGAACTTCTTACACACGTAAACGACCACTTTGTTTTGCCCATGGCATAAATAAAGCCAATACATAGTAGATAACAGTGGATAAAGTAACATCGTCTCTATCCAATGCGGTACAAGGAAATACAATACAGTACAGTAGGTAGGCTACACTGGATTGCCCATTATGCTACGCACAATAATTCCATAGTGTACGTGTGATGTCCAGTCTTATTTTCACAGAGCCGGTACGTACACCTACGAGCAATGTTCACTTCACAGCAGATGTTGAAAGCGACCACCTTGCATTTGCAAACACTTCGCCACTCGGTGGAGCATACTTTGCCGGACCCTACGCAACACACCTGCATCCACCATTGCCGATGCAGCATGCACGCGAGCTATTAGGTCTTGTACATCCATGGGTGGAGTACTATAAACATGTTCCTTTAAGTGTCCCCACAAATAAAAATATAGTGGATTACAGTCCGGTGAACATGGAGGCCAAAACATTGGACCTCCACGACCAATCCATATCCCTACAAACGCTTCATTTAACCAGTTACGCACAGTCATTCCAAAGTGTGGCGGTGCACCATCGTAGCTGTCACCAAACACGAAGTGGAACGTTTTCTAAAGCATCAGGCAAAGTATTGCCCAGAAACGTATGACAGCGGGGCACATTTAACTTGTCCGGCAATAGATAAGGGCCTAAAAAGCACTCCTCCCATAATTACAGCCCACAGGTTTATGCCAAAGCGTACCTGGAAGCCACATTCACAGGTGACATGTGGGTTGTGGTCTGACCAATAATGGCTGTTGTGATGGTTGAAAATACTTTCCCGAGTGAAGCTACATTCGTCACTCCATATCACATTCTTTATAAAATGTTCGTTATCTTCAACTCAACTTGTTGCAAAAGCCATTCACAGAACTGTACTCATTGAATGTGGTCTTCTGGCAGCTAGTGCTGAGTTAGTGTAGTGATATGGATGCAGTTTTTCGTCGTCCAACACGTCCACAACCAGTGCATGAGATACCTGGAACCGCCTTGCAATATCACGGGTACTTTGCCGAGGTGATTGGTGAACGGCTTCAAGAATGTCGTCCCCTGTTTGTGGAGTACGTCTAGTCCTTGGACGACCTCTGTTCACTACTTGTGGACGAAGATTACCGGTTTCCCGCAGGTGTTGCTCAAGGTGACGAAAAACATTCTTATCGGGATGGCGCCTTTGAGAGTACTGTGCTGCATACTCACGAGCAGCAGCAGAAGCTTGGTTATCGGATGCCAACACTAAAAGCATATCGACGTATTCGCCGTTTGCGTACTCCATCAGGAAGCCACCCTACATGCACTTGACAGGACTAGTTATGGTTGTGCACTGCATGGTTAGTCGACTCGTATTCAGTTGAACGGATCACACTGTCATATGACAACAGGATGTAATGCTTACAAACGCAGTTACACGACAGGAACTAGGGACCTGATGACACACACACACACACACACACACACACACACACACACACACACACACAAAACATTCCGATGCATTGCAGGATGTGACAGTGTTGCCAGCTTCTCGTTTTCGACTTGTTTTCCAACAGCACCAGATTCGATTTGGCCATAGAAACTTCTACCTTGCAATGGGATGAGGAATCGCATGCCGACCTCCAAGTGCAGCATTTTTTGTTCACCCTGTATATATACAGATACAACTGATTTGTGTTTGTTATAATATGGGTTACCAGAGTTTAGCAAATCTAAAGAATTTTACAGACTACTAGTGGACCCGTGCGCTGCTCCACAGCATTCCTTATAAATACGTCAGATAACTCATCTTGATATGCCTGTCGTAGTCATATTGTTTTTCCTGCCCATTTCAATAATTTTAAGAACATTTAATACCGATTTTCCAAAAATAAAAAATGTGTTTATTTTTAAAGAAGATTCCAAATACCAATTTTAACGTCTGTAATATCTTCAGTTGTATGATCCCGCCTATATGTATGTCTTACCCTACTGTTTTCTTTCCCAAATAGTAAGTCATAATATGTTTACCATACCGATTGGGAACGAACTTTGACTTAAACAGCATTCAGCGTGTCACATTTCATCTCAGCTACCCCAAAGACTATGAATTTGTCACTAATATCGTCATCTTCGGATTTTTAAGTTTCACCCCCTTCGTTTAGGGGTGCTGGGGTTTCTTGCCCCTACAGTCATTTTTACAGATAAAAGCAGAAATAAGTTTTTAAGGAACACATCATGATCTTCACATACTGTTGGGTAGGCAACTCGCTGATCAGACATGTCTTGCGTTTTGCTTACCTTCCCCTATTTCATTTTTCACTCCTTAGTGCCGAACTACCAATCAGATTTCGATCAAACCACTTCATAATCCCTCTCAGATGTAATAAGAACAAACTGTGAACATTTCAGCAAAATTGGTTCAGTAGTTTTTGAGTCTATTAGCTTCAAACATACCAACATCCAATTTTATATATATAGATGTCAATGTGTTCACTTTACAAATGGTTCAAAATTTTTAACTCTGCATTTATCCAAAACCAGGAACTAACAAGACATGGATAGCTATAAAATGGACAAATAAAAACATATGAGATACTTCTCAATTGTCTGATCGAACATTTAGGCTATAATTCTCGCCAATCAATTTTCATTATGCTAAATCAAGCATACTTTCCCAATACAAAGTAGTTATTCAAATAACTAATAAAAAATTTGACAAAAATATATTTAATAATAATTTTGTGTGGCTATAGCTATCCTGCTGCAACCCTTGTAAAACAAGACCCCCTGACGAGTTGGGCGGCATCTGCTGTATGTAGGAAACAGCGTGTTATTGTGGTGGAGGATGGTATTGTGTGTAATGTGCAAGTTGCAGGAATGTTGGCGAAAGTACAAACACCTGATCTTCAAGCCAATGTAATTAACCATTTAAGACTGAAGTCCCCGACCAGGCCGGGAATCGAAGCTGCAGCCTCTGAACCGAAGGCCAGTGCGCTAACTATTCAGCCAAAGAGCTAGACAGAAATATATTTATGCTAACAGTGAATGATTCTCGAAACTATGTTGTTTAAATTACTCCAAGCTATTATATACGATATATTCAAGATGTCTTCTTTCATCATTCCAAACCAATTTCATCTTTATTAAGTGGTCTAATAAGACTTTACGTTCATTCACTAGCAAAAATTATGACTAAATTCTATCTGATGGCAATGATGGTGCTATTATGAAACCACAAAATACATAGCAATTTAAAACAAAAACAAACATCATGCCAACATTCATCAGAGTCTTGACCTGCCAAGATGACTGCTGCCCAGCCAGATTGCCTGCAGATACTGGAGTGCCATATACTCAGCGAGACAACATCTTCAACATAATTAATTACATTTCGTGTTGATGAATTTACAACGACAAAGAAGAATTGGAAAGACTTTCCCTCCTGATCAACACAACTCTATTGACCTCAATATATTTTATTCAGTACTAGTTTCGGCCCTTTTATGTACCATCTTCACCCTAATAGATACTTGACTTAACTTGACTTATATCCTGTGTCCCCTTCAGAGCAAAGAGCTGCAACAAAAGTCCTCCATTGGTTCTCTCTCCTGGCAATCAGCTGTGAGTCAGCCCAGGATTTACTGTCCTCCCTCATCTCTTCCTCCACACTTCTTCTCCATGTCATCCTTGGTCTTCCTCTTTTTCTTACCCCTTGCGGTTCATGGTGTGGGTTACTGTAGTCACGTCCTAGTTCGTGAACCACGGGCAACGGCTAAGTGTGCTAGTAAGTGGTCAAGAGAGTCGGGATACCAGCTGCTATGGAATGGGAGAGGACATCTCGGACATATTCCGAGTCATGGCCCTCCATGTGCTCAGGCGGCTAGGACTATACAATCCACCTCCCACGGCACTTATGCCCTTGAAAGGGCCTTGGCCTGCAGATTACGAGGGAGTCATGTGGTCAGCATGACGCATCCTCTCAGCTGTTATTCTGGGCTCTCCAGAACGGGGCCGCCATCTCACCCTGAGATAGCTCCTCAATTCTAATCACATAGGTTGAGTGGAACTCGAACAAGCCCTCAGGTCGAGAGAAAAATCCCTGACCTGGCAGGGAATCAAACCCGCGGCCTCCGGGCGAGAGGCAGACATGCTACCCCTACACCACGGGGCCGGCTATACAATCCACTGGTGGTCCATATCCCGTTAGAGGAGAGATCTTCCTTTGGACTATGTGTAAGTAGGGTAGCATCCTGCTTCATGAATTTAGCGAACTCAGAACATTTTAAGTAAGACAGGCGAGGGACTCCTTGGAAACAACTTGGCGAACGAAATAGAATTCGATGGGGGGCTAACAATATTAATGGGGCGTATCAAAGGAAAAAAAGTAGAACTGGCTGAATCAGCAAAGAGGACGAATCTGGATGTGCTAGGAGTACGTGATATTTGGGTAAAGGAAGATAACGAGAAAGAGATAGGAGATATTAAAGTGTACCTGACGGGTGTTAGAAACGGACGGGCAGAGTAAATGGTAGGGCTGTTTATCAGGAATACCACTGCACGCTACATAGTTTTTGTTAGGCACGTAAATGAGTGAATGTTGTGGGTAGATTTGTCAGTTGGAGGAATTAGGACGAGAACTGTCTCCGTGTATTCACCATGTGAGGGTGCAGATGAGGATGAAGTTGACAAGTTTTATGAAGCATTGAGTGACATTGTGGTCAGGGTCAACAGCAAGGATAGAATAGTGCTAATGGGTGATTTCAATGTGAGAGTTGGAAATAGAACTGAAGGGTACGAAAGGGTGATTGGTATATGTGGGGTAGATATGGAAGCTAATGGGAATGGGAAGCATTTGCTGGACTTCTGTGCTAGTATGGATTTAGCAGTTACGAATACATTCTTCAAGCATAAGGCTATTCACCGCTACACATGGGAGGCTAGGGGTACCAGATCCATAATAGAGTTTATCTTAACTGACTTTGAATTCAGGAAATCTGTTAGGAAAGTTTTCCAGGGATTTTTCGATGATACAGACCACTATCTGATCTGTAGGGAACTACAGTAAGTATCTCTAGGCCTAGGGTAGAGAAAGTGAAATCTGTCTGCAAACGAATAACGGTAGAAAATCTCCAGGATGAGGAAATTAGACAGAAGTACATGGATATGATTAGTGAGAAATTTCGAACAGTGGACAGCAAGCAGGTTCAGGATATAGAAAGTGAATGGATGGCATACAGGGATGCTGTAGTAGAAAGAACAAGGGAATGCCTAGGAACAACTGTCTGTAAAGATGGGAAAAGGCGAACATCTTGGTGGAATGATGAAGTGCGAGCAGCTTGTAAACGTAAAAAGAAGGCTTATCAGAAATGGCTCCCAACAAGGGCCGAGGCAGACAGGGATTTGTACGTAGATGAAAGAAACAGAGCGAAACAAATAGTTGTTGAATCCAAAAAGAAGTCGTGGAAAGATTTTGGTAATAACATGAAAAGGCTAAGTCAAGCAGCAGGGAAATATTTCTGGACAGTAATAAAGAATCTTAGAAAGGGGGGGGGGGGGGGGGGGGAGGAAAATAGTGTTTTGAGTAATTTAGGTGAACTCATAACAGATCCCAGGGAATCACTGGAGAGGTGGAGGGAATATTTTGAACATCTTCTCAATGTAGAAGGAAATCATCCTGGTGGTGTTGCGAACAGCCAAGCTCATGGGGAGGAGGACAATGATGATGGTGAAATTACGCTTGAGGAAGTGGAAAGGATGGTAAATAAACTCCATTGTCATAAAGCAGATGGAATAGATGAAATTAGACCTGAAATGGTGAAGTATAGTGGGAAGGCAGGATGAAATGGCTTCATGGAGTAGTAAGATTAGCATGGAGTGTTGGTAAGGTATCTTCAGATTGGACAAAAGCAGCAACTGCACCTATCAATAAGCAAGGGAACAGGAAGGATTGCAACAACTATTGAGGTATCTCATTGATTAGAATACCAGGCAGAGTATTCACTGGCATGTTGGAAGGGAGGGTGCGATCAATAGTTGAGAGGAAGTTGGATGAAAACCAGTGTGGTTTCCGACCACAGAGGGTCTGTCAGGATCAGATTTTCAGTATGCGTCAGGTAGATGAAAAATGCTACGAGAGGAATAGGCAGTTGTGTTTATGTTTCGTAGATCTAGAGAAAGCATATGACAGGGTACCGATGTAAAGGATGTTCGTCATACTGGGGGACTATGGAATTAAAGGTGGATTATTAAAATCAATCAAAGGCATTTATGTTGACAATTGGGCTTCAGTGAGAAATGATGGTGGAATGAGTTCTTGGTTCAGGGTACTTACAAGTGTCAGAGAGGACTCTAATCTTTCACCTTTGCTGTTCGTAGTTTACATGGATCATCTGCTGAAAGGTATAAAATGGCAGGGAGGGATTCAGTTAGGTGGAAATGTAGTAAGCAGTCTGGCCTATGCTGACGACTTGGTCTTAATGGCAGATTGTGCCGAAAGCCTGCAGTCTAATATCCTGGAACTTGAAAAGAGATGCAATGAGTATGGTATGAAAATTAGCCTATTGAAGACTAAATTGATGTCAGTATGTAAGGAATTCAACAGAATTGAATGTTAGATTGGTGATACAAAACTAGAACAGGTCGATAATTTCAAGTAATTAGGTTGTGTGTTCTCCCAGGATGGTAATATAGTAAGTGAGATTTAATCACGGTGAGAGTAAAGCTAATGCAGTGAGCTCGCAGTTGCGATCAACAGTATTCTGTAGGAAGGAAGTCAGCTCCCAGATGAAACTATCTTTACACAAGTCTGTTTTCAGAACAACTTTGCTTCACGGGAGCGAAAGCTGGGTGGATACAGGATATCTTATTAATAAGTTAGAAGTAACGGACATGAAAGTAGCGAGAATGATTGCTGGTTCAAACAGATGGGAACAGTGGCAGGAGGGTACTTGAAATGTGGAAATAAAGGCTAATTTAGGAATGAAGTCGATGGATGAAGCTGTACGCAAAAACATGCTTCGGTGTTGGGGTCATGTGAGGCGAATGGAGGAGGATAGGTTACCTAGGAGAATAATAGACTCTGTTATGGAGGCTAAGAGAATTACAGGGAGACCAAGACGACGATGATTAGACTCAGTTTCTAACAATTTAAAGATAAGAGGTATAGAACTAAATGAGGCCACAACACTACTTGCAAATAGAGGATTGTGGCGACGTTTAGTAAATTCACAGAGGCTTGCAGACTTGACGCTGAAAGGCATAACAGTCTATAATGATAATGTATGTATGTATGTATGTATGTATGTATGTATGTATTAATTTACAGGTATTTACATTAACTGAACTCATGTGAATATTTATGTACAGTACGGTTCATGATATAACCTCATAAACAACGTGATCATATCATAATAATAATAATAATAATAATAATAATAATAATAATAATAATAATAATAATAATAATAATAATACTAACACTGAATGGATGTAACACTTCACAGCTATACATACAATAATAATAATAATAATAATAATAATAATAATAATAATAATAATCATAAAATAATAATAATTATTCGAGCTCGATATCTTCATTTGTTACCCATGGGTGAGAGAATATTGTTTTTAAGTTATACCTGTTATCGCACTTGCGTCAATATCCCCCCTATAACTTGAGAAACAATTTCCACACTTTGTTAAGGCCCGCTCCCACCTAGTGGAATGGAATCGAATCGAACCGAACAGAATTTGTTTTTAACATGTGTTTAAATGGGAGATAGAGCTGGCGATCGCCACGAGTCGAATCGAA